>NW_021604634.1:3744414-3760683 GCF_004785775.1 Grammomys surdaster | reverse complement strand
CCCTCTCCCTCTCCCTCTCCCTCTCCTCCTCCCTCTCCCTCTGCCTCTCCTCCCTCTCCCTCTCCTCCTTCTCCCTCTCCTCCCTCTCCCTCTCCCTCTCCCTCCTCCTCCCCCCTCTCTGTGTGTGTGCATGTGTCTGTGTGCAACTGTGTGTGTATGTCCTGTGTTTATATCTCTTTCATTCTGCTCTTCAGTTTAGTCCAGGCCTAGCCATTAGTGTTACATTTGCACTGCCTTTAGCTCAAAACTCAGCTTAGAGCCAGATATGGATCTCCTATCTCCCTGTGTCCCTTCCCAGCCATGATAGGGTCTGTGCCCTCCCATTTGGCGGAATGCTTTGCCCAACACTCTACCTGAACACACCTTATTGTTTTTGTGATGCAGTTGGGAGCTTGATCTATGTGCACTGAGGATGTCCCCAGGAAACTTTAACTGGCATCCTGGAGTTCCTCCCAGGCAATCTTAGTTCAACCAACTGAGTGGGTGAATGAACGAACGAATGGGAGAGTGGGTGTCCTCTTAATAGCCTATCTATCATCCATTCCTCATCCTGAATCTCACTTACCACTAGAATTCTGAGTTCAGAGACCCCACACAGGACTGCTGTAAAAAACATTGCCATGTTTTCCCACCCTACCATATGCACGTAGCCACCGTCATGAAGGAGATGGGTTGTGCTGCGTAGTGCTTTATTCTGCCAGACGGTATCATTTTATCTGCTTGGGTTACTTGCTGAGCACTTTCAGTGATGTGATGGGCAGTGGAAGAAGATGGCACTGTCTTTCAGCTTGAATGTGGGCCATGAATTCCTTTAAGAAGCTGCGCTCCCCGTTACTCTGTGGCCAGGATCTGCTACCATGCCTGGCAGTCTTGGGGCACTGCTCTCCTGACAGCCTGGTATCTATGCCAGATAACACGATAGCTTTGTGATGACGACACCGTCAACAGGGATCAGAGCGAGAGACCCAAGCTCATTTTCACTTTTGACCCAAGCAGGACTGGTTCCCAGATTTTCAGATGTGAAAAGCTCACGCACTAATTAGCACCGTCTCCTGCCCTCAGCATCAATGTTGAAAGTCACCAGTTCAAACTGCAAACCCAGAAACTTGGCAATACCATCCAAAAGAAGTCCAAACAGCTTTCAAATTAATCAGCTTAGGAATCCAAGTTGCTAGCTATAATAAGACTTTATATTTACATGACACTTTTCTACATTATCATTCTTACCCACTAATAATGCTGGGATAAATATTGATTGAATATTGTTCAGCATGCAACAAAGATGGGGCTGCTATCCTGTGGATTGGAACACTTCAGGTTTGCTATCTGGTTAATTATCAGCGCCTCCCCTGAAGCTCACGCCTTCTCTATCTATTGGCTAACTTTGCTATCCTCTCAGGACTACATTTGTGTATGTTTCCAGTGTAGATGTAACGTAACTCCCAACACCCCAAAAATCTCTTGTGCTGAATGTCTGGATGACACCCAGCAGTGCTATTGAGAGACCATTGGAGCAGAAGCTCTCTACCTTCCATGACTTAATCCCTAAAGGCATCTGTAGGGTGACAGCATTTTGGGGAACTGGTGGGGAGTAGAAAGTGAGGCTGGCTGAAGAAAATAGTTTCCCTGAGGAATGCTCTGGGAAAGCTTTTGCTTGCTGTCCCTCTCTGCTTGCTGATCACCACAATATGAGAAAAGTTGCTCTTACACATCCCTGAGCCTTCTTCACGGGGTCTGCCTCATCATGGTCCAGAAACAATGGAGCCCATCACCCGTCGACTGAAATCCCTGAAACCATGAGCCAAAATAGATGCTTCCTTCTGCGGGCTGTTTTCTCAAGGTGACCAGAAGCTGATAAACAGCATTCCTAACATGAGGCCTCCTCCCTTTGGCTTTCTTCCCTAGTGATGACTGACAGGTGTCTTTCATGTCACTCATGCTGAGCCCTTTCCATTGGCTCAGCCCACCACAGTCCTTTCTTTGGATGCATGAAGGACTTTTTGGGCTTTTAAAATTTCACCAATTCTCACATAATGCCTCCTGGTTTCTGGCTCACCTTTACCCAGACTCATTTTGCTCCTAATTCACAGAGTTCAGTTCTTGGAGTGTCTCTGCTTCAGCAGTTAATGACCTTGGATGTGTGAGTTGTCATCCTCTCTGTGGTAACTTTTAATCTGCTTTTCTGTAGCCAAGCCCAGAAGAGGAAAGGACCAGTAGTGTCCTTTCCTGTATGGTAGATGTAGGGTCAAGCCTTCTTTTGGTGTGCTGGGAGGAGTTGTGGATTTCATCCCACTGTTTGAAGAGTCGGGAAGGGCTTGGGGTAGTACCATTTATGAAATCTTTAGGGAAAAATGCTGATAAAAAAGGTATATCTGCTCCAAATGTACAAATGCCAAGGCTCTGATTAGAGTTGCTCCTGCCCAGCTTGGAAAGACTCTTCCACACTTTTGAGAATGACAGCCACATCCTTCTGTACCTCCCCAATATGCAGAATTGTGAATTGCACGCATACACCCACCCACACATACACATATGCACACACACAAGAGAAGAACAAGTGAGGACACACAGAGGCATGCACAGGCACACACAGGCATGTTCACACACACAAGCATACACACACAGGCACACATGAATGCCCTCACACCTGTATGAATGCACACACTTTAGAATGGGCTACATAGTCCCTTAAACCACAGTAGTGGGACTAGAGATATATCTCAGTTTTAAAAGTGCTTTTTCTAGCCCTAAGTTAGGTCTTCAGTACTTCATAGAACACACAAACTGGGTTGGCAGGTAGAGGCAGGAGGGATCAGAAATTTAAGGTCATCCTTGCCTATGGAGTGCGTTAAGATCAGCTAGAGCTTTGTAATCACACCTCATCTTGAAAGAAAAATAACCAAGTAACCAACAAACAAAACAAAAGGAAAAAAAAAAAGAAGGTCGAATAATGGCTTCCATGGGTGCTGGCTTACTGTCTTGCCAACTTATCTTGTCTCTGACTATTGCAAGCCCTGGGAGACCACAAGGACACTTCATCCTATAACTAGGCCCAGTCACTTCAATACTCCCTATGTTCCTGGATGTGGGAAGGCTGGAGACAGGCCTACTTCCTAAGAGAAGTGGGGAAAGATGGACAAGAGCGTCTCCTCAGCTTTAGACATTGAGGAAGAGATTCCACATCACAGAAGAAATAGTTATTCAAGTGTTTATGGGAGCACTAAGAACAAAAATCATCCAAAATACTGCTATGGAGATTCCGCTGTGAGCTCCCCATAGCCTGGACTTCTCACAGCTGCCTGAGGTGCCAATTCCTGTCTGTAAGACCAGGAAACAGCCATAGACATGGATTTAACCCCCAGTCAGTAGGGAACCCACATGCATAATCCTTACTCCACTCATTGCTCTTCATGTTTCCCAGTGCAGCTCCAGACCCCTGTCTACTCCTGTGCCTGTGTGCTTGTGAGCTTGTGAATCTAATGTCACCTCAACCACCTTCCACCTGGAGCAGAATATAGGTACAAGATGCTCTTCTTCCGCAGGCCCAAGATGCTGAACAGTCTCAAGGTTCATTACAGTATCTGAAGCCAAAGGCAGCAAAGACCCTATATATGATTTTCATATACATTTTTACTTTCACAGCAGACCATCCCTTCCCCTTAAGATACAGGTTGGTAAAGTCATGGAAAATATCTGATTGGGAGCCACTGAGGATACAAGGCTTGTCATTGTGGGCTGTAAAGTTTTTCCTGTAATAGGAACAATGCACAGTTCATGTACTTCTCAGACTCAAAGACCACTGGCCCCTGGTGTGGTGGTCTTTGGAAAACAGATTAGATTTTTACCCCCCCAACACTTTAAGATCCTCTTACCCCAGTGTATGATGGAGACCTGTCCTGTTGGCAGCCCTTACAGCTGTATCATAGACAGGTCCAGCTTGATCTCTTGCTGCTTCCCTTGGGGAGCAGATCTCACCATTGTCCCTGTGTCTTGGGTACTTGTTGACCTTCAGAGAAGGGTTTACATAGATACTACCAATTTTGATCTGATACAAAGGGTCTGCATCAGTATCTTAGATGAGCATCTTGTGAGGCAGGGGGCCTCTTTAAATATTATTTTTTAATATAAATGTAAGCAGTAAACTAATGCAGTGGCTGTATTTCTTTATCCTAGCTAGTTCCAATAACAACACAGAGACCAAAGTTTATTTTCAAGCTTCACCTCAATACTTGGGCAGTCAAATGATCTCTCTTAATCGCTTAAGCTAATCTGGCTTCCTCCTAACCACTATCCCCATAACATTTGCACTTAGGGCCTTCTATGTTCCAGGTGAACTCTATGAACTCTTTCCTCCTTCCTCTTCATGGCAGATCTGAATCTCCCTTCCTCTCTTTCTCTTCCTCCTCTGGCTGGCAGAAGTCCTGCCCTGTCCTCTCTTCCGCTCAGCAATTGGATGATCAACATTTATTGACAAGGCAGAGAATAAATAAATGGTAAGAACTGTTCATACAAACTTGAGACAAGGAGACTCTTGGCGTAAGCATTGCAATGCCCTGTTTGGACTGAAACAAATATAAGGGCAAAGAAATCAACATTTGAATAATATAAAGATAACCTTCACACAGTGCACAAAAGCATTGTGCCTATAGGTCTCTGTTTTCATTGCTCTTGTGACAACAAGAAAGACAATAACCAGTGTTGATGATGGCAGCTGAGGCCACAGCCACCTGGACTGCTGTCAGGAGGGACTGGGAAGCACTTTGCCTTTCTCTGGCACAGAAGAAGCACTCTACAAAGACTGTAATGATTTCTGCTTTTACCTCTACTGTAACTGCTGGATTGAATCTTATGACCTTGGCCTCTGTGGACTTCAGGATCCCATGCTCACATCGTAGGCTCTGTGCTTTGGGCACAGACCTTCTGGTTTGTTGCACATGTGATGATAACTATGTCTTCATCATTTTGCTGTTAGTGGCCACACCTTTAGGGTCCTTCTCTCTGCACATAAAAGTCTTTAGTCTTCAACACAGGGTATGTGTGTTTGAGTGTATATGTGTGTGTGTATATGTGTGTGTGTGTGGGGGGGTGTTTTCAGGGATCCAGTTCCCTCTTCTATCATCTCTTCTTTAGTACGTGATCAGCTGGCTTCCAAAACGGAAGCAAGAGAACACTGTATTTCAGTTGCGTCCAGTTTGATTTCCAAATGCCCTTTCAGTAAGCATGCTGGAGGCTTGGCTTCTAGCCAATGCCCTTTTCCATGTGGTCCCTAAGTCATAGGATCTGCTTTCTCTAACTTTGTATCTGACAGGCACATATGTTTTTATTATTCACTGGGTTAATGATCAAGTTAATGTTTTTATGTGCATATAATTTAATGTTATTTGAACCTAATGCTGGATTCCCTGGGCACCATTGACTTTACTGTGCCAAGAGCCCTGCCCTTCCTGTAGTGCCATCACCTGTAGGCCTGGGATCAAGGCCTATAATGGTTTTATCTGAAAGTTAAGCATGATCCCAGCGCTGTAAGAAGGACCTCCAGGAGAGGAAAAAGTAGAAGAAACAATATCCATCACCATCCAGAGGCTACCGGGCTTTTGCCACTCTCTCAGTGGGTGGAGTTGGGCTGCCTAGTGGCTCTGGAAGTAGGTTCTCTATCCTGCCTTGTGTACATCTCCTGGGTATGCACTTCATTTGTTCTTGGAGCCGTTTGCCGTCTGGGACTCTTCTCATTATTCCACAAAACCCACTGTCAGTCAACAGCCATCAATCACAAGAAACTCACGTGTTCCTTGGATCTGTCAGGAAATCAAAAGACTGTTAGGGTTGTTGTGATTACCCATTCATGAGCCATTTTGACTGGAAACTTCACAGACCTTCCTGTTGCTACAAAGAGAGGGAAGCATTTAAATCAATCATTGGAACAATATGCCAGTGAGGAACTCTATTTCTTGCCACAAGAAAACCACTGGTGCCTGGCCTTTGGCTTTGGCAAGTACTTCTTGCCTTATGCACCGACAGGCAGGGTATCAGTCTATGGCTGGCTTTATTTCTGGAGGTGGAAGATTCTCAGTGATGCCCTAGTGGCAGTTGACTAGTAGATGTTTGTGGGGGACTGTTGCTTTGCTACTTCCTACAGGTCTGGAGAGGAAGAAGGTGTGTGTGTGGTGGTGGGGGGGCAGTGCTGCTGGGGTCATTCCCTTTCAAGAAGAAGAAAGCACCTGAGGTAGATGTTTCAGTGGTTGAGTGGCAGATATCCCATTCTGAGAAGCTTACCCTACAACTTGTCTGTCATCAGGCAGGTTGTCATGGAGCGCTGCTGATCTGCTTGGCACCCAGCACTAGCTGCAGCAGGGAGGGCATCTTCCCTTTTTCAGCCTCCCTGCTGGTCTCAATGTGTTTGGCTATCTCCAACCAACACTGATAAATTAACTTTTCTCTAGCTCACCAATGCTTTGTGTGATGTTCTCTCTCATCTTTGAAGCAAGCAGACTCAGACATTCTTTGAGAGAGCAATGTCAGCCAGTCATCCTGGAATGGTCACACGGAGCCCTTCTGACATTCAGGGTGACAAATGGAGGAAGGTTCAAGGACCTGGCTGGCACTATGCATGGCCCAGTTCTGTTCTGTTGCCACGGATGGCGCACAGGCAAAGTGGCCAAGCACACAGAAGGAGCGATGAGATGTCAAAGCCCCAGAAACAGGTCCATTTCTCAACGACAAGCCTAACTGGCAACTGACTCATCCAGCTAGCCTCATGGAGGGGAGCCTAGCAGAGGGAAAAAACAAGAAAAATAAATGCAAGACCATTAGCCAACGAACTGTCTAGGTATTACTTACAGAACAGCCATAGGGAATCACTGAGGAAAATGGAAATACCACTAGTTCCAATTTAATATATATATACACATGTATGAAGCAACTTGGGAACTTGACCATGTAAGGTCTTTAAGACCTGGAGATGAGACACTGGCATTGGTCAATGGTTTCTAACAATTTGGGATGAGTGCAAATCTCCTAGTATCAAAGGCATCCATACTCACAGAGCAGCTGTATCTGATTGCTATTTTATGATTACATATGACCATTGATGATAATGGAGAATATGATTTTGACAAGTGTGCTGGGCTCCTCTCTGTTGCCTCTTGATAGCTGCTGCTGTTACCTGATATCTCATCAAGGATGGAAGGTGGAGTCTCTGCTCTCTCTGGGGTGACACTACACTGCACCTTGTCACCTTCCTCATTCTTGTCCCCGAGGATTTGCTCTGATTACTGTAGCCGCTTTTAGCTGAGTGTCTTCCACACCTGCAGCTTGGCAATGGCCAGGTGCCAGCAGATTCTAGCCTTCTATCTGCAATGAATCTCAAAGTGGAGGGAGGGGCCACCAAGGACACTGCAGCCATTCTGTCTCCTGCTATCATATGACCTACCTGAGACGCAGTTGCTACATGCAAGCCCCACGTGCAACCCGAGATGCTTGTGTGTATCTTAAATTAAGAAGAAGGAAGAAGGAGGAGGAAAGAAAGACGGAAGAGGAGGAAGAGAACAGGAGGAGTAGGGGGAGGAGAGGGAACAGAAAAGGAGGAGGGGAAAAAGAATGGGGAGGAGGAGGAGAAGGAGAAAAAGGAGGAGAAACAGAAAAGGAGGAGAGGGAGGAAGAGGAGGAGGAGGAGGAGGAGGAGGAGGAAGAAAAGTTGTTGTAGGCTAGAGGATAACTTTGGTTTTCTCAGGTGCTGTGCATCTTGTTTATTAAAACAAGATTTTTCACTGGTCTGGAGCTTACCAAGCAGGCTAGGCTCACTAGCCAGGAGGCCATGCAGATCTGTTCCTTTCTGCCTTCCTAGCATGTTGGGATTACAAGTCTATACTACCACATGGGACCTTAGAAATGTGAATTCTAGGCAGCAATCTCAGTCAGGGCTTTATGCGTATAAGGCAAGTACTGTACTTACTGATCTGTCTCCTAGCACAGAAAAGGAATTCTTATCTGTGGCCTATCAGCTGTCTTCACATTCATGTGTAGCTCATTTTTAAAGTGAGGGCAAGATGGGGACTGGAAGGAAGGCCGATCATTGGACTCTCTCTACCCTGGAGCTCCATGTCTTCATCTGTCAACAGGTGCTTTGGGGAAGCAACCATTTCAACTGCCAACTACGAAGAACACACTAAACAACTAAAAGAAAATCCTTGCATTCAAAAGGCACCATGGCAAAATAGGAGGAAATGCAGCCTCTGGCTGGAGTGAGGATTTATGGTACTGAGGCTCTGTATGAGACATCTCCAGCACTGGGAATACAACTCTGAAGCAGAATGTTCTTACCCCTATCCATGATGTTCCTAAATATTGAACTATACAAAACTCTAAAGTGGCCAGCTGTGCCTACATGATGCAAAAGGTATAACCTCGTTCATTCAAGGACAAGTTCAAACAGTACTGGGCTATTTCTCTTTACTTAAAGAATATTTAGGAATGGCTTGGGTCTTAGAGCAACCAAGCCTGTAGATGGATATTGGTCTCATAATGCACAAGGGGTCTAATTGCTATGTGCGATCTTCCATTTAGATCCAATTGTAGAAATGTCATGTTTACCCATGGTACAGAAACAATGATGTCATTAGAGTGTGCCAAGCAATCTGTCTCTATGATTTTAGTAATGGTTAGTGTGTTCCTCCCTCTTACAGTCTCGGAGACAGACATCGAGCTGACTCTTCTCATTTCCCTTTTGTGTTTTGAGTATTCCCATCCAGCCAATTAATTCATCAGCCACCATTTTTTGGGGGCTTTGTGTGTTGAAATGCTTATTATTTTAGAGGAAGTACACTGAACAAGGAAAAAAAGCCCCAATTATTATAATTAGCTAGCTGGGATGAAGAGAGGCCTCCTGCCTTCCATTGTGCACAATCTGGAGATGCTACTTGAAGAACTTTGAAGAGAAGATATTTATTTATTTATTTATTTATTGCCTCACTGTAATCCAGGAGGGCTCAGAACTCCCTATGCAGCCCACGCTGGATGACAACTCACGGCAGTCTTGCTTTGGCCTCCCAAATCTGAATGTACAGAAGTAAGTCGTGACTCCTGATCTGAAAGATTACTTTTCACGATGGCTGTGTAATTAATGCTGGTTATGTGTTAAATACAGAGATTCAGTTGTGCTTTTAGATTAGGGTGGTTATGCGAGTGTTGTGATTGTGGTTTAGGGATACTAGGGGGGCATCTCCAAGGGTGTCAACCACTGAAAGGAGCTGAGTTTGAGAAGACAACCCCACAGAGTCAGTTTGACCAACCGGACTGTGAGCACTCCTCCTCCTTGCCTTTCATAACAGTTCTAGCTGAGTTCTCTGCTGTAGAAGAAGAACAGAGATACCCTGGTAGCTAGGCTCCCTCTGCAGCATCCAGCAGGGTCTCAAATCTGTTGGCGGATGCAGCTAAAATGGAATGCAGAGAATCTTTCAACAGCTCAAGAGAATTCCTGGTGGGACAACTTAAGATTTTTCTGCTCTTGATTTCTAATCTTAAGCAATTGTTCTAAATCAAGTGTAGATGATTTTTCTAATTTTTAGAAATTAGCAGAGCAAAACCTTGCCACTCAGGAGAGAACATTGCTGATTCAAACATCCACTTTTGCGTATGAATAAGGTGCTATGGAGCCTGTGGTTGTGTTTCAAGAAAGTTCCGGGCTAATGCCAGGGTATGAACACACCCTCTTGATAGCGAGGTACCCGAGGAGACACAGCGGCTCATTCGAGGTACCTACCATCTGTCAGCTGATCACATAGACTCTATTCCAAAAAGAAAGCAATGAATGAACGCATATGTGCTATGTTGTTTTCTCTACATATACAGGCTAGGATCAATAAACCTAGGGAATGGTGCCACCCACAGTGACTGGCTCTTCCCACATTGACTGATGTAATGAAGATAATCTCTCCTAGATATTCTCAGAGGCTCTTCTCTATGGTGATTTAGATTGTGTTAAACCGACAACTAAAACCAACTAACCACCACAACAAATTTACAAACTTCATTCTCAAACTTTGAAGGAAGTGACTGGCATGAGAGGGCTGCACTTGAGTGGCTAAGACTCATTCACTAAGAACTTGTTTGCTTGCTTTCCACAATGTTCCACTTCAGAGTATTAGGCTAAGAAGACTGAATTTGAATGACTGAGAATAGCTTTTTAAAAAATCTCACAAACCTCTCCTTTAACATAAATACTATTTATATTACTCATTTGCATGGAAAACCTGCTTTGCATAGCTAATATTGCTATAAATTCTAACACCAAGAAAAATCCTCCAAAAATGATCTCTTAAAGATACCATTTACTAGGAAGTGATGTTTAGTACTGGGATTGAGTGTTTTGTGACCCGGTCAATGACAGGCAAGACTTCTAGACAGGACCCACCAACACTGACTGGGTAAGAGCTTGTCCTGGCAAGAATCCTGAACAAGATATACTAACCATCTCCCAGAACTACTCCCTTCTCCTGCAAATTGGAAAGTGGAAAGTAGAAATGTAGTCTGCTTATGCATAACAAAGAAAACAGATTTTTTTTCTTCCCAAGATGGGAAGCTTCAGTCTTTTCCAAGGATTTTAAAAGCTGAAATAGCTCACGATTCTGCATTTACATCTCAAACGATGCATTTGTATTCAAATTCAAAGAGAAGAAACTCAAACACTTGTTTTGAATATCTTTACTCTTCTATCAGCTTCCAGAATCTTTGAAACACTTCAGCGCAAATATTCTTGGTCTCCTCTATTCTTGCTGTACATGAAACCGTGAAGTATTCTTTAGCTAGGCAGTGACACTAAAGATTCTAGCTGGACAGCAAACCATGTTCACATTTCTAGCCAACATTTGGAAAGGAGTTCACTTGCTCTGAAAAGGACACAGACACACCTACATCAGAGGATGCAGAAATGGATGGCTTTCTTAGTCTTTTGTTTCCCTTAAACACTATTACAAGTTATAAGAGTTGCAAGTCATTAGATTACACAAATGAAAATGGTGTCTATGCAGATTGTTTGACTCTGATCATGTGTGTGCATGTGTGTATGGGTGTGTGTGTGCACGTGCATGTGTTTGTACATGCATGCATGCATGTGTGTGTGCGTGCGTGTGTGTGTGTGTGTGCATGTGCATGTGCGTGTGTGTGTTAAAAGTTCTCTTTCATAGGTCAATGCTCCCTCGAGTATTTGACCAAGCTCTTTCCACAGGGAAACTGTCAGGCCTGGAAAGACACATTCAGTAGGGATTTATTGTTCACCATAAGCCAAGAACTGCATCCTACAATCTGTGTTATCAACTCTCATGGCAGTAATAATTTGAAGGTTAAAGGTCAGTTATTTTTGTAGACCATCTTTCAATTTGAGTTCGTCTGATTTTTCTTCACAATGGCAGTTTCACCTGGCCTGAAGCTGGGGGCTGGGTTCTCACTGAGTCTCTCAGGTGCCCCAGGATGAAGCTTGCACAGCTGGTGTCCCCTTTGCCAACCCCCTCACAAGGAACTCCCCTGTACCCAACCTGCTGCTTCTCCACATTCCTGATGTCCTCCTAGATGGCAGCTGGCCACCTGCTCTGGCTGCTGCTCTCTACACTTCCTGAGCAGCCTAATAGTATTGTATGAAAGGAAAGCAGAAGAGGAGAAGGAGAAAGGTTGAGAAGAAAAGGGAAGGAGAGGAAGCAGACATTTTCAGAATATCCAATCTCAGGATGGCCTGCTTCCCAATTCACTCCAGGCAGGTGGAAATAGCTTATTTTATACTGTTGTTATTCCTGCTGACCATGAAAAAAAGAATCACCTGTCTTCTGACAGGTGCTGAAATATTTAAATTCTAAAAGAAGCATCTGAGAAGGGAGGTAGCTGGTGATAGGCATAGCTACGTTATTTGTGGGTCTGTGCCCAGGAGTGCCCATGCGTGTCTTAGAAAAACAGAAGCAGCAGGTGTTTAGACACTACAATGTAACTCTTCACAGAACACGCTGCTTTCAATACAGATTAAATATACAATTTGAAGCCTGACCTTTCCGAGTAATCAAAGATTTCTACTTTATGGTTTTTATAGATGCGGTTTGGTAGAGACAAGAAGCAGCTCGTAATGATTAAGGTAGACACTGTGGAAGCTCTCAGCTGCAAGGATTTTAAAAGGCAATGCCTGGTTGAATTCCGTCTCTGCAACTGGTCCTGATGTGCACACTGTGAGTAAAACTGGGATACATTCCTGCTCACAGGAAAGAGACCTCAAGGAGCCTCAGCTGGTGGCTAGATTGTATAGTTTAAGGCTAACATGGTCTGGGCAAAAGCCAGGATGGTTGATGTGTGGCTCACTCTGCTGCTTATAAGATGAATGGCTAAAAGGCCAGTGAAGGATGACTTCCCTCCAGAGGTCAGGTTCCAGCTCTGAAACACTCCCCCTCTTTGTCTTTTACTTGGATTGAGCAGAACACATGACAGCCTTCACTCTTAACAGTTCATAGAATATCTGATTCTCAAGTAACAACAGGCAACTGAGCTCCGATTCTCAAGTAATGGGCAACTGAGCCAGAGCAAAAGATAGGATGCCACCAGGAGAGTATAGATGGATATAGTGCTCAGAGTGTGAGTCTCCTACCTGAGACCTCCTTTTCTAGATCCATAAGCAGAAGTGTTGGATGAAACCACCTCAGGGCCTGTCCAGTTTTGATCACTTAGGACTTAAAGTGCTAATGTGAATGACTGTGCCACCAAGGAGAATGGAGTTTGAAAAGGAAACGGACATTCATCTTGAGGGTGGAGAGAGAGATGATGGAGTCATATAGTTAGCCACTATGTGTGATGGGTGATGGGGGGGAGGGCATTGACATTCCAGACCCTTCTAGGCCAGCCATGGCTTCCCCATAAGCACTCCCACCCCCATGCTGTAGCCAGAACCCCAGAGTGTCCCAATCTCCCTACAGCCTAGGGGCTCAGTCCCAGGTCTAGGCTCCTTACAGACTAGGTAGTCAGTATGTTACTCATATGACTTAGGGCCAGGTTCACTGTTTCCTCCTTTGGTAGCAACTCCCTGACTGTTGGCTTGGTTTTTGTTTTTTGAGGGTTTCTCTGAATAGCCATGGCTGTTCTAGGACTTGCTCTATTCTAGAACCACCTCTAGACCATGTTGGCTTCAAACTCAGGGAATAACTCCACTTACTTGGCTCTGCCTCCTGAGTGCTGGGTTTAAAGGTATGCACCACATCCCTTCAGACTCCTGCTATCCAGGAAGAGGAGCAGCAGTGAGCATGTGAGCAGGTCAAGGGTCATCACCATTGACGTTGTGTCAGTTTGGGTTTCATTGTCTACCTGTTTACTGCTCAAATGGTTCTATATCTCTTCTGTGCCAAACAAGTTTTACCAGGTGTAGAAACCAATGGGTTGCCCTACTGTGCAAAGTGGGGGTCAATGTGTTACTTCTGATTACATCTCATTGTAAATGTGAAGTTGTTTGTTTAAAGAGCAGACTTTACTCTTTTAAGACAAATCTCATGCAGACAGGAGAAGCGTTGTACGAGAAGTGACTCTGCTGATCTTGAAAGAGAGGGAGATGACATGTCTAACTTCTTTCCTTACTAAAATGCCAATAGGGTATCATATGGTGTGAGACATAGGAAAAACCAAAGGACCACCCAAGTGTCTAGATTTGAAGCTCCACAGGATTCCCACAACTCTCATAGGCATGTGATTCTAGAACTCCCCAGAGTTCACCTCTCTGGGCTCTCTGTTCCTGAAAGGGAAAGTGTGTTCAAGGACATACTGAGCTGGAGTCATGAGATGGATGGTTGAAACTTGACACTTGCTTGGCCAAATCTTGCCATTACTGGTATTTATGATGACAAGGGCCACATTTGGAAAGAATTCTGGTCATATTCTAGAAACAAGCTTCTTCTCCACTAGCAATTCACAAAGTGAACTCCATGAAGGTCGTTGCAACCTTTATTTTAAATTTCTCATCTCTCTGTCACCTGCACCAAGGTGTTGTTTTCAGGAGCTGGTTGCTTCTTTGATCTGAAGATTAGTATACATTTTTATCTTGACATTGCCCTCCAGGTCCGTTTTCTAGAACAATCATCTAGGCAAATCTGATTTACTACTTCACAGAGAAATACAGCTTGTAAACGAGGCAATTAGGAGATAATTTAGGACCTAGTTGATCTGCATACAAACCAAAGGAAAAATGCTGAATTAAATGCCACATTGTCCTAGTTTTCTATTAAACCCAAATCAAGTTTTTTCTCAAAGACAGGTGACCCCCTGTCTCAGGGTCCCAGCAGGCCTTTGAGCTTCTCCAACTTTCCAAACTCTATATCCACTTCAGGATCGTTCACAGTGAAAGGGATTGCTCCCATTTCTCTGGCTCAAATCCATTGATCCTTTTGCTGCCAGTGACCCTATTTGCAGGCCCATTATTTCAAAAATCCATTACTATTAACGTTAACTAATAGTTAATTACCACAGAATTCCTATGGAAGTGCATAAGAGAGCCGTATGAATGTCAAATGAGTACATTAATGATAGCTGCTACCACAGTGACTAGAAAATGATTTCATAATGACAGGGGAGGTAATATATAATGAAAGAGACTGCTTCTGCTTCTATGCATCCATCACAGATTTTAAATGCGTTCTTGGCCTCCAGAACCAGGAGCTACCTGAGAGCGTGTCATGGAAGTTTGCTGAAGAGCCAATGAATGTCATGTCTCCAGTCAAAATCCAGACCGTGCTGGTCATCATTGTGCTGAGCTTTAAGGATTGGTGTTGTTTCATTTCTCCTTACTAAGGACCCTCAAAATACTACACAACTACCTTAAGTGAATTCAGATCCTTAATCTATCTGCTCAAAGAGCCTATAAGTATTTATCAGACATGTATGAAGACAGTGTCATGGTGCTAGGAACAAGAGACACAAGGAAAATATGAACTTTTAACATCAAGAAAAGACAAATGGAAGAAGACGTGTGAAGCTCAACTGAAATGATTTGGTTCCTAGGCAAAAGAAGAAAATCAACATTCGAGAGCTCCATGTTTCTGGGACCTTGTGGGCAAGGGTCACAGACAGATGTTTTGTCTATACTTTAGTGCATGGGTAATACAATAACTTGCTGATAAAGGGATCACAGAATGGCCATTTCTAGTTCACAGCAGAGGCAGAGAAGGGCGAAAATTATGTATCATATTTGGAGGAGACCTGGGACAAGATGAGTGGAACCAACATCCATATATAAGTGAAGCCTAAGGTATTTTCTGCAATATGCTAGGGAGTTCATGCTTCCTTTTTGTCTGAAATTATGTGCAAAGCATCAACACACAAATCTAAGAAATCTACACAAAGATGAAATCAAAGTAAGTTACACCTCAGCACATAACATTCAAACTTCTGATAGGAGGGAATTATGGAGAGCAGGCAGAGGAAGGCGAGGATTATAGTCTAAGAACAGTGGTCTAAATAGCAGTCAGCTTTTCGTCAGAGACCAGGGGATCCCAAATAATGAAGGAGTGTTGTAAAGGGCCAGAAGAATACAAATTGCTGATGAGCCTTCTATAGCTAGCAAAACTATCCCTCAAAAAAAGGTGATTCGAGACATTTCAAGTAAATGAAAAAGGAGAATTTGTAGTACAAGGGAAATCATTCTTCACAGAAGATGAAACTTCATGTCCAAGAAGGCTATTAATGAATGGTAACTATCTCTCAGTACACGGGAAGAATATGTTTAAAGCAAATATAAGATGTACTACAGACCTTCTATATCGACGGCTATTTGTGTCAAGATGTAGGAAGCCGCGCATGCGCTGGCTAAAGCCGCGTTTGCCTGACATCCGGGATTTTTCCTGGTGAATAGGTGAATTGCGCATGTGCCATGGAAAAGGCCTGCCAAAGTTAAAGCCCATCCCACGGCGTTTGGCACGCTACGAGTAAGCAGCCAATCAGAGGTGAATGCACCGCTCCAAGGGTATATTAAGCAGTGCTTTTCCTGGGCCTGTCTTCTTCTTCCACCATTTTGTATTTGGGAATAAACGTGTTTTTATGGAAGGATTCTGGTGTGTGTGTGTGGTGCGTTCTTGCTGGCGAGACGATTACACGCGCCCCTCACAGTTGGTGCCGAGAAACCCGGGAGAATTTACCATCGCCGGCGCTGTTTAAGAAGACCCTCCACTCGTCCTCTACGCGTGGAGTGAATCCAGAACCGTAGAACAAGGTAATACTCTCTGAGAGATATGTTTGGACTTGATTTAATTTATTTCCCTCCCC
>NW_021604634.1:3639239-3744404 GCF_004785775.1 Grammomys surdaster | reverse complement strand
GCGCGCCTCACATCAAGAGTTGAACAGAGGATGGACAGGGTAGTTCTCAAACTGTGGGCTGTGACCCCTTACTGGGTCTTGTAACCCAATTTGGTGTGAGGGTGGCAAAAAGTGCTTAAACCATAAAAGGCTTTCTGAACATGCAATTTGAAATCAAATGTTCAGGAGCCTGGGGTGCTGCCGGTAGCTCTTACCCACATTGCTTGCATAGCTTTGCCACAGCTTTCCCTTTTGAATGCACGTGCTGTTCACTTAGCACTGCACATGCCATCGCAACTTACAACATGGATAAATACTGCTGGAAACACCTCAGCTCAACTCGGAGCCTCCAGTACACTGTGAAGCACAGTGCTTTCACTGTTCACAGGCTTGCCCAATCTTCTGGAAACACAGAGGCTTAGTTACAGGAAACAAAGACTTAGCATCATCTTACCTTCATTCTTTAGCATGTCCGCTTCAAACCAGTTTGCATGGGGTTGTGTTGGTAGAATGTTTGATTTTAGACATTGCTGCTTGAGTTACTGGCTTACATTTCAAAAAACTGTTCAACCAACTTTGGCTTGAGACTAGGAGAAAATTTACAACTTCTGAACCTGGCCTCAACATACTACTATTTTCTACTATGTAATTATGCAAGGCGACTTTTCAGCATTAATAATTATAAAACCAAATGATTAATCAATGTTGAGAAAATTCATAGAGAATCTTCAACGATGTTCTATGTCCTGTACTGTCAGATATTCAGCCAAGATTTAATCGTTTTCTGTGGTGTGTCTGTGTGTCTTCTCGTGTCTAATTTCTTTGTGTGTTCTATATGCACAGCTGTATGTGTAAGTTTGTGCATAAGATTAATCCTGGGAAAAGCATCAGGTCTTCCCTTATCACTATCAACCTTAGTTTTTGAGCTTGCCTGTCAGGCCATTGAGCCCACAGATCTACTCACTCCTGTCTCTAAATACTACAGCCTCACGAAGCTATTTCCAGCTTATTAACACATAGGTGCCAGGGATTTGAACACTGATCCTCATACCTTCTAACCAAGATTTAGCTCTTTGTGTAAAATAAAATAAAAGTATCCATCTCATTAGTAAGTATATTTGCTTTCTTCTTTATTAAGTGGTAAAATTATAAGCCTAACAAATGATTGTTTTAAAGTATATTTCTTTATGATTTATTATAAAGAAAATGTCAACTTTGTGTATCTATCTTACATATCTATATGTCTGTGGTACTTTAAAAAATTGTATGCAGAAAAAGAGTCTCGAGTGACACCAGGCTAAGGATCCATGGGGCAGGGCACTAAATAGAGATACACCCTTATGGTTCCCAGTTCTGTGGTTTGAATGGTGACATTTTCCTTAGAATTAGATGTAAGTTAAAGCTCTATATGTAACCCCTAGAACAACCCTTAAACATGTTGTAGGAGATCTGGACAAAAACACCCATGTGAGACTTAAAATATCTGTGTAATATGCCTCAGACAAGAGAGGAAGGCAAGAAAAAGGCACCCAAAGGTGTAGACAATAGAAATCAAACAACAATTTATAGGGATAGGATCTAGAATCACCATGGCAACGAATCTTTGGACACCTCAGTGAAGGACTGTTGAGATTAGGTTAATTTAGGTAGGAAAACACACTCTAATGCAGGTGCACCCTTCCCTGGGCTAGCACTCTTTACTGAGTCCAAAGGAGAAGTGGGCTGGGTGACAGCATTCTTCTCCCTGTTTCTTAACTGGGTGCAATGTGATCAGCTGCTTCATG
Organism: Grammomys surdaster; assembly: GCF_004785775.1. Classification (NCBI taxonomy): domain Eukaryota; kingdom Metazoa; phylum Chordata; class Mammalia; order Rodentia; family Muridae; genus Grammomys; species Grammomys surdaster. The sequence goes on along the minus strand of NW_021604634.1, from coordinate 3,742,641 downwards.
TTTTAGTTACCATGCCTTTTTCAGCACCACTGTCCCCTGGAACTGTGAGCTAAGATAAAATCTTCAATACTTGTGTTAGAGCTTTTAGTGGTAACAGTAAGACATATAAACAGTATACAATAGAAACAACAGGAACCCATGTCACGGGTGCTGGTGACCTCCGTCTTTACCCATCTCTGAATTACTTTATCATCGCCCCTTTTTGTGTTCCCACTTTGTGGTTAATTCTTTGCAGTAATTATCCTGTGCTTAACATATTACAGTGGGAATAGCTCAGCAGTAAGAGCACTTGCCTGTCTGTAACTGCAGAGCTTCTATGGGGAAATTGGAGGCAGAGGGAGGAGACTCCCCAGAGGCTCTCAGGCTGGGCAATCTTGTGTTTGCAGTGGAAAATCAATAGAGAGATGTAACTTCAAACAAGGTGAAAGATGAGGACCAGTGTCCAAGACTGCCCTCTGGCATCCAGACGCCCACATTCATACATACAGACATCAGAGTACACACATATATGCACATATCAAGTCACATACATCAGACATGCACACAAATGCTTAAAATACAACAGATGTGTTGTGTGCAACAATGGTTTTGTTTTTCCTATTCATATACCTAAGGCTATGGGATTCTTTGATGGAGTAGCTATTTACTTATAAAATAGAATACCACACAGCAAGTAAAAATAACAAAGAGAAAGAGAAATTGGCTTGGAGAGCACCATGAGAACAAGGCGGACAGCAAAGCAGTATTCCTAGTCCGCAGTAGCTTCTCAAAGCCACCTGCATATCAATATTAGTCAATTATGGATGTGAAGATATAAGTCATTTTTGTCCTCGCCTTTGGGGGTCTCTCTATACTGATATTTTGTAAAAGTGAGTCAGATTTATAGTTAGAAAGCTAAAATTGGAAAAAGAGATTGGAAGACTGAGATCTAAGGCAACTGTAGAAAAGATGAAGAGACGTGGAGGCTCTGGTCTAGTCTCCGAGTGGAGCTGGAATGCCCATGACGAGCTGGGAAATGAAGTGCAGGGCAGGATTGTGGTGATGCCCATCTAGAAGACTGATACCCCATCAGTGATGAGCAGGGCAGGTACCCAACAGTCATCAGGCCAATGGTTCATGCTGGCTTCAGACTCTGCACACAGCCAGGGCCCAAGTTGGACACATGCCTCTCGCAGTCTAGAGAAAAGTCAGGACAGAGATACAAATTTCAAAGTTAGTGGCATTCAGAAATATCAGTTAAAGCCAGAAGAGTGATCATATCAGCCAGACCCAAGAGATTAAAGTGAGATAGGCAGAAAGGTGAGAGGAAAGCCAGGACATAGTGAAGACAGGAAGCTAAGAAAATGTTGCAAAAATGAAGCATTGCCAACAATATAAATTGCTGAGGAGAGAATATGAGCTTTATATTCCCAGGGACATGGGAATTAGGAAAGAACTGGTAACTTTGTAGCAAGCTACTCCAGTAGCTATGAGGGCAAAATTGTTTTGTGATGGGGCAAATAAAGTTCAACTCTTAAAGATGTACTTCCCTCTGGAAGAGAGACAGAAAGAGAAAGCTGGAGTAGTTTTTGTATTTCCTAGCATTATTATTTTTTAAATGTATTATTTATCTATTTTTATTTTTAATTTATCTTAAATATAATTAATTAAGAGATTCTATTTTTCTAAGATTTCAAATATTTACACAGTGTGTTTTGATCATATCTATGCCCCCATTTCCCCCTCTAGACTCCCCACAAGCCATTGGAAAGACAGATCAAAAGTGTATCTTCGAGGGGGAGGGGAGTGAGCAGGGGAGGCAGGGTTAGCATAGGAGCCTAGTTGCATCTGAAGAATGGAAGAGCCTCATTTTTGCTAAGAGAAATGCAAGGACAGGCAGGGCAAGCACTGGGACTGTAGCCAGTTCGTATCTGGTAGCCTATTTCTCCATGGAAGGCAAGGAGTCCTATCTTCTCAGAACAACGGGCAATGGTAGAATCTGACAACAGGTAGGTAGAATCTGAGTGTGCTTGAAGCCAGGTAAGGTGACAAATGTCCACATGCCCAGCACTCCTCCAGAGCAGGGTGCTCTGTCACCTCAGTGGTTTCATGTTGCTTTCTTGGTGGGTGGCAAACATAGTCACAAGATTGGTTGGAGGAATGGGACTGGGGTGAGGCAGTCTGTGGTTGGGTGGGGTGCCCTTGGCTAGGCTCTTGGTCCTCTGACATCCTGGAAAAGACTACTGTCTCATTGACTCCTCTAGTATTTCTTCATTTACTCACCAAATGTTCATGAGTAACTTCTCTTTCAAGATTTGGAACTCAAGTGACAATGTCCATGTTCTTTGAGGGGGCAGTATGGAGGGAGATGGACAGTGTTAAATTCCTTCCAGGTGCAGGCTAATGGAGACCAGAGCGAATACCAGGAGGTCTGAGGGAAGACACTTGGCTATTTTTGTCTATGGCTGGCAGCAAAAGCCCACACTCAGCCATGTGTCTACAACACTGCAGGATTTGCATTGCTCAGTTCCTTGTGGAAGAAGGCATCCAAGGACCACCAGGGAGCCCATGGTGCTGCCCCAAACGACTTCAGATAGCAAGACCTTCTTGTGCTACCAAAGCTCAGCCTTTCCCAGATCTAATGAGAGCTTGGGTCCTTCTGTTCAACAGGCAGAGGGATGCTCAGCTGCAGGATCTGATCCTTATGATGTTTTTGAAATGTTATTTGGGAAGACAGAACTAATCCCACAACAAACAAACATGCAAAACCAAACCAAACAAAACAAAGCAAAACCCAACCCACCCTCAAGGGTGGCTGGGGACTTAAATGTGTCTTTCCAGGTTCTTGGTGCCTTATTTGGGGACTTGAAGTAAGGGCAGCTGCAGATTAGAAAGTAGGTCAAGGGAGGAGGAGGCTACCAGAGTGGGAATATCCTTACGAGCCCCAGTTATTGGTTAGGGTTATCTTTAGTGGAGCTAAAAGGAGGAAGAATTTGGTTGGTAAGGGGTGTAACGGGGTAGCTCCGTGTTTTGGTTGTCAGGCTTTGATTATGTAAGCCTTTGCTTATTGAGCACGTAGCTTCTTCCTGTAATACACCTGATCTTAATCATATGCACTCGTAATTCTGCATTTTCATGATGGTGAATAGGAAGTTTCCCCCCAAAATCTGCTCAGAGGCCAGTTTGCTTTACTGCACACACATTCCAAATGCGTCTAGGCTGGATTCACCTCCTGTCTCCCGTTCCCAGATATATTTGAACAGGAGCTGTCCAGTAAAGGGGAGTCTTTGATGATGTCTGAGGAAGAGAAAGGTATTCTGTTGTTTGGAATGAGATGTCTGTGAGTAGCCTCAGGCAGGTGAGAGTTCTATGCCTTCAAGTCTATTGTTCAAAGAGAAGTGGTCATTGCCCATGACGACTGGAGTCTCAGGTTGCAGAACTATACCCTACGTTTGACTACCTTTGTACCTGTGTTTGTCTCTAGGGTGGTGTTATCAAAAGTTCGCATTTTTGTCATCATTGTTTTATTTATCTACTTTTTAAATCATCGTGGAAACATTCTACATTGTACCATCATGGTAAATAGAAGACAAACAGCACATGGGATACTGTTTAGAATGGTATCCGCCCAGGAGCAGGCAAACCCTAAGGACATGTCTCTTTACTTGTAAATTCCACTGGAGTATGTTGGCAGAATCTTGGAGCATGGCTGTCCAGGACATCTTACAGGACTCAGGAATTTCTATACTTTTCTAGGAAGCAAGTAACTCTTTGGTCCCATGCTTCCTGAGTCAGATTCTGCTTTGCATAAACATCATGCCTAATGGAGCAGAGCTGAACTGGCCGGACAGAATGACAACTATCATGGTCCTACCAGTCAGGCCCACAGCTTCCTCTGGAAGCTGGATCTCAGGGTTAGAGATCCAGGAGTTCCATCTCAAAAGCATGTTTCTGGAAATTACTCTCTGGAAATGACCTTTGGAAGTCACTGCGAATAACCCCGAGAATGTCCATGAAGGCTGCCTGGAAACAGATCTCAAACGCTGACATCAGAAGTCAGCCTGGGAAGACAGCTGGGTAAACTGGTCTCAGAAAATCAGCCTTCTGAAGGAGGGCTCACAGTTCACTCAGAAATGCTGTTCAATGCACAAGATGTGTTCGGTTCTAACCGAGAGGAGATGGCTGTCTATAAATCCTAGAGTTTAGCTGTGATCAGAGCAGGGCTTTTAAATCACACCACTTCACACAGGTATAGCTCACCGTAGGATGTGGAAGTTTGATTCACAGGGAAACAAATCTGGGTGCTGGATGAGACTAATTTTTCTGCATATCTAGAAGACAGAACAACCCAGGTCCAGAGAAAAGTTGTTTCTCATATATGGCCTGGGAGCCAGCTCATGCATTTATTCTAGAGTCAAGAAATAGTGAGAAGATGAAGAAAGTTGGAGCAATTTTAATCAGCAGGGATGTCTACGTGGTGCTAGGTCTCCTCTGGAGGAGATAAGGGGGCAGACACAGAACATCCTTCTATAATCCAGCACCAGAGTAGGGGGACCAGAGAGCCATCAAAGTGAGTAGTATTCACAGTGCCCCTATTAGCCAGGAAGAGGAGGCAAGCCGGTGCTTTGCTTACCCTGGCCCTTGCATTTTACACAAAAGATTTCACCTAATCCTGTTTAGAAACAAAACCAACCAACCAACCAAGCAACCAAGCAACCAACCAACCAACCAACCAACCAACCAACCAACCAAGCCATACTACAGGAGCAGGGGAGTAAGGGCAAAGTAATCTAAATTGTCGCCTTTACTAGAGACTGTTCTGTGGCTGTGTACCAGCTGAGCTCATCAGCTGCTATGGCCCTACGTTAATAAAGCGCCTATTTTATAGAATGGTGACTATAGACTGCTTTAAATGGCTTGGAAAAAAAACACCACGCCTGCAGCTTTCCCTGGAGTGAGACTCAGGACAATATTAAATCCAATGAATCACAGCCTTCAGGGGGGCAGGGTGGCTTGCTGCAGAGCAGCACCGAGTGATGGCTGGACCAGCAGTCCCTGGTGGCAGTGGGGACTGGAGCAGGCACAGGCACTCATTCAAAAAAGAATTGGTTACTGAGGGCGACGTTGTGTCATATGTCCCCTCTTGATGGAGATTCTGGGAGTCGCATAATTCTCACGTGCCACCTTCAGTCTAGGAAGGAGCCTACTGGACAGTGTTTGCTTTATTCACAAAACACCCGGTCAGGCAATGGCCTCACAGTTTGATTTGGGAATCATTTCTGATGACAATCTCTGGCTCTCAGGTTAGACTAACAGTGAGGGAGTCTTTCTCTCTCTCTCTCTCTCTCTCCCTCTCCCTCTCCCTCTCCCTCTCCCTCTCCCTCTCCGTCTCCCTCTCCGTCTCCCTCTCCGTCTCCCTCTCCCTCACCCTCTCACTCACACACACACACACACACACACACACACACACACAGAGTTCCATAGGCCTGGATGGATCTCCTTTGTGTTGTTCTTTCCTGGGTTTGATGGGAGTGTATCCCCCACCCCTGTAATTCTATTTCCTGTCACCTATTCACCTGTTTACTGGAGGTGGGTGGGGTTGAGATGACCATCCTCTTCAGAGAGTGCCTTAATGAATGGGCTAGCTGAGTGGTGTGGTCCTCCAAGTTATTTCTAGAGATGTCTGACTCCACCATCTCCCTTGGAAAAGTAAGCAGCCCTCAGAGCTTAAATTATACCTTTAGAACTTGGAATGTCTGAATGAAGATCCCCGGAGAACAAAATGTTAAGCCTTTGCTATTTCAGGATGTTTCAAAGATCAGCTAAGTCAGAGATGTAGTCTGAGGCTTGTTAGAACTGTACAATCTCTGGCCCCACCCAGACCCTTGTTTGTCCTTAAGTAGATGAGTCCTAAGCACACCTAACTTTGTAGAGTGCAGCTTTTGGGAACTCATCTCAAGCGGATGGCTCTGACTCATGGTGTGTCATTACACAGGACTCCTCCAATGCACAGTGCACAGCCCGCCTCAGCCCTTTCTTAAAAGCCCAGTTGTCCAAACAAGGTCCTATCTGTGACTCACTTGTGTGTCAAGTCTTGAGCGATGAGTCAATTCTTTGTGAACCCTTCCTGAGGTGTGCCAGCACCTTCTGATGCTGCCACCTGCAGTGCTTATGGGAGCGACTTGTCAGTGACTGGAAAGACTAATCCCACACAGCCTTCTATTAGTAGAACGTGAGCTGGCATCGTGGTACCTTGTGTTAATAAAGCCAATCTCTCATACTAATGTGTCTATGAAGCGGTGCAGTGGGCAGAGACATTCTACTGGGACACATCCTCCAGGAGAGCTCAGACCTCCAGAGGAAGATGGAGAAATGGGAACTCAAAGCCTGCATTCTTTTCTTCATTGCCTACTTCTTGGGAACTTCTGTGACACTGACAGCTTCCTTACCCAGAATGCTCATCTTCTCAGGCAAGAAGGATACTACCGTGCTGTGCTCTGGAATTCTTGCCACTTTACCCTGAATAAGGGGAAGGACATTATAGGGAAAGATGAAGTAAAAACTGGTTTTTGAAAATGTAATATAAAAGCCAGAGAAACGATCTGTCTACAAACTGGCTTATTTTGAGCTCTTGTTTATTTAAGGGTCTCTACTTGTAATACTGGACAGTACAATTGGGTATGACTCTAGGTGAGCAACAAAGACAATCTCCTTAATGACAAGAACTTTGTAGGTTTTGATTCTAATCTTCAATACACACACACACACACACACACACACACACATGCACATACTTTCTAAGCCACACAAATGTGGGCAGTGGAATAAGGCTTCCACCTTGGCTTTCCCTGTCCCTTGTACTTGGGAGCCCGGCCATCTGCAGACAGGTCCCCCAGCTGTGCTGTGACCTCTGAATTATTGCCTCTCCCAACTGGATTCTTCTATATACAGCTGCCACAAGCAACCTGGCCAAACTCAGCCAGGCGGGCAGAGCCAGGGCTCGCTCATCAAGGACTTCACACCTGCCTTAACTTTGAATCTCCTTGCTCCTGTCAGGAGGTGCCGTGACCTTCCACGTAGCTCTTGTTGGTGTTAATTATTTCCTTTCCATTTCCAGCTGGCTCAGAGCTTTAGCACCTTAAGTTGCTCGTTTGATCTCCTGCTCAGGAACAAGGTAATTAAGTCAGCCACAATTTAAGAAAACGGATCTGCCTCGACTTGTTGCCCGTCTTCAGACACCGTTCCATCCTAAATCATTTGATAATGTAAGAGGCTCTCTGCTCAGCTCTCTACTTGACTGAGGGTTGGTTCATTAGGTCACAATCAGTAATTGATTCGCAGTGTGTCTCGGCTGGTTTTATTACAGTAATGAGGACTCTCTCTCTTTCTCTCTCTCTTTTTCATCTCCTCTAATATGTTACCCAAACCATCAGCTTCTCAGTTTGGTGTCAGAATGACTTTGACAGGTTGTTAGCAACTATATGATGTATGGAACATCACAGAGACGTCTCAAACTGCGTTGCTGTGTTCCGCTTGGAGCCTTAGGTGGTCCCGAAGTCAGTGAAAGCCCTTGCAAGGGAGGAGCTACGGCACTGATTGAAAATATGACCACAGGCTTGACATCCTAATGAAGACGCCCTTCACAGCAATGCATCTGTTAGGACTTGCAGGGCTGGGTGGCATCTGAAGCTCTCTTCCCGAATATTCCTGAGTTCTAAAGGGGACTTGTGGAACTTGCGAGCCAAGCAGACATGGTTTCATCAAATGTTACTCTTTCTTTGTGGAGCCCCCCCCCTTTTTTTTTTAAAGTGAGCAGTAATTTGCTGATCCCTCTAGAATCTGACTTCTCCTTAAGTTCTTTTCATCTTGAGGAAGGGAAATGGATCATATGAAGGCCACAGGACATGAGTGTGCTGTTATTTATTGTATGTCTACTGTCTTAAGAGAAGAGCTCACACTTTTCCTATAAAAGATAAAAGGGGAACGAGGACATAGTCTGGTTTTGATGGATATAATAAAAATGCTAGAATAAAATTTAATGTTTACTTTTATCCAGGAACACCTTTTAAAATTTAAATTTCCTCCCAGATTTTTGAGGGCCTCAGAGGGTAGGCCCAGGAGTTAGACTTGTCTAATGTGAGGGGTTTGAGTTCAGCAAAGCTAGGAGTCTTAGAATAACTTTCTGAGTGGGAACAGAATAGTGCCCTGCAGTGGATGGGCTACTCTAAGCTCTTGACGGCCCACAGTCAAGACGACAGAGAGGCCAGATATATTTATACCGTGGAATAAATTATGCCGTGAATGTGAACAGCATGAAAACCAGCACAGCGTTGTAGACCAATCAATGTTCACCTTGCAAACATAAGTCATGAGGCCACAGAGCAAAGATTAGGAGAGCGAGGCTTAACACCAGGAGTGACCTTTGTCACACTGTGAAATGAGTCAAATGTGTTCCTATGTCACAAATGATGTTCCTTGGGAAAGGCTGTATGTGGGATGTACTCCAAGTATACACTTGAGGGCCCTAAGAAAATCCCTTCTCTCGTTCAGGACTGCCAGTGCAGAGACAGCCTGTCCCGGGCCAGGTGAGGGCAGACTGCTATAGTGAGCTCCAGTGATACACTCTGGACAGGCCCTTTGCTCCCTGTTTACAGCCTCAGACTACGAAAAGCTTTATCAACAGTAAAAATAATATTTAGCAAGCCCCAATCGATTCTTTCTCAAATAAAGCACCTATTTCAGGTGAGTTAGCTGCTTTATTCATAGGATTAATTCCATCCTACAGAACACTAAGTAATGCCTGACCAAAGATTTTCTTATAAATTCAACATTGGAAAACAAGTCATAATCCTGTTGGCCCTCTCCATTTCTTTCCACTGTGAAGAAAGCATTCAACAACACAAAGTCTGCTGCAGTCTGAGGCAGGTGGAACAGAGATTAATAAATCACCGGGAAATACACAGATGAAAGTGACAGAGGCTATAAGAAATCAAATTATTACAGTTGTTTTGCTGTGACGCACTGAGTGAAGAGTTCTTAGTCTAGAGCTTAGACTCCAAGACAACTGGACTTCTAAATGTCCCCCAAGGCTTCCCGAAGGTCCACATTCGGCACTGTTCTGACTGCTGGCTCCTGAAAGACCAAGTTGAAAGAGAGCGTGGGTATACCATGTGTAGTGGAATTTAGAAGGCCTCTCGATATTTCTCTTCTGAGTGTCTGTAGAGTCAAGAGGAGGTGAGAGTGGGGGGAAGAGAAGGAATGGCAGAGGAAGGAAGGAGAAAGGGGAAAGGACCAACCCTGCTGAATTGAATGCAATGAAACATCAAACTGCTGTGTAGAACCCCAGTGGTCACAGGGGTTCTTGTTTGCCAGTCCTTCACTGTGCCTCAAGGAGGTAGGAACGTCCTACCACATGCTCAGAACGTTCTGCAGGATCATCCTTGGTTCCTGAGAAGTGTTGGGACGACATCAAGAGCTGGTAATTCTGCCACCGAATTAAAGGAGTGACTGCCATTGAAGAAGCTACAAAGCATCTTGGAGCACTCAGACATGTAGTAGCCCATGTCATTTTGACATCCAAGGTCAACAAGGGATTTTGGCTTGCATGTTCTTCTAGAGTTGCCTGCGGGTTAAGAGGCCATGCTCTGAGAGCCGACTCTCAGGAGCATCAATGCCAGGTTGATGGACTTCTCAATACTGTGAAAATATTTCATTGAATACATGTTACAAACCACAGGGACATGTATTCCCTGGTTAGCTTTGGCTTTTCTTGTCTTTTGTTCTCTCTCCAGGATTACTGCTGTTTTCCTTCTTGGAACGTCCACTTTCCTGTGCTGTGCAAGCCCACATGTTAATGTGAACTCTGTGCTGTGTAGGTAGCCTCCTCTCCGCCTGGACTGTTTCTTCCCCTGACTGTGAGCCATATTCTGAGACTTTCTGGTGGTGAAGGGCCCAGATGCTATTTGGCTTCTGTCCCTGGTGTCTCTGAGGACTTCTGGTTCAGAACTCAAGCACAGAACCCAGAAGACCCCGCCCTGGGGATGCTTCTTTTCCAATCATTGTATCTTGAATCCCAGCCTGTCTAACCACCTGGTTGCCACCATTCCTGTTTCTACACTCAATCCTATCTGTTTTCAAGTCCCACCACTGCTACCTCTACACAGCTTTGCTTCTGCTTACCCTCTGACCAGCTTGATTTCCTCTGTAACTTGTATCTGCAGATGACAATGAGCATCTTGCCTCTAACATTGCCTTCTTTAGTAATCTTACATTTTGCTGCCCAGTGATCTTTCAGAGCAGAGATCTAGTGTCTCTCATACATATCAAATCCTCAAAAGTTAGTTGTCTAGTGTCTCTGGGTGGAGCAGGACAAGTAAGCTAGTGATAGTTTGCCTACCTCACAAACCATTTCCCAGCATCCCTTGCTTCCCTCCTTCATTCTCCACCTTGCAATATGCTTTCCCATAGTCAGAAGAGGTCCCACCCCTCAGTGTTCGGAAAGTGACAGATTCCTGCTCTAGGCTCTTTTGTTAAGGTTTGGTCTCCTGCTACGTATTGTAATGCTAAATCCCCACCCTTTTGGAGACTCTGCACTTTAGTAGCTTTAGTATTTGCACCCATGCTCAGGAGTGAAAGAGGAACAAGAGTTAATTTTGATTAGAATCCCAGAAGAATTCAGAAATAAACATCGATCTGTCAGGTTATAAAAATATATTTATTACAGTGGACTATCAGTTATAGCCATGTACCCAGTCTTGATATGGTGAACATGGGGTTTTCAGCTTTCATTGAATCATGTGGGTAAGGGACACACAGACCCTGCATGGACCATGTGGGTAAGGGACACACAGACCCTGCATGGACCATGTGGGTAAGGGACATAAGACTGTATAGTCTCCTGACATATGGAACACTGTACACTGCTTCTAATTCTCTGTGTACCACCACCTCACATGGCTTGGGGAATCTGAGACATCAGGTTTTTCTTTCTCATACTCAGCAAATTCAGAGACTTTAGAGCAGGGACCCCCATGACTCCACAATGCTCCTTGTGATCAAACATGTCAGGGGAGGTGACAGGACTTTCTTCTTTTGGTTTGTTGGGCAAGAATTTGTAAAGCAAAAGAAGGATTGAAGGAATCTGAAGGGTCCTGAAGGATCCCTGTTTCAGTGACTAGATATCCTTCCAATGATTGTAGGAATGCCTTAGCCTAAGACGAAACCAGTAAACACACATACACAACACAAACACTCCTGTATTCCCATAGCACCCCTACCACATACAGAAGCACACACCTACCACACATGCACACTACCACACAAACACAAACACACAAAGCACATACACTACATCACACACACACACACACACACACACACACGCGCGCACGCACACAGCACCCACCCATACACACAACACAACACAACACACATGCATAGTGCCTTCAGACTCACTGCAGGTGTTTTTTTCTTCCATTGATATATACACAAACTCCATAAAAAGTTAAATAGAATTCATATATCCCATATTCTATCAATAATCTATCTATCTATCTATCTATCTATCTATCTATCTATCTATCTATCATCTATCTGTCTATCTATCTATCTATAACATATACTGATTGTATACAACTTATTTTATCCTCTTGTGGTAGAACAGATGTCTTTTCATCTTTCCGAGAGTGACTCTATCTCATTCTTTTTAATAGCTGCCTAATATTCAATTTAAGGGTGACACAATTTATTTAACTATTCCCCCATTGATGGAAATTTGGTTGTTCACAGATTTTAATGAGACTATGACATTCTATTTTGTGATTCTATCATAATTTATTAAAGCATTCTACTATTGATAGATACTTAGGCTCTAAGCAGAGTATTCTATTATACAGTACTCAATCAACAGCCCTGAACATATATCTTTATAATGTTTTTATCTTTTTGATAGATTCATAAAAGTGAGATTGCATGAGCAAAGGATATGCAAATGTATTTGATTAGATAATGCCAAATAGTTCCCCGAAATTTTGTATTCATGCTTGCTCCTGACAATAGCTGTGGCTTGCTCTACTTTATTTACACCATCAGCTGAAGCCGAAACTGGCAATCCATTCGCGAGAACAATCAGGTTTGGAAAACCTGTTCTATCATTATTTACTTCTGTATTCCTTTAATCAATAGTGCCATTGAGCATTTTTGTTGAATTTATTTGTCTTTAAACTTCTTGTCTGTACCTAGTCATCATCTCTTTTGGGAATCCATTGCTATAATTTTGATGAGTTAGCTTTCTCTGAATATGGGATATTAATATTTAGTCTGTTGTGAATGCTGCCATACCTAGTCTGCCGTGTGTCTTTTAATTTTCTTTAGTCTTGTTTTCACTAGAAGTAAATGTGTCGTGTGTTGTAACTGAACACATCATTCCCCCTCCTTTTTCTCTCTCTTTCTGTCCCCATCCCTTTCTCTCCTGGGGTCTCAAGCAGCCGAGGATGACCTTGAACTACCTATGTAGTTAAGACTGACCTTGAACTTCTGAAACTCCAGCTTCCACTTCCAGAGAATTGGGATTACAGGTGGGCACCATCAGGCCAGGTTTGCGTACTGTCTAGGTTTGAATCTAGGCCTTTCTCTCTCTCTCTCTCTCTCTCTCTCTCTCTCTCTCTCTCTCTCTCTCATCCTCCTTCTCTCTTCTTTCTCACTTTGCGTGCTCTCACTGAACGATGTGAGCACGACCCCTCATGTGCTTCTCTGTCACTCCTCTGCAGTTCGTTTTTGTCTGTCTTTGTTGTTTGGAGGATGCTGTGGGCCTTGCACAGGTGTTTTGCCACTCAGCTTTTACCTTAAGTCTTGCTTTTAATTTTATTTTTAAAAGTTGTGTTTTTTATTTAAGAGGGATTTGTTGTTTGGGATACTGGGACTATCTTGTTTCAATTTCTTTAAGTGATTTAGTCTTTTGTTCTCATTCTATATATTTAAAGGCATGGACTACTTCTCCAGTGCTAATTTGACATGTCAGTTTTATTGTGGACTGTGGACACACACAATATGCTTAGGTTGGTTTTTGAGCTATTTTCACCCCCAACCCCATCTATCTGGTGCTAGGCTCGTATTTATATTGTCCTTTTAAAGTGAGGGTCCTGGAGACAAAGTGATGAGTTACATTCTTAAGGTTACAGGTATTAGGGGGGTGTCATGGATAACAGAAGATGGTGGAGCTGGTGGGGGAGACCCTACTAAACGTCTGTTCAAAAATATTACAATGACATCTCATATTTAATAAATAAATACACACCTCTACTTACAAGCAGATAAAACACATTCTTGGACATGGTGCTTTTGTTAGGTGAAGATTTAGGTTTTCACAGCTTCAGGAAGAAATCATCATACTACTTAACTAAAACCCACGGTCATAAAATCCCTTCCAATGGGGCAGAGTATCTTTCAGAAAACTTAAATTTTTCTTGGGGCCCCTCATTTTCATTCATGGGCAGATAGCACTGTTCTGGGGGAGCAGGGAGAGAGGTCCCTGACCAGGGCTGGGATCCCTCAGCTTGGGCTCTGGAGCTTGTTCTGTGACTATTTCGAGGGAGGGAACCCTTGCCTGCCTCCCTGTACCCCTTAAATCTTCAGACCTTGCAGGGCAGTGGGAAACTTCCCTTTTTCCCAGCAGGAGAGCAGAGACAGCAGAGGTGTAAATCTCAGGCAGCTGATTACTGGAGCCACAAGCTCTGCCTTGTAAATAATTCACTTCCATGCTGGAAATCTGCATATGAGGATGAAATGTCATTTATAACTCATAGGATATTGGCTTGGCTGGGAGCAGCTTTCTATCCTTCCACTCATTAAGGAAGAGAGGACATAAGCTATGTAGGAAAAGCTCTTCCCAGTTAGCCCAGCTCTGGTCCAGTCTGCTTAGCAATACTTAATAGGAAGCAGGACTTGGGTTAGAGGGTTAGCCTGGCCTCACCTCATTATCCCAAGTGATTCCTGATCTCCTTTTCACTGAACTCTGAATGAGCCAGAAACAGTTTTGGCCATGGAGATTTCAGACTGTGATGTGAACTCTAAGGTAGCAAAGAGAATACATAATGTCCAATTAGGGACTTATCTCCCCCAAGTGCTGGGATCCACAGAGAGGACTTGGGCAGAGATAGGCTGGTCTTTGTAATGGGCCACTATCCTCTCCATATTAAATATTGATTGGGTATGGAAGAAATTCAACATCCAAATACAGTTTAAGTTTTATCCCAGGGTTTTTGGTTTGGTAGTAATACCTTCATTTGTTTGTTCGTGTGTGTGTGTGTGTGTGTGTGTGTGTGTGTGTTGTGAAAGTGTGTATTTCTAGACAGACTCTTTCACTGTCCTGGACCTCTCCAAGTAGTCTTAAGCTGGCCCCAGTGACCTCTGTGAATCCTTCTGTCTCAACCTTCCCAGTCCTAGGATTACAAGTGCATGCTGCCATCCAAGCCTCTAAAATACACACACACACACACACACACACAGACAGACACAGAGACACAGAGACACACACACACAGACACACACAGACACACAGACACACACATACACACACCCCCCAAAACAAACAAACAAACAAACAAACAAAAACAAAAAACAAAAAAAAAAACAAGCTATGGGTTCTTGAAGTTTACAGGAGAACACTTGATATGAAGATCATGAACAGCCTTAGAGCTGGAAACAGATACAGGGTCTTCTTGTTTTGTCCTTGCTGCTATAGGCTCAAATGGACTGTGAAGTTCTCAGTGGGAAAACAGGAGGGCTTTTAACCTATGAAGGAAAGAAGAATTAATATGACCTCTGGCTTGAGGACAAGACTCTGGAAATATTACAGCTCATAGTCTGACTTCTGCTCCACTGTAATCACCCTATAACTGGACCCAGATAGGCTGAGCTTTTGTGGACTGCTTCCTTGGAGATTTCCTGCTAGGCAAACCTGGAGGTCTTCTTGATGATATCCTTGTGTGTTACATCAGAAGAAGTCACCAGCTTTAGGAGGAGTTGGAGTTCTGAGACTCTAGCTGATGCACTTTTGTCTTGGAGAGATCTGGAGGCGACAGTTGCTGCAAACAGTGTTGTCATCTTGTTCATCTGCGTGAATCAGGCTCCCTCATGGATGCAACATAACGTGAAATGTTTTCCAGCCCAATTTCATTCCACACAGTAACATGGTTGCTACCTTGTATCTATACTCTCATAGGTAACTACAAATTGATTGCTCAATAAATGTTCTAATGTCGTTTTGAAACCACTAAGGTGACCATTTATACTAGTCTCAAAAATATGCTGCATTTGCCCTTTTCCCAGTCTCCAGAGACCCCTCTCGTCCTGTTGTAATTTCTTAATAACATCAGTCATGTAGAAAAGCACTAGCAGTGTGGAGGAAAGAGAAATATGGTGTTCGTTTTCATAACCAAAGGGATTAGTTATAATTATAGTTTACAGCATCAGGTTTTTCAACCTTTATAAGTAAGCATAGATAGGTAAACATTCCAAAATAAATTAAATGTGTATTACTTAGATAGTGCAAATATACATTCCTGTTATATATCTGAAATAGGTTAAAAAGGGAATCATGATTTTCATTGAGTTATCTAAAATAACTCTCTTTAAATGATTTATTTTTAAGTGTGTGTGTGTGTGTGTGTGTGTGAGAGAGAGAGAGAGAGAGAGAGAGAGAGAGAGACAGAGAGAGAGAGAGAGAGAGAGAGAGAGAGAACACAGAGGCTAGAAGAAGGTAGCATCACCAGGTCCTCGAGTTACGTGTAGTTACAAGGTGATGAGCTGCCTAGCTTGGTGCTAAGCACTGAACTCAGGTCTTCTGGAAGAGCAGCAAACACTCTTAACCACCAAGCCATTTCTCCAACCCCTAGAATAAGATATCTGACTTGCAGGGTTTTAATTATTCTAAATTATAAGTATATTGATGGACTACTCCAAGAAACAGGGTTCCATATTATTCTGAGGGCACAAGATTGGAGTATTTTCTCAGGTTTTCTTTTTAACATATAACAAGTCAAAGTTAAACACATTGTAAAAAAAAAAGACCTTTGGCTAATGTAGTCGTAGTGTTCTGATGAGATTTGAATACATAGATTATTTACTGACTTAAATTTTAATATATATATGTATATGTATATATATATATATGTATGTATGTATGTATATGTATATGTATATGGAAAAGGACAGTTTTCTCAAATCCTCCTGTGTATCATTACTTTAATAAAAGGACCCAAGTCATGAGCATTCAGTTTTGTGCTCTTTATTCTGAATTTCTCTTGAGGGAGCAGATTGATTGACAGTTGGCTGAAAGGTGGTAAACAAAAGCTGTCTATGACTAAACTCAGGAACACAACAAGAAAGTCCACTACCCTGACTCGTTTTAATATAGTACTTGATGTCGTAGTTGGAGTAACAGGACAAGTGAAGTAAAGAAGGGGATGGAAGAGGGAAGAAAGAACTAAGACCATACTCATTTATGAATGATGTGATTCTATCTATACATAAAAACTCTACAGAATACAAAAGAAATCCCCTACACCTGATAAACATGTTCAGCAAAGTTGCAGGATGAAGGTGGACATGGAAATAGAAGCCTTCTTCTATACCAACAATGAATTTACCAAGAAAGAAATCAGGAGATAACACCATTTACAATAGTCATAAAAAACCATGGAATACTTTTAATCTAGGAAATGAAAGACTTCTAGAACAACAACTTCAAGACACTGTACAAAGAAATAAAGAAGATATTAAAAGATGGAAGAGACCTCTACTGACATTCTCAAATGTATAGGACTAATACTATAAAAATAGCCACACTGCTAAAAGCAACCTACATATTCTTTACCATATCCATAAAAATTCAAATTCAATTATTAATGGAATTTGAAAGGTAAACTTAAATTTTATTTACAAACATTAAAAAACCCAAGATAGCAAAAACTATCTCAGAAGCAAGCAAGCAAGCAAGCAAGCAAACAAACAAACAAACAAACAAACTACTTGCTGGAATTATTAGCACCCTGGATTTTAAGTTACACTTCAGAGCTATAGCATAAAAGCAACATGATACTGGCTTAAAAACAAATACACTGATCAACAGAAATGAATTGAAGGTCACCTCAAATAAGATCACACTCCAACAGTCTCCTGATTTTTGACACAGACCAACAATCTATATTACAGGAAAGATAATATCTTCAACGAATATTGCTGGTCAAACTTCATATAGACTAACAAAACTTGGTCCTTATCTCTTGTCTTACACAAAACTCTACTCCAAATAGATCAATGCCATCAACAAGGAACTTTAAATTGATAGAGGAGAGAGTAAGAAATATGTTTGAGCTCATTGGCACAGGAAAGGACTTTCTTAATGGGAAACTCAATAACAAAGGCGTTAAGACCAAGAATTAAAAGGTGGAATCTCATGAAACCAAATAGCTTTTGTACAGCAAAGCTAAAAAGTGAAGAGTCAGCCTGAAGAATGGGGTGAGTCTTCATAAGATACACATCTGACAGAGGACTAAAATTTAAACAAAACAAAACAAAACAAAACAAAACAAAAGAAAACTAGACATTAAGGAAATAAACCACTCAATTAGAAATGGGTCATGGAACTCAAAAGATGAAATACAAATGGCCAAAGAAACAGTTTTAAATCCTGTTCAACTGAGAGAAAACAAATTTTAAAAATTACTTTACTTTGAACTTTACTTTGCTTCAGTCAAAATGTCTAAGATCAAAACAAATCAAGCAAACATACAACAAAAGAATAACCGAATAACATGTGCTGGCATGGATATGGGAAAGAGAAATGTTTAGTCACTGTTGGAGCAAGAAGTACAAACTCATACAGAGACTAGAAGTAAGTATAGAACTTTTCCAAAGCTGAAAGTGGATCTACCACAATCAATCACTCTTGAGAGTATACCCAAAAGACTTCACATTTTACTGTAGCACTACCCGCTCATCAGTATCAATTGCTGCTCAAGATTTATAAAAGCCAGTAAGTAGAAACAGCCTACAAATCCATTGGGTGATGAATAGACAATAAAATGTGGTACATGTAGACAATAAAAAATTATCCAGTCATTAAGAAAAACAAAATTATTAAATTAAAGACAAATGGATGGAGCTGGATACAGTTACTCTGAGCGAGGTATCCCAGACACAGAAAGGCAAATGTCACATTTTCTTTCATTCATGAATGTTAGCTTTGAATCTTCAGATATGTGTTTCATTTGGAATACCCACAGTCGTCAGATAATTAATAAGCGGCCATGGAGGAGGGGTGGATTTAAGGAAGAGAAGACAGACTGCACTGTGTTAAAAGGAATAACAAAGCAGGCAGGGCTAAATGAGTTGAGACATGGAAGGGCGTGGAAAAGAAGGAACTATATGGAGGTATAAATAGTACTAAAGACCCTTTTAAAAACAAAACAGGCTTGTGGAATCCTACTGCTGGAAATGCTTCCTAAAATACATACAAATTAAAAGAGTTTAAATAAAGTCACTTTATATGGTGATTCGTATGGGAATGACCTCATAGGCTCATACTGTTGAATACTTGGTTCCAAATGGGTGGAACTGTTTGGGAAGAATTAGGAGGTGTGGCTTTGTTGAAGAAAGAGTGTCACTGAGGGTGAGCTTTAAGGTTTCAAAGGACACACCATTCCCAGTCTCTCTCTCTCTCTGTCTCTCTCTCTCTGTCTCTCTGTCTCTCTCTCTCTGTCTCTCTCTGTCTCTGTCTCTCTCTCTCTCTCTCTCTCTCTCTCTCTCTTTCTCTCCTTGCCCCACCCCTGACACACAGGGTTGTTCTTTAAGATATGATCTTTCAACCGCTGCTTCTGTGCCATGTTTGTCTGTCATATCCCATAGTGCAAAGCTCATGAACTCTAAGTCTCTGAAACAGTTAAACTCAAAATTTAGGTTTTCTTTTTATAAATTGCCTTGGCCATAATGTTTTACCAGAGGAATAGATAAGTAACCAAGACAATACTATAACAGGGCAACAATGCCCCAAGTAGTCAGTCACTACACAGCTATAAATAAAAAGCCCAGGGACAGGAAGGGGTTAACTCATTTAGAGCTGTTGGCCAGTGAGATCCCATAGGCTCTAAACTTTATAAACTATTGCCAGTACTCTTAGATACTCTCCAGAACTTGGCAGTGAGACTCTATTGCTGAAGATATTACATATGTTAGACACAGAGCACAGAGAAATCAAGCTGTAGTGACCTGGAAACTTCATCCCCCCGGTTAGTTTTTGTAGTGCTTGAAGATCCTGTGAACGCCAGGGGAGGAGAAAAATAACCACCAGTCTTACTGTCTTGGCGAGATTTATGTCCACTTGGCATGAGCTAGAGTCATTTTGGAAGAGGAAATGTCAATTGGGGGAATATTCCTACCAGATTGGCCTGTAGTACATTTTTTAAATTAGTGATAGATGGGGGAGGGTACAGCTCACGGTAAGCAGTGCCACCCCTAGGCTAGTAGTCCCAGTTCTGTAAGAAAACAGGTTGAGCAAGTCATGGGGAACAATCTAGTAGGCAGTATTCCTCCATGTCTCTACATCAGCTTTTGCCTCTAGGTTCCTGCCCTGTTTGAATTCCTGCCTTGGCTTTCTTCAGTAGACTGCAGACCAGGATGTATAAGCCAAAGAAACCCTTCCTCCTCAAGCTGTTTTTGGTCCTGGTGTTTTATTGCAGAAATAGGAATCCTAAGTAAGGCACTTACCCCAAGATACCAAGATCTCAGCTGAGAATCATGTAAGTTATAATAATTGCCAGCCTGGCAAGATATGCCCACTGTTACCATAATGGTACCGATGTTTGGGAGTCACCAATCACTTTCTGATTGAGTTTAAGGCCTACTGAAAATTGAATTCCACATAAGGCACTCTTATTGCTGTCAAGAACATGTGCCTAGATAGGTCATAGGCCCCAGGGGAGGGCCTACTATTACTTTGCTAAATGCACATACTATTAAATCAAATCCTAATGACTTATTGTTATATGCATAGATTACTGTACCTCTTAATCCTCATCAGAGAACCTTCTTTTTTTTTTTTTGCAGTAGCTGGCATAGAGATCCATAACTGGTGAAGGTGCCAAGAATAAAAGACTATAGAGTAAAAGGGACATCTATATCACAACCTGTCCTCCCTAGGCTCAGGGCTCATCCTGGAAGAGAAATGTTAAGACTCAGAGGTGCCCACAAGGAAACAGTGTTTTCTGAATTCACTCTGGCAGTTGTATATACAGACTCATAGCAGTCATGGCAGCATCCACAAGACCAGTGCAAGCTCAAGCCAGACACCAAGATCTCAGCAAGGGAAGCCCCAGCTAAGAAACTATGGGTCATTGACAGCTGTAAGGAGAGTGGCACACAGTCTTTTAAAGTGTGACCCTAGGGGGTTGACCACACTCTAGTGAAAGCCACAGAAGAGTATGTGGGCAGCACAAACTGTACTTGCTGGGTCAGAAAAAATGGACACAGTTGCATGGGTAGGTAAGCAGGGTGGAACTGGAGAAGAAGGGTGGATATGATCAAAATACATTGTATAAAAGTCTCAAAGAACTAATAAAAAAAAGAGACATCCCCCACCCCAAACACAAACACATTCCACCAACAGTTTCCAGTTAAGGTCATAACCTTGGTAATGAGATAAGTCAAGTTTCAAAGCAAGGTAGGAAGACACATGTAGCAAAACAGACGTGATATTTCCATATAAGCATCCCCAAGAATTGTCTGATTAATATTGTTTCAAGACATGGAAAAACAAGCCCATATGGCTTCTTTAAAAGAAACTGACGAGTGCAAAATTTGGGATGGCTCTCGTGTGACCCGAGTGACCATTTTAGGATCAGAACTCAGCTGATTCTGAGAGAAGCTCACCTCACCAGAGATTTAAAAGGAGATGCAGGATGTGCTCAGCCACCCTTCTTCCTCAGAGAACTGCTCCTTTGCTGGACATTAGCATTTAATAGTCTACCTGCTAATAGGCTTCCAGCCTTGAGACATGCAAGTATTGAGGCAAAAGGAGAAAGATATGATTTCCTAATGTAGCAGAAGTCTTGATTCTGATTTTGGTTGCGAAGAGGTGGGGTTGGCAGGTTTAATTGTTGTTGAAATACATACAGTTGCCTCTGAACTACCAAGGCAGGCTCTCACTGTCTTAAATTCCAGTCTTTAGCATACAACTTTGGCTATGAGTGTTTTATTCTGTATACCAGTCACAGACAAGTGAATGAGTGAAGACTTTTAAAAAATTCAATTAAAATAAAATATACTCAGTAAGATCTATAGGGGTTGATTTGGTCATGCTTTAATATTATGGAAGAGTCATCAAAGAGGATTTGTATGGATGGAAACTGAGGAGAGCTTTATGTCGGGCTGAGGAGAACATGGTAACAGACAGTTGCTGGAGTTTTGGTTGTAATTTATTCTTTCTTTTACTTTGCCCTATGTTTGTAACAAATGAGTGTTTAGAGACTGTTATCCAGAGATTAATTAAAGTAAAATTGAGTTGGAGATGATGGTGCAGAAAGAGATATCGGAATTCATCTTGGACCCTATTTCTAGGACCTCATGGTTGTAGATCTCCAGGATCTGTTTGTTCTAACGCAGTACACCAGTAGTTGAAAGATGCTACAGCATGGTTAGAAGAGAACTCTTAAAAAGTGTCCTAAGAGCAGGGACGATTCTCACTTCCTTCCTAGGGTTTTGAGATGCTGAGCAGTGTGGAGGTTCTTGGGCTTTTTCACACATGAGAGAGTCTCTCACTCTACTTATGTTGAGCCTAAAGCACTTTTTCTTTTTCTTTTTCAAATGTGGCTGACTTAAGTAAAATAAAAAAAAAATCTAAGAAAAGCAATGCAATACACAAACAAAAGTAACCTTAGGTCCCACAAAGAAATATTACATAGTCACCGAAGAACGTGTATAGATGCTACTGTACAGTGTTGCAGCACTGTGTGATGGTCGAGCCCGGAGAGGCCTGAGAGGTGTGTTGCTAGCTTTCATGTAAACTTGACATAGGCTAGAGTCATTTTGGAAGACAGACCCTCAACTGAGAAAATGCCCCTGCCGGATTGGCCTGCAAGCAAGCCTGTAGCACATTTTTAAAATTAGTGATTGATGTGGGAGTGCCTAGCCCACTGCAGGTGGTGCCACTCCTTAGCAGGTGGTCCTGATGTATACAGAAAAAGCAGTTGGAGGAAGCTAAGAAAGCCAGTAAACAACATTCCTCCTGGACACCCCATCAGTTCCTGATTTCAGGTTCCCACACTGAGTTCCTGACCCAACTTCCTCAGTGATGGACTGTGATGTGGAAATGTAAGCAAAATAAACAGCTTTCTCCCCCAGTTGCTTGTGTTCAGGGTGTTTATCCAGCAATAGAAACTTAACTAAGATAGAAGCTGTCTTTCAGAAAAGGAAATTTCATTAACTTGGGAAACAGCAGATGAAACATGATGTACAATGATACCCTGGGGGACTCCCTTCTGGGGTTCCAAGTTGTTGGCTGTGCATAGATTACCACCCCAGTCATGCTGTCAGGGTCTGAGGTGGTGATGGGGCAGGAACACTGGGTTGTGGGATCTCTGTGGCCCACAAGAAGGCTAGCTAGCTCTCTGGCATGAGTTAATGAGAAGGTGAGATCAAAAAGCTTTGTTCTTGTTTGACTCTCTGTCAGTCCAAGGTCAGGCAAGGACGTGAGAAGAATGACAAGATAGGTCTAAGGCACTCCAAGCAAAGTTTTTTGAGCTAGATGGCCAGTTTCATGAAGACTGTAGGTCATCAGAGAAGCCTTAGAGTCAGCCATCCATCATGTCTAGGAGAGACTAACCTTGTATCAAGCATGGCATCCATCCCATGTTTACAAACCTCTTTACTGCTGGGCCTTATTTTCCAGCTTTATTTCATCTGCTTCGATGCTCAATCTTGTGGAATAGCAAATATCTTGAACAATCTGGAAAATCTCACTCAGGAAACACTAACACTAGTGTATCTTAGAGACCTGTCGTGTTCCTTGGGCTACTCTTTGATTTCTACTCTTTTTGACCTCTACTTTGGCAGTGGTGAACATGGAAATAAAGAAACCACAGTGGTAGAGTTCAATTAAAAAATCAAAGGGCTCAGACCAGGTTCCCTGGTAAGGTACTGAGACGTCCAGATATCTAGCTAGAGCTGCCCACCCATTAGTGCCAAAAGAGATCACCAGGATAACTGAATGGGATAAGCTGATAGGCATCTATAGAAAATTTTAGGAACTAAGTTTCAGGATATCACTTTAAAATAGTTATCTTGTTTCTTGATTGCATAGGTTTTAGTCTGGTTCATGGTTCTGACTGGTTCCATCTTTAGGCATGGGGAAGAAGAACACTGTGGTGGCATAGTGGCTAGGGACAGGAAGGAGAGAGGGATGTAGGAATGGAGAAAGAGAGAGAGGAAGAGAGAGAGAAATAGAGATATAAAAAGAGAGATAAGAGGGAGAGGAAGGTGAGGAGGAAGCAGAAAGATAGGAAATAGAAGAGAAAGAGAGAGAGACATAGAAAGCCAGAGAGACAGAGATAGACAGAGACAGACACACACAGAAACAAAGACAGAGACAGGAAAAGAGTAGGGACAGGAAGGAATGAATTTTAGTTTACTTTCTGTTGTTTCAATAAACACCATAACCAAAAAATCATTATAAAATAAATCAAAATTGTTTCTTTCAGCTTTCACTTCTATGCTACAGAGCATCATTGTGGGAATTGAGGGCAGGAGCTAAGGTGAAACCATGCAGTAACACACTACATACTGCCTTAACTTTCTGGCTTACTTACTGGCTCATGCTTACTTAACTTTTTTTATACAGCACAGGCCCACTTGCCTAGGGGATAGCACCACCCATAGAGGACTAGGTCCTTTCATGTAAATCATCAATGAAACAACCCTCACAGACATGGCCACAGGTCAGTGTGAGCAAGGTAAGTTTTTAACTGAAATTTCCTCTTCCTAGGTGACCCTAGAAATCTTAAAAGTAGACAATAAAAACAACCAGGACACATGTCATCAAAGGTATGCTTTCATTCCTCCAACTAGATTCTGCCTCCCACAAACCTATCATTCATGAATCTATCTCTTTTCAGCACCTGCAGGATCACATCACCTCTCAGTAGAGCCACCTTCAGAGAGCCAAGCCCTTAGAACATGGGCCTGTGGGGGCACATTTCATATCCAAACAGTAACTCTAAGAAATATGTGAACAGAAACTCATTTTACTTGCACACACACATCAAGAGCAGCAAAATTCTTCATGAATGTCATTCAATGATGGTAAGACACTTTGTCCTTGTCCTGGAATACTTGCCAACTACAAAAAGAAATGGAAGTGGAAGCTGGCTACCTGTGATAGGATGTGTGACCCAGTTAATATGAAATCCTGAGCACGTTAACTCAGGAAGAGAGCAAAGAAGAGGAGGTTTTAGGGATGGGAGGGTGAGAGTAAGGAACAGATGACCAAGGGGCATGGGTCCCCTCACAGGATGATGACATCACCCTAAAATCAGAGAGAATAGTGGCCACTCCACTTTGAGGTTATATTAAGAACCACTGAATTGAATGCTTCAGGGTAAATTTAATGGTGTATAAATTATACCTCAATCTGTTGTTAAAAAACAATTTGACCGTTGTTTGATTAAAACAGGGCTAAGGACTTAAAAAGACCAAGTTCTTAGCAGTTGAGCTCAATAAGTTTTGCTGCCTTGTCAGATCAGTTGTAAAAATTAAAATGATACATCTAAAAATGTGCAAATGCTATTTTTTTCACAAATTTCAAAATATTGATCACATACTCCTTAGGAACTTCTACTGCTGCTTGTGCATCCTGACACATGCAGAGTATTCAAGGTTGTGCAACCTGTTTCCAAGCAGAGTCATCTCTAAGGGCACTGTCACCACAGAGCCCGTGGGTGACTCTTTGCACTCTATAGCAGACAGAGAGATGCTCTTGCTTCCAGGAAGAAAAAGCAGGGAAACACATGGCAGGTACTGTTTCCACAACTGTTGATTCTAGAAAGTTCCTTCTTCCCATTGTATCCCATAGTTCCTGTCTTTCATTTTTTTCTTTCTTTATCTATCTCTTCATAGAGTGTTGATCAAGTGAGGTTTGATTCATGTTCCAGGATTTTCCTACAAAGGTGGCAAAATGAAACACAATCTCTAAACATGCAGGTGTGGATTTTAACAATACAAGTCCTCAGCTCTTGGGCCTCCCAGAGAGACTAGATCAGAAACACGTCATGATCTCTTGTCATGATGATGCTTCTTCAGCTTTAAGGCAGAAAGTCAGCCATGGCTGTTATGACTTATTAATAAGTGTCTTTGTTCATGCCTAGAGGTTTAACAGCCCATTGGAGTGTTAGTCTAGGAACTGGATTTCTTAAGGAGAGGGTGGATGAGGTTTATTGGGTGCTTAGTGTGGGTGGGAAGCAGCTGGTGTCAGAGATGGAGTAGTCCTGGAAGGAGCTTTCCTGCCTGTGGTTCTTTAGAAAATGCCCTGTATCCCTGCACTGCTAACTTTGCTGACTTCTCTTTAGCATCGAGAGTTTGAGTTTCCAACACCATAAAGATAGAAGAGATACACAGAGTATGTTGAATGTCAGGAGCGTAGAAGGTCTCTACATCCCTGAATCCCCTAGGAGAGGGCTGGCTTCCTTCATGTAGCTGAAGAAAAAGCTGGCCTGATATCTACCCAGCACAGACCACTTGTCTGAGGTGTTGGAGATTTGGCATTGCCATGTCTCTGTGGCTTTCTTGTCCAGATCTTCTTGAGACCCAGGAAGCATAACAGAAGGCCAGGAAATGAAACCACCATCCAGACACCATGGTATAGCTCCAGCCCCTCATGGTGTTCCTCAGCTTCTGCTGTCTTAAATATTAACTGTTGAGCGTTACAGTGACTTCAGATCTCCTTGCAACCTTTCCACACAAAAACATACACCAAGATTTTGAATCCTTCTGTGAGGACAAGGTACATTTAGTTTAAGACTGCAGAATTTAAACCCTTAAAATGTTGAGAGAGCGGTGGGGCTGTCACTCAGCAGGCAAAAGTATTCACTGTGCAAACACGGGGGGTCGAGTTCAGATTTCTAGCATCTGCCTAAGCATCAAATGGGTGTGGTGGCCTGCCTGTAATTCCACACCCAAGAAGGCAGGGACAGCATTCCCAGACAAGCTGGCTACCTGGGATGACTGTGTCATCAAGTCCTGGGTTCAAGTATGAGACCTAGCTATATAAGGCAGAAAGCAATCGAGGAAGACTCCCAGTGTCAACCTCTGGTCACAATGTGGACAAGCACATTCACATATATACCTCCCTAATGTGCACACCCACAGGGGTACATATGCCAACACACACACACACACACACACACACACACACACACACACATACACACAGCTTTTAAAATCTTGAGCTACCGAGGTAGCAAAGAGAATGACAAGAAGTGGACAAGGCTTGGCTTCTCCTTTGTCTCGTCTTCATGTCAGCAGCTCTGGTGGCTCGAGCCCTTGTAAGTGCACAGGGCCACAGAGGGCCACAATGGGCATCTATTTATTTGGCAGTTAATGGGGTAGAAGGGGACTTCCAGGAATTTCATCTCAGAACCTCTCACTTGCTAATATATGGTTGGGTTATGAACTTCCCTCTAAGAAGCTGTTGATCATCCTGACACATGTGCAAATGGGAAGTTCAAACAGTGATGTCAGTCACCAGAACACACACTGCTCAGCAATGGGTGCCTTTTGCCTCTGCTGCTCCAGGAAGGGGAGCAGCTTGTCTCTGGGCAGGCAGATAGCATCCCCTTATGGTGGTAGCTTTGCAGATATGGCTGACACATGGAAGGCTAAAGTCAATGCCTCTGTGAGAGAGGGTCCCTGCATAGGTGCACAGTGGTTTTGTGGGTGTGCTCTATATGCTTGCACAGAAACAGAAGACTCTGAATTTGGGGTCCTAGACAAAACTATAGGAACCTGTTTAACATGGTGTCTGAAGGACTTATTCTCTCTAACCTGTTATCTAGGTTATCTCTCTAACCTGTGTTCTAGACCTGGAAAGGGAGTCTCCATCATCTCTGCAGTGGAAACAACACTTCCTTACAGGATACCAGATGTGGAAACTGCCTTAGTCAGGACAAGGGAGGAGATGGCTCTTGACATCTCAAGTTAGGTTTGTGTAGTGTGTGTGGGTGAGGAACAGCATCTCCAAGAGCCAGAGCCAGAGCCAGGGCCAGGGCCAGGGCCAGGGCCAGGGCCAGGGCCAGGGCCAGAGCCAGAGCCAGAGCCAGAGCCAGAGCCAGAGCCAGAGCCAGAGCCAGAGCCAGAGCCAGAGCCAGAGCCAGAGCCAGAGCCAGAGTGAGCTTTATTAGAACACACTAAAGCAGGAAACTTTCCAGTTTGATGAGGAGCTAGAGATACACAAAATCCATGGAGATGGGCTGGGGGTGGGGTCTTCCTTCTCTATCCCTTGTCTCCTTCTACAGGATCATGTCTAAGCAATTTGCTCCAGTGTGTAGGAGCTACACAGTGTGGATGAGGAGGCACTGTTGTAGCTGGTTATACAGGGTTAGCAGCAGTGACCATGGAGACATCCACCTGGTGACAGTGACACCAGGGAGTCGAAGTGCGACGGTGGCAGCTAGTGGTACGGCCCTTTTGCAGCTCTGTGTGTGGCCACCCATGAAGGATCAGAACACTGCATTTTAGCCAATGATGGAAATTATTCAAACATAGGGAGCCCTGAGCTTTACCAGGTAGTTCTGCAACTTAGAACATTCTATGGGTATGCATGCTTACACGCTAATAGCCCAGGCTTTGGGTTTGAAGGCAACACAGGCCTGTAAGCCTTAAAACAAGCTCTGTCTCTATGGATGAAAGTAAAGGGCTGCTCTACATGCTCTCACAGAAGCAGCAGAATCTGAATTTGGGGTCTTAGACAGAGCTACAGGAGATTGGGGGGGGATGTTGAGTGAGGTTTCTTAGGCCCAACATTAGTGTCCATGAGTCAGCTGTTTCTTTGATTGGATTTCAAAGTCCTGGTGGCACTAAGTGTCTACCTCATGACCTTAGGAGGCTGACTTCTGTGTGCCTCCCGTTCTTTCCTACATCATGGGCAGATAGATGGGTGGCCAGACTGAAGCAACTCAATGGGAACTGTCCCTGTGAGATGAGTGATGGTGACTGGGATGAGACAGCTGATTCTCAGGGTCCTTTAAACTTCGTCCTCTAGGGACAAAAGATGGAAGTACATTCTAATTCCACATGACTTTGTGAACTGACTGGAGCTAAAGAACCAAATCAAGGTGGTCTAAAGTCCAGTGGGTTTTCAGATATTTAATTTCAAAGAAGTGGGGATACCACTACAACATCTGTCTCACCACATTTAGTACATCTGTTGAAATCTTAAACTACGGAGTGTGGTAAACCAAGAGTGTTCTGCAGGAGGAAGAATGTGCTAACACAATGTTGGTGTGAGCCAGAGTGTATCAGCTGAGGGCACTATGGTTCGAATGTGAAATGTCCTCATGGGGTCCTGTGTTTGAACTCTTTGTCCCCAAACATGCCACTGTTTGAGAAGGTTGGGGAGCCCTTGCTGGAGGAAGTTGGTCACTAGGAACATATCTTGACTGTGTCAAGTCAGTCTGCTTCCTGACTTTGAGCTGTCTCATGATGGACTCTGTCCCCTCAGACTGGAAGCCAACATAAAGCCTTACCCTACTGAGACAGACAAGGGTTTCCCATAGAACTGAGAAAAGAAACTGATACAGTAGAAGCCAAAATCCATTTGGTGACCATCTTGGGTCTCTTATCTGTTTGAGTATCCGCCTTCTTGTTCCCCATCCTCACTGCCTCTTGTCCTCTGTCCTTCTGTACAGGTTCAGTACCCTTCTTAAAGCTGCTGGCATCTTCCATTTTCCGGTGAAGGCTTTATGACAAGAACAGGGATAACTCATGAGAAGCGTTTCTTGAGAACCATGTCACTCACCAGTGAGAGGGGCATTAAACAGTGCTTGTTGTGGTTAGAAGAGCACTCCAGCCATATGTAGGTGTTTAAAGTGCCATTTGTTCATTTCTATCATGTCACACTACAATCTTCCCATGTCAGCCAGGCTCCTCCCATGCCTATTATGTGATGCATAAATGAACAACCTCACAATTTATGGACCGAGTAACATGGCTAATTAAGAGAGTGGCTTCTTTCAGTCTTAGCTGAATTATCTCTTGTGTTCTCTGTGAGCCATCTCTTTAGATAGTTCCTAGGTGGAAGGGAAGTCTTGTTGTGGCTGCCTTGGGGAATCTCTGTGCTTTGCTTAAGCCCTGGTGATGCCCCAAAGGCACTTGTTTTCAGTTTCCTCTCTTAGTTTCTCACCCCTAAAAAATGAGAAATTCCATTTCTGTCTCCTGGAGAAAGCTTCTCTTGCATCTGTCGTAGACTTCTACAGCACAGAGTTGTGTTTACTTTGGGATGAAGAGGACAGTTCTCAGCATGTGTGAGTCCCACTAAGCAGAGTGACCTTCCTTCTGCCTGTGGTTTCTTGTGCTCAGCTGGTACACAGTAGTACAGAGCACCAGCTTCTATGAAACAGAGCAGCATGGCAGAGACTCGGAGTGAGAAGGAAGAAGTCTTCTAAGTTAGAGCTTCAGCTCATGGTGCTTTGTAGCTTTTTCTCTTCCCTATTCGAGGAATCTAGGTTCTGCTCAAATTCTGACCCCCAGTATTGTTTGATAGAGTATGACTATAATGTCCATGAAGTACTCACACCAAGCATTACCTAGAGTCCACTCTTTGAGCAGAACACTCTTGTACTCAAGCAACCCTCAGATGGTGACTAATATATGATGGCATATATTTTCCCCAACCTACTTTAATAATGGGTTTGACTGCCCCTCTAGCCCACCACCCACCAGAGGGAGCGGTTAAAAAAAAGGTTATTAGGAGTCACCCAGTTCCTTAATATTTCCATAACAAATGGAGAGTGTAAGTCATATAATACCATAGTCTTTTAAAAATGCTTTAAATCTAGCATTTGTATCAGATGCCAGGTCAACTCAGTGTAAGCCTGTCCATCATTCTTAGCCTGCATGTGCTGCACAAAGACTGGGAACGCTTGGGGCCTGGGTAGCCCCAAGCAAACCCTCTGGTAGTGCACTTGGTTGCACATTAACTCATTGTTCCTGTGCTACCTCCTGCTCTTCCAGGCCCCTTGTCTCGCTGAGGTGCCTTGAGTACTTGGTAGCAGGGAGGAGTGGCAATCTACCTTCCAACCCAGTGTGCTTCCATTTTTTATAGTGTGGTACATTCCAGGTCTCATTCACCAAGCCTGAACTCTGTTGTTCTCCTCCCACTGGCTCCTTTCGCTTTCCAAGCATTTCGACTTCCATTTGCAAACTCTCTACATGCATAGCCAACTCTGCAATCCCTCCTAATGCAAGGGAATTGAGTGAACCTTCTGAGTGTTCAGCTTCCCCACCCCCTATCTTTTTCAAAATGGTATACATGAAGACTATAAAGCAAAAGCAGAAAACTTCCTCCAGGAAGATAGTAGGAGATTACCCAGTGCGGAAGTAGCTGCCATTTTGCCAATCTCCTTAAGCAACATTGCTAACTCCTTATAATCTGCCGTTTCCTATATCATATTAGAAGCAGAGTTACCCATTATTCCTAAGTCATGTTGGGGGCCCTTGTAGGTATACTTTTTCAAAGCCTATTTTGATAAGGGTTTAACCTCTCCTCTAACCCACCACCCAGCAGAAGTAGTGGAAAAGAAAGCTTATTAGGATATGGGAAGGTGGACCTGTTTAGAAATAGTTCTATTGGGTGATTCCACTTTACTAACAATCATCAAACATGAATCATCAAACATGAATCATCAAACATGAATCAGGACCAGCAGTCCAGTCCACTCGGCAGACACCATACATGAATCAGCAAGGGCACTTCAATCCAGAAGAGACTGTGAGGCTCACCAGTCAGCTTACATCCACGGATGTTGTAAGAAGCCACAAGAAGCCACAGGAATCTTACGAGAAGTTCTTCAGCAAGTTTCCCTCTATGAAGTTGCCACAAGCAAGGCTCAGCAACTCAATGTAAGGTGAATCAATATATGTGTGTCATCAACAAAGACTAGCAAGGTAGAGCAAAGTGAACCAAAGCTCAAGCTCCCACTGTCTGTGGGATCATATTTGTATTCTTTCTAAACGTCATGCTTCCTTTCATGTATTTGCTATAGTAAAACATTCTTTCACATGTCTACTTTAGCAAAATATTCTGTCCTCTTTGTTCTTAGGTTATGAGAGTCGTTTGGCAGGACTACTCAGCTCTCCTGTGTAAATGCCTGCTGAAGCCCAGTCTCTTGAGAAAGTTTTCTTGGCTTTCCAAGAGACAGCTCTTCTTGCTTCTGGGCCCCATAACTGCATCTGTGACCTAGCTCATTAGCAGGATTCCTGTTCTCAAGTCTTAAGCAGATGAGCCAAGACCCTTGTTGTCTTAATTCACATACTGTGTGAACTTCCTTCACTAAGTGGGGCCTTGAGAAATGATTTATTCTGATGGGCTCAGACCAGAAGTGGGGTCAGAGAGAGCCCATTTCCCTGGTGGGCTTTCTCAGCGCCATCTCTGCAAAATCTAGAGACTTCAATCTGACGTTAGGACTAGGAGCTTGCATGGAAGATCTGCAGAAGAGGACTCCTTGGGAATAACTTTCTGAGTCATACTTCTCTTAATTTCCAATTTATCATTTTTTTGCTCCCTTTAAGTCGTAAAACAGGGGGGAAATAGTTTCTTTGAGAAGAAAAGAGAAACACACAAATTTAATTTTTTTTGTTTGGATAAAATGTTCCTAAAATGTAAGTTAATAAAATTAGCTCAAGAGCAATTATGATAACCTAAGTATCATGTAGTTAAATATAATTTGCATAATATCAGGATAGGACATGTTTAAGCTTTGAGAGAAAAAAACTCAATAAGATCAGCATTTATTGTTTTATTTTTTGATTGCTTTTGAAAGATTATATTGGTATTGCTTTGTATGAATAGGTCTCCTTGAGTAAATTATGATCAAAATTCAAAGCCATCATAAATTAAATGTGTTTTTTCCCGCTTTGGTATACAAGACTTTCCATTAAGCTAGCCCCATATAATATACCTTGGATGTGTTCAAGAAAGCCCTGTAAATTATAGTAAGTATTTAAAATGGTAAGTAGACATTGGAAAAGGCCACATTAGGATTAATGAATGAAGGGGCTGATACTGAAAATGCACTTGTAAATAAATAACACGCAAAGGAAAGATGGCACATTGTTAGGTTAGAGTTACAAGTAGAGCAAGACTATAAATTGCAGGGTGGCAGCGGAGTGTTTGCCATGGGACTCCAGTGTCTTGGTAGTGGTTTTAATTGCTTCCTAGCCCAAACTTCCCTTCTTCATTGGTCTGGGTTCAACTCTGTGCCTTCTCTTCAGATTTAAGAGGTACCTGAGGTTTCTGTGTTAGCTGTGAATTCCCTTCCTTGGTCAGTGACTAGGTGGGGACATGTTAGGGAGAGCTGGCTTGGTAGGAAGGTACTGCCTTCTCTCTTGGTACTCCAGCACTTGGTGACCTAGTGATGGAAGTTGATGTCAAGTGTCATGTGACTTGGGATAAGATGAGACATGGGACAAGGAATGAGTACAAAGCAGCAGTGTAGACTGAATATGTGAGCTCCTTTGTCCAAAGGCTTGGGGTATGAGCTGTAATGTATGGAGAATGAAAAAAGAACTGTTACTGAAAACCCATGGCTTGATGAAATTGAGTGGAAACACTTGAAATAGCATCTTGAGTGTATTTAGAGTTTTTTCACAGAGTCTAATTAAAACTCTCCTTTTATGTCAACTCACAGCTAAATAAGATCAGGTTTCCTATAAATGTACACACACATACTAAATGACGACAAGAGAGAACCCTTCCTAGATGTTCATTTTCTCTAGTGTCCAGGGGACTGTACTTCAGTGATGCAATGTGCAATACTGGTTAGATTTTTCCATCCACTAAAGAAGACTTCAAGTCAAGCTACTAAAGATACTCCTTCAGAAAGTCTGTTGAGATGCATCCTTTTGGCAAGTGAAAATCATGAGCGTAGGAATAAAGGCTCCATTTTCTATGATAGGAAGAGTAACAATGCTGGTAGAAAGTTCAAATCATGGGACAACCTGAGTGAGCCAATGCTGTGACAAAGCCATGGAGTTTCAAATTGTAAGGGATGGTTACTGTACTTTGAATGGCAAGATGGAGAAGGCTGTACTTGAATAACAACCACTGATGCAATATGAAATCTAGAAAAACTATGGAAACAAATTCTGAAGGTGTCAAACAATGCAGACAGGCAGGCAAACCTGGAGAGGACTGGAAGTCCAGGTGAGAGGGGGAGCACCGTGGGTGCAGCCTTTACTTGTTTGTTTATGTTCTTGCATGAGGGTCCATGCATATTGTGTTGTGTGGGTAGTATATGAGGAGAGGTGAGAACTTTCATTGGCTTGACATTGAGCATTTGGGACTAGCAGAGGTTGGAAAGTGAAGAGGATTATGAAAATTAAGGGAATGGAAAAGGTAGCCCCTATATTAGTGTATAGTGTATTAGTGTATTAGATTCCTCTCACTGATTATGGCTTGCTGGTATGGTACAGGGAGATCCCAGTTTCCCAGTGAGAGGCAACACTTGCAAGACAGAGAGTAATTGCTGCCTATCCAGGGAACATGGAGTTTGAAGTTCACCTTCAGACGGTTTGTGTTGACTGTCTGCTAAAGCAAGCATCAGTATGTTTTTTAGAGACAAAATGAAACAGGCATCCACAGTCTGCAGTCTAATAAAAGTTCACCTATAAAACTCTCACAAATAAAGAACAATTATAATTTAAAAATTTTAAAGTTACTTGCAGAGGAATCCAGACATCACCAGAACCCAGAAAATTTGACTCTGAGTCATGATACAGTAGCACCTAATACATATCAGATGTTAGATCCAGTGGCCAAGGATTTGAAAATAGCATTTATAAATGTTCAAGGATTTAAAGGAAAATATAATGAGTGGACAGGCCGGGAATCTCAGCATGAAAAGTATGAAAATATAGGGAAATCTAGAACATGCAGCTGAAACAAGACCGGTGGCTGAATGGACAGAATATAATGATGAGTTGAGGAAATGCTCAATAGTAGCTGAAATCAGGACCCCTATGTATGTGTGTGTATGGGGGGTCTTAAAACCGCTCCCTCCAATCACTTACTGACTACAAATGGAAAGACAAAACTTCACAGTTCAGGATGCCAAGCCATTCCGTTTTGACAAGTGGTCAAGCTAGCATGACTGATTTGAGGAGACCCATGTGCTTTTGGTTGACTATAGGATGCAATGAGAAGCTTACATTCTTCTCTGAAATCCCCACACAGAGAAGGCCTACAAGCTGATCTTGTGGTGTCTCTGGCCCTTTGAGGAGTGAACTGTGGGGCTTCTAGATGGAAACAGAAAGCAGACAGTGCCCTGGTTCTGAGAAAGAAGGCCCAGTAGCTGAGCGATGGAGTTATGAATTGGTTCCTAGGACCTGGGCGGGAGTCAAAAGGGCATTATCAAAGTGAGTAGCTTAAATCCTGACTGTGGTGCAGAAATCATAAGGCATCATCATGGAATGCTCTGAGTGTGACAACTGTAGTGCTGTGCAGGAGGAAAGGTCCTGGTGCCTTGGGAACATAAGCTCAGCTGCTTGGGAGTAAAGGGACATCATGCTGCCAGCTTACTCTCAACATGGGGGGGGGAGCACGTTTTTCTATCTGTCACAAAATGGAAATTGATTTGTCTGGAGAGGTAACCTATAGAAGTTACAACTGTCTTAGTCATTCTCTAAACCTTTGAACACATTTCTAAATAAAAACATTATAAATAAATAAATAATTTTATTTGATCAATTTTGTTGCCAAAGCACTGTGACTTTGTAGCTCTTGCTATCCCAGAAAGCAGCCCTTCCTTTCTTGCTAACTCGTCTCCGTTCGGCATAACAATCTCTGGGCCTGTCAAAATACTGCCCATACTTTTAAAAATATTGTTTTATTCTCTTGTCCGTAGTATCTTCTTTGCCTCCCATCCCATTAATCAGAATTTTCTTAGAATTTGCTGAATGAATACATAAACCATCCTAAAATATTTTGATACACAAAACCCCAAAATGTTATATGTACATTGTCAATGGATAAACCCTTAGGGTGTGTGTGTGTGTGTGTGTGTGTGTGTGTGTGTGTGTGTATGTGTATGTGTATGTGCGTGTATAAATATATTCCTGTGGTTGTAAGCATGTATTTGTGTGTCCATGTGTATGTCAAGGCCAGAGGCTGTCTTTCTCTATTGTGATCCTCGTGTCTTTTGAGACATGGTCTCTCATTGATACAGAGTCTCACTGATTTGGCAGAATGGCTAGACAGTGAATTCTGAGGATCCGCTTGTCTCTGCCCCTGAAACGCTAGGGTTGCAGCCCCATGCTGCCTGCAGCTTTTATGTTAAACTGTTTCTTCTCATCTTTCCCCTCCTTCTTCAAGCTTTTCTCTATCTAGAGTGGCATGTGACATCATTTAGATCAGATGCCAAGGGGGGCATTAGTGTACGGAGTACAGTTGGCCATGTTGCTGATGTTAGGGGTGTGTGTGTGTGTGTGTGTGTGAGTGTGTGTGTGATGTTAGGTGTACCTGATACACTTGCCACGCTGACCATGATGGATGAATCCAGTGTAAGTGTACTTTTTTGGGCTACTTTGTTGGGTTTTTATATCTACCCTTCCAAACTTTTTTTCACCCTCATGCCTTCCAACCCTCAACAGTAGGTTGGAGAGAAAGAAGGTTAGAGGGGAAAGTGGGCATAGATCTCTTTAGATTATTTCCTGCTGACTAGCAGCATAGAGTTCCTGGGGACAGTCTAATCGCCATCTTCAGAATGTCTCAAACTAGCAATCCATTGACCCATCGACTCAGTGACCCAGCGAACCAGCCACCCAGCAACCCAGCAACCCAGCAAACCAGCAATAGCAAATGCAGCAGCAGGTACCAGTAGCAGGAGTAGAGGGGGAAGCTAATAGTCTCTCGGGGCTCCCCCATTTATACCCTCTCCGGAGTCCCCAGAATTCCAATTGTAAACTCTCGGTGGCAATAATCATTCCCCTCCTAGAGCATGAGACAATCAGAGTTAGTGGCTGTGGACAATCTGAAACAGCCCCATATCTCACACCTGGGATTAAAACAGAACAATCACATAACACAACAGGGTTTTAAAGAAAGCAGCATCCTCACTACAAGTAGGGGTGAGCCGTGTGCACTGGGGATGCTTCTGAGTCCTCAAGATGCTCATCCTTTTAGAGGTTACCCCTCTGCCCTCCACACAGGTAGCACGATGTAGACCATAGACACCAAACAGTATTTATATGCCTAGGCACTCGGGATGCAGAAGAAAGACCACATAAAATGCTTCCCATTTCCATCCTCGTGGAACTTGTACTTGAATTCAAACTGCTAGCACCCATATAATAAAAAAATCTGAGTTTGGCTATATGTGCCTATTACCCTTGTGTTGAAGGAGGCAGAGACAGGAAGATCACTGGGTTTTGCTGGCTTTCTGCCTAACTACATGCGAAGGTTAGAGGACCACCTCGGGTGCCACCCTGAGGAATCCCACCCACCTCTTTGAAGACAGAAGATTCACTAAGTAGGCTAGGCTGGCTGACTGGAAAACCCGAGGAGTTCTTCTGTCTCAAGCTTTCCACTTGCAAACTATCAACCTGGAATACAGGTGTGTGCTATCTTGCTGAGCTTTTAAAATGTGTAGGTTCTTGAGGTTCAAACTCAAGACCTTCTGCCTGGGAGACAAGTGTGTTACTGAGTTATTCCTGTAGCTTGGCTTTAAAGGTTTGAACAAGGAAGGTTCCAATTGCCTACAGGTTCTAAGTCGGACCTTCCTAGGTGGTAAGGGGACAAATTGTAGTTGTGGAAGGTGGTGGTCTCAGCCATCTGAGTCATCAGCCAAGGCAGACACTGAGACTAGCTAGAATTTATACACCCCCTAATTTCTTCTTAGGAAAATGAGCATGGCTCACAGTTATGGCTGTGAACAATTATCTACAGACATCCCCATTTTCCTTGCCCTTCAAAATGAAGCAAAAATTCACAGACACAAGATATAATACAAAGACTGAACAGATTAAGTTAAAAAAAAAAAACCATGCTCCCTGACCCTCTGGAGGCCTGGACGCTGAACATATTTCTCCATTTAAGTAGGTACTTGTGCTGAGTTATTAGGAAAAATGCATCGAACATTTACTTCACCTTCAACATCACCTTCACTCCGTCCCCAATGAACTAGGCTAGTATTTATCTCATCAGGGAACCTATAAAATAAGCGACTGGACAAGGAAGGGAGTGGGTTTCAGGGCTGAGTGTCATTGGTTTATTGATGGTGTCTGTCCCCAAGTGTCCCATTATCCCTTGAGCAGCCTCGCTCACATACTAAACACAAGTAGTTTTCTTGGGGACGTAATGCTCAGTCTTCAAGGTTTCCTCCAGAAGAAAACTGGCCACAGGTAAGCAGCCACTGGCAAGCAAGATGGAACATGGTTTATTTGGATTCCTCCAGAGAAGGCCAAGTTCAGATGAGAACCTGGTCACCTAATCCTGGATCAAATCCTTTTGTCCATTCTGGTCTCCCAGTGTAGTGCATGAATCTGGTTTTTCAGGAACCACCCCACTCACCACCCCTGTTGTGAACAACAGATGTGAGCACTTCTTAGGAAGACTGGTAGTGTCCTTGATTCTTGCTGATGGAGAAAGCTCCCCACTCAATTCTAAGGCATGGATCTATTCTACAGGTGCTGATGACACCATTATCTTAGGCAAGCTTTGGAATCTGTGGGTCATTGGTTTCCAATGGCAACAGTGGTCCTTTCAACCTTCTCCATGTCCTGATGAGAACTGGTACACTCTGAACTCTGGGCCCATTTATGTTGATGGACAGCTCTACCCAGACTCCTTGGAAACTTGGTACAGGGGATGGATGTGTTGGTGGCACTGCTAACATTGACAGAGGTCTCACACCAGGGTCATTTTTCAGGCGCTTACTTTTTCTGATAGGTTATTGCAGACCTGTCTGTTGGTTAAAGCTTTCTACACATCCCTTCCATTTATCCTGAAGATTTATCCATCCGAGAGGCAAATCCCTCCAGACCCCTGTGCCTTTTTAGTAATTCAAAAAGCAGCCTTGGTAAGAGATTTAGTTTGAAATCACCATTCCCCAAACCTTCAGGGGATCTCAAGGTGGGACGAGCCAATGAGTGATGGATGCGATTAGGTAAAACCTGAAATTCCACAGCTCATTACACGTGGGTGAATGACTTGATATCCAGCAGGAGACTGGTGGGGTGGCTCCCTCTCAGTCTTGGAGGGCTCTATCCAGTGGGCTCCGTCCCTTCTCATTTGTTTTGTCTCTAATCACAGGACATACTCTGATCCCTGGCTCCTTCATAACCATTGTTCCAAATTCCTAAAAACAGCAATCTTTCCTCTTTCTTTTGTGTTCGCAAGTGTGGAGCGGATCACTCTGAAGGAATTCAAGTCACCGTCGTAAATCTCAAGTGATTTTAGAAAGATATATAATACTCCTAAATGATGACATATTTCCAGAAGATCAGTAAAACATTTCTGAGTGATATACGGCTAGGGCGTTGTGTCTGCTGTGAACCCGAGGGAGAACATCAAGCCAGCGCAGTATTTTATGAGTATTATTGGCCATATCTTTTGTTTTTAATCTGCAACTAAAGAGGCCGGCCACACAGAAAATTGGTGTATTTTACACCAGAGGTGGCTGAGGAAAGTACTGGGAGTTGTGATTTGCCCTCAGAACAAAAGGTTGGTGTGGGATGAGGGTGGGAGGAGACTTAAAGGAGAGCATGATGGGAAGGAAGGTCCTGTTTGAGAAGTAGGTGGCAGCATTGGAGAGGGGTCTAGCATTTAAAAGCAGTTGTGGAGGCTGGAGACAGGGCTCAACAGTCAAGAACATGCACTGCTCTTTCAGAGTTTAGTTCCCAGTATCCACTTCTGGCAGCTCACAACCACCTACAGGTCCAGCTACAGGGAGATCCATCACTCCCAACCTCTGAGGTCACTGCATGCATGTGCACCCCTCCCACATACACACACAAAATTTTAAAACATCCTCAAAGCAATTCTGAGGGTATGTGTTCACATTCGTCTCTATATTGAATTTATTCCTCTAATCACTTATGGAAAACAAAACACACAAATCTGTACACACACACACACATACACACACACAGACACATATACACAGACAGACAGACACACACACAGACACACACACACACATACACACACACACACAGACACACACACACACACACACACATACACACACACACACACAGTATGACAAATACCCTGAGTGGCACACCACTTCCACCGATCCCTG
Source organism: Grammomys surdaster (assembly GCF_004785775.1). Taxonomy (NCBI): domain Eukaryota; kingdom Metazoa; phylum Chordata; class Mammalia; order Rodentia; family Muridae; genus Grammomys; species Grammomys surdaster. The sequence goes on along the minus strand of NW_021604634.1, from coordinate 3,703,105 downwards.
AGACTGTCCTATAGGTCTGGGAGCAAGAGGAGGCACTGTGAGAGGTTGCAGATACTAACCAAAGTCAACAAAGATGAAACATGGTTGTGAAGGGTGAGATGAGAAAGGCGGCTAAATCTACCTGAAGCTGTTCACTCACTGGCTTCCTTGCAAAGCACACACTCACTGGCTTCCTTGCAAAGCACACACTCACTGGCTTCCTTGCAGAACACACACTCACTGGCTTCCTTGCAGAGCACACACTCACTGGCTTCCTTGCAGAGCACATACTCACTGGCTTCCTTGCAGAACACAGAACGACTGGTAGAGGTGATTACAGTGGCTACATGGATGACCACAGGGCACAGGAAGGCTTTCTCCTCTCCACTGGTAGCTAACAGGCTGTGCACTGCTGAGTGTCAGCCAGCCAGAGGCTGCACTGCTGCAGCAGGTCTGGCAGGGCTGCGCAGAGGCTCCATCAGTTCTAACCTCATGTGAACTTTGCTAAGAGTGCACCGCAAACTCAGGGTGTCCCAGCAATGCATGCATCATGCATTATTATGCATAGGGCCTTAAGAGTTGCAGAGGTCTCAGAATTAAGAGGGGTAGCTATAAACTTACAGTTAAATACTTACTCAGTGTGTGTGTGTGTGTGTGTGTGTGCGCGCGCGCGCACGTGCACAGAGGGGTCGGAAGTCAATGGAGGAATGATCTTTGAACCTGGAGCTCACTGATTTGGATAGATTAGCTAGCTACTGAGCCCCAGGGATCCTGATGTCCCTTCTTCTCCTGTGCTGTGACTCCAGTGTGTATCACTTTGCCCAGATTTTTATATGGATTTAGGGCATCTGAACTTATGTCTTCATATTACATGGCAAACAGTTTGTTCTTGATTGAACCACTAACCTAGCTTTTATACAAAGTGCCTCTTTACTTTCACTGAGGGAACTACCTGTTTCGCGTTCTGTTTGTTGTTGTTTTGTAGGTTGACAATTGGTTCTCCCACAGCTACGGTGACTTTTGAACAAACCAGGCTCACACTGTAAATAATAATAATAATAATAATAATAATAATAATAATGATTAGAACAAAGCTTAGGGGAAGTTGTTGAACTCTATTGTACCCAGAATACAAAAGTGGTCTTCCTAAAGATAGAAAAAGCTTCATCTAGCCTGAAATCTACAGATACTGTTCTGGATTTCAGCATCATCCACAGGTCTTGCTTCACCATGGATCTTGTCTTAGCATGTGTGTCTAACTCAGCTGACATCACTCTGCCAATCAGCCCGAGTTCAAGAAAACGGCCAAAAAGCGGTGGCACATCACCAGAAGTTTTTTGGTGCATTTCTCTATATGGAGTTCTGACAAATGAACCTCAACTATGCAAGGTAAAGTGGACCAGTACATGTATTTCTTTATGGAAGAATCCTTCATCATGTGTCCTTTCATGTGCTTGCTTTAGCAGAACATCCTTTTACCTGTGTCTGCTTCAGCTAAATGTTCCTTCACATGTTTACCCCAGCAAAACACCATCTAACCAACTTTTCAAAGACCCTTTAAGATTCCACTTCAGGCCACCCAATCTTTTGGAATAATCGACCATGTGGACATTTCTTTCAGCTCACGCCTGTAGCTGGACTCTCACATTCTCCATGCTAGCCTGGACTCTTCCTCTGTCCTGCCCTGCAAGGCAGAGAGTAACTGGAGAGCCTGTAGGAGCTGCTTCCAATTTGTTCCTCTTTTCCCAAAGTTAATTTGCCTTAATTAGATATTAATAATAATTAAAATGGGGCCTTCTCTCATGCAGGAATCCAGGGAGCTATATTCAGCTTTATGGAGCTTGTTGGCGATTTCTCTCTGATTGCCTGTGTCAACCAAAGGGTGCTTTTGTCTCTGTTTGAGGTCAATGTTAAGTTGGTGTTCTAATGTGAATTCTATATCTGTGTCTGATGGCCAGAAGAAAGACAAGGTCATGCTCTGCCCAACAACTCAGTGGATCTCAGGGATGGTTCTGAGGGTAAAAATCAGCAAGGGGAAGATTAAATGTATTTCCCAGGAAAATCAGGACCTGCAAACATGAAAGGTTCAGTGAATTCTCCTCCAACCTTCAGCATTAGCATATAGGTTTCTAAAACACTGTCCTGCCCTTTAACTGTCCTGGCTTCATAGTGTCCCCAAAGTTCCATATCCTACCTATGATTATAAGCATATTTAAAGCCACAGAAAGAATGCAAGGCTGTGTAGGCCCACACGCTGATTTATGACCTGTCATGGTTTGATACAAGGCAAGGCTCTGGGCTGGCAGGAGCTTCAAAGTAGCAGGTTTCAATCCATATATTACAGGCCCTGCCCAGAAAGGGAGTATCCTCGAACCAAGGCTGTCATACAGCAAGGCAGGAGACAGTGGGGAAAGCTTTGTGACTACTTATGTGACACTGAGTCCTATTAGCAGTTATGTGATCACATAAACACAAATGTGGAATTTTAGAATCTGGAAACTAAAGAAAAAGATTCCAAACCTAAACCATAAACATTATGAAAATAACAAAGCTTTTCTTGTGATTTTTTAAAAGCAGAAAGAGTGTTAGAAATATCTGTGAATGGTCCTTATTGGTGAAATTTTCATTTTCTAAAATTGCTCCATCATTTTCATCTGAAATAAATGCAAAGAAACACTGGAAGGAAATTGCTTTTCCTCTGAGGGTCAGTCATAATTTTGGTGGTCTTGTTGAATCACTGCAAAGTCTGGGTGTTTGGTTCTTGGACCACATTGAACCTGGTGTCCTCTCATAGCTGGCTGTGTGGAACCCTGGACCATGATCCTCCTTGTGTCAGTCAGCTCGGATACCTACCTGCCATAGCTTGCAGTCATCAGCTATCCTGGGCTTCTGTGGCTGCAGTCTGCTAAGCCCCCTGTGGAACCTTGTTCTTTCTGTTGCTCTTCCTCACCTGTTGGAACAGCTTTCACATCTCAGTATATATGTCCTTCCTTTTGCTTCCTTTGCTTCAATGAACCAACAGGTGAATGCTGGCAAGTGATCTCACAGTGACTGCTGATGCATTTGTCATGTGACCTCAAGATAACTGCTTATGCCCTTGGGACAGAGAGCGGGCATAGGCACATGCTTACATGGGTTAAGAGACACATGAACATATAGTAGAAGATGACTGAGCATATTTTGCTGATGTGGGATTGATAGCTCTATAGTGAAAATACCAGCTAGGTTATTCAATAACAATACTATGTTTCATAAAGATAGAGTGCAAGAGAATATAAAACCATGATTCTCTAACTGATGTAGATTATATGTTGTGCTTTGATTGATAAATTCCCAAATAGGTATTTAGACATCGGCCTGCACTTGTTGGTGCTATTTTGGGGAGGTTAGGGAATCTTTAGGAGTTGGATCCTTCCTGGAGGAAGTATATCACTGTGGCTGTGTTAGAGGTTTTATAGTCCAGACTCAGTTCCTGTTTTTTTTTTTCTCCTTCCTGTGTGTGGATGAAATGTGATTGGTTAGCTTCTTGACTTCCAGGCTGGCTTCATCCCATGTCTTCCCAGCCATGATGGACTGTATCCCTTCTATTTAAAATCAAAATGACCCCCTTTTCCCATACCTAGTTTTCTGTCAGGGTGTTTTATCATAGCAACAGAAAAGTCACACATACACACACACACATGATAATATTTAATGGTCTTCTTTACTGTGCTTAAGACTCTTGGGAAGCTTGAACATGTCAACCGTGATCACAAACTTATATTAGGTGTCTGTCCGGGAAGTTTTCTGATGCAGCAGATTAGTTACACACTTAGTGTTTTGCTCTCACAAGTGGTGCACTGTGAGCTGGGGCTGACATGAGAGGACAATAAACTCAAGCCATTGTTCAGTGTTTGTAATTCAGTGCACCTAAAGATCTGAAAAGCTAGTTATGTCATACCAGGCCTGGCGGATATTAGAAAATGTAAGAGAACTGTTTGTTTCCATGTTAGAGACCCATCACCAGAATTTCAAAGCCAGTGGAGAAGCTGCTCAATGTACAGCTGCTCAAATGAATTTAAATCAGATTCTGCCAAATTTCTGGGTGTTGCCATGAGATTATTTGTATGTGAATCAAAGAAAGGTTTTTTTTTTCTGTTTGAGTTTTGTTTTCTTAAGAAAACATGTTGAATTCTTAAAAACACTAGTCAAGTTTGTAAGATGCTAATGACTTACATGTGGATGAGGAAGATACCAGTGTTTACGGGGAAGGCCTTAAAAATGGAGGATTTTGCCTTTCCACTTTTATGATAGTTTGAATGAGAGTGGCCTCCAAAGGCTCATACATCTGAATACTTGTTCACCAGCTTGTGGAACTATTTTGGAAGAATTAGGACGTGTGAACTAGGAGGAGGAGGTGTGTCACTGGGGATGAGCTTGAGGTTTCAAAAAACTTACCCTAGTCCCAAGGAATTCCCTGTTTCCTGTTTATAGACTGGGATGTGGGCTCCCAGGTGCTGCTCCAATGCCATGGCTGCTTTGCTGCAGAACATGCTTTCCATCATGATGGTTGTGGATCCCTATGCCTATGGAAGTGTAGGCCACAAAAACCCCTTTCTTCTGTAAATTGCCTTGGTCATGGTGTTTTATCACAATAATTCATGGCTCCAGCTGCATATGTAGCATATGCATCAGAAAACTTCCCGGACATATCTAGCATCAGTGGGAGGGGAGGCCCTTGATCTTGTGAAGGCTCAATGCCCCAGCGTAGGGGAATGTTAGGGCAGTGAGGCAGGAGTGGGTGGGTGGGGGAGTACCCTCATAGAAGCAGTGGGGAGGGGGGTGGAATGGGGGTTTGCAGATGGGAAACTGGAAAAGGGGATAACATTTGAAATGTAAATAAATACAATATCCAATAAAAATACATTAAATATGATAATAAAAATGAAATAAATAAATAAAATCAAAAAATAATAAAAAGAAAAGATGAAATTAAATATAATAAAATGATTAATTATCTAGCTTTAAAAAAAAAGAAAAGAAAAAGAAAAGCAACCAAGACATAAATTTATATGAGGGAATAGGTTATTGTGTAAGACCCAACCAAGGAGGAATTTGTTTTTATTTATTTGTTTATTCATTCATTTATTTATTTTGATGAATGTGGAAGACGTTGGAGCTCTGGACAAGAACAGCAGTTGGACACTAAGAAGAAACAACAAAGGAAAGCTGCTTCAAGTGTAAGTCCAGGGGACTAGGTACCAGCCAACCAGGCAGCTGAGCTAGACAATGCCATCCACATGCATCTGGCTTACAGTCATGGAGGATAGGGGAGTGAAGGGGTTGTGGAACCTTCCTCCATGACGAAGGAAAGATAATGTGTGTTAAGGAAGTCCCTGCATAAAGGCCTCAAGAAGACAAGAAGCCCTGAGGGCCCATTGCAGGAAGATATGAAAGTGAATTGTCATTGTGTTGGAGACCCCAAAGTATTAGAAGTCCAAGAATTGTGGGATATGTGCTAAGGAGAGATTGCCACAGGGAGTGGAACCAGCCCTAAAATGAGAAGTGTGTTGACATCAGACAAGGATTTCAAGACTTGAAGTTTGCCCTGCTGGATTTTAGTCTTGCTTTGATTCAGTTTTCCCCCACTATGCCCTCATTCCTACCTTTTAGAATGGTAAGTTCTGTGACAATGTATGTTGAAGTTTTTAATTTGTTTTTGTATTTTATTTTGGGTTATTGCATTGAGTCTCAGAAAGGGCTTTTGACTTTTAGATAGTGTTGAGACTGGAAGACTATAGGGACCTTTAAAGCTGGAGAAAACGAACTGCGCATTTGGATATGACCATGCACCTACACAATGAGGGAGTAGAACGTGGTGGTGTGAATGAGAATGGCCCCAAAGGCTCGTTTGTTTGAATCTTGATCCCCAGTTGGTGGAACTGTTTGGAAGGATTAAGAGATATAGTCTTCTTGGTGGAGGTGTGTTACTGGGAGTGGGCTTTGATGTTTCAAAAGACGTTTATCATTTCTAATATGTTTCTTTCTTCTTCTTGCTTGCAGATCAAGTTCTGAGCATTGAACAGCTTCATGGTCATGCTTTGCTCTGCCATGGACACTAATCCTTTGAAACTATAAGCCCAATTAAATACCTTTGTTTACAAGATGCCTTGGTCATGGTGATTTGTAACAATAGAAAAATACCTAAGACAGATTCTTCTTATTCTTTTTATACTTAGAGGAAATGTGTAAATACAGAGGATGAATCTATGATGTGGTTTGGGGAAGACAATCAAGAGTGGATCCTGTTGTCACAGGAGTATTGTCCTTCCTTAGGGAGTAATTATATGCTCATAAGTTTTGGTTAAACTGTGTGTGTGCACATGCATTGCATAGGAGCTATTTTGGGTCCAAGAATGGAACACCCCCCCACACACACACACACGCACATGCACACACACACACTGATTAATTTTCAAATGCCTTGACTAACTCAAAGGCTGGGCACTTTCAAATCTTCCCCTTCTATCCCTGGCCTAATTGGGGAAGTAGCAAGTAGCCATTTACCTGAAGTCTCATATGGCTGGTTGGCTTTATTTCCTGCAGCTACTGTGTTCCATTCTTCTTCCCAGAGGAACATTTGTCTCAAGGTAATATGGCAGACAACAATAGAGGGAGATCCTGGATGTTCCTCATTTTACTTCTGTATAAACACACATGGGCATATACATTTATACACTCATGTGCATATACTACACAGAAATAAACAAATATTAATGTCATGAGACTTTCATCAGCACAGACAGATACCACATAGCAATAAGAGCAACTTCGAATTATGAGGGAAGAAAACTAAAAGCACATGGATGAAATTAGAAAATAAATGATAGTAAAAAATGCATCCCTCATACAATAGAGTGTTTATCTTGATTAAGATAAAGTTTATCTGAAACTTTATCAGAAAGCTTACCTTGAAAACGTATTCTTAGCATTGGAGGTGCAATGGGAAGGAGAGAGGTAGGAAGTATGGATACACTAACGTTTTCTTTTTTCATGATGGGACTAGGTGGTGATCTTTAAAATACAGATCTACGCTGAAATCTTGTTTACATTATGTGCTATTTCAACTGTATATACATGTTTTCTATGATGAAACTTAATATGCAAGGATGCATTGTAAATTGTATCATGACTTCTGACTTGGAAGGAAATTACACACACACACACACACACACACACACACACACACACATTATGAACGTCATTCATTCCCTTCTGGTTCTGATCTATTATTCCAAGGACCAAATAAAGCAGAAAGGAGAAGAAGATTACCCACAAAACAGCTCAAATCTTTAGGGTCCTACTTTAAGGTATCTTCTTATCGAGGTGAGTTTTGAAAAATGTGTGGTAAAAAAATGTTGATTATATTCTTTAACTCATGTTAAAATTGTTTACTAGCAATTTGTAGGCCAATCTGAGAAACAAGAATGCAATATTATAGAAGTTTAATTGAGCATGAGCATATATTGGGAACATATTACAAATTATAAAAGCTTGAAAATGCCATAGACTTTTAAATATGAATTTAAATCAGGTAATATTTTATAAGAAACTGCCTGATATGTGGCAGTAATTCCTTTTCCCTGACTTTCTCCCTACTTACTCAGCATTAGTGAATATACCCAGCCCAGATCCTGCTTTCCAAATATCATCTCCTGTAAAAGTTGTGAACAGTCCTTCAAAAGGGAACAAGAGGGACATGATGCCAGATGACCTAGGAAACAAAGATGATCTTCTGATGTTGAGACATCCAAAGGCACAGAGCCAACCTGAACATGCTCCCAATGGTTGAAGTGGAAATCATCTGAGCAATGGAACAAACTCTGCATCTGATTAGAACCCACAAGATCAAATAAATATTCATGAGTCTGTGCTGATCTGTAAAGGAATAGCAATAAATGGGAGAGCTATGAGGATTCTCCCTCACAGAAGAATTAAAATGAGCAAACATCTATGGAATCAAGGCAATACAAAAAGGGCCCCTAGACAGGCTCATGGTGATAAACCTGGGATTTGTTTACTGATGGATCTTAGATGTCTTGTCAAAAGTTTGTAGAGAAGAGACCAAACATTTGTATATACTCAAAAGCCCTTGCCAAGTTATTTATCAACACCAGAAGAAGAAATTTAATTTTTCTGCTGATTAATGAGCTAGGCCACTGAGGAGCCAAGGCCATATAGCACCAACAGTAAGATATTTTAGCATCTTGATCATCAATATGATGTATTGCAAAGAACATGTCACTTCTGTCTCATTCTTACCCCAAATGCATAACCTAAGTTTAATCTCAATAACCACCCATACACAGAGACATCCTAGACATTGACTGATGAGTTTCATCAAACAAGTCATGGTCAGGAAAGATAAGGAAGACATGAGGAGCATTGTAGAGGCCGATTCACTGTGGAACATGAACAAAGACATGGAACAAAGACAGCACAAGTTTGCTATTTAGGCAATTGTTACACCAACCATAACTTCTTAGCTTTACTGGCCACAGTAAGCTTGCAAAAGTTAATGTTCATGTCTGCAGACATTTTGTGAAGAAGGAAATTGAGGTAGGTGGCATTCAGCTGCGAGAGGCCAGGAGGTGTCTCAAGACACTATGGGAAACTGTGTGAAGGGTGTGGCTGGATAATATGTACCTCCTTTACTGCCACTTTTATGTGAATTTAAACATATCAAAACTACACACACACACACACACACACACACACACACACACACACTATTGCTAATGTCTTGATGGGAAACTTTAGATTAGACCAATTTCTCCAAGCCTTTCTTCTTTCAGTATTGTGTGTGTGTGTGTGTGTGTGTGTATGTGTAGATATGTGTATTTGTGTATGTGTGTTTTCATGTGTTTGTGTATGCAGTTTGTGTGTGCTGTGTGTGTGTGTCTGTCTATCTGTCTGTCTGACAGGACAATGTGCAGGAGTGGTTGTCTACTTCCACCTTTGAATCCCAGGGATGGGACTCAAGTTGTCAGGTTTAGCAACAAGTGCTTTAAAGTGCTGAACAATTTCACTGGCCCCCTTTGTCACTATCTTAATCTCCTAAATTCCACTTAGGAGTAAAAGCAAGGTTTTCTTGAGCCTACATTGTAAATACCAAATCTTCTGCAGAATTTTCTGCCCCTTGGCTGTGTTTTCAGCTTGACTCTCAGTCACTTTCCAGGCACCAAGAATCGGCCAATGCAGCAGTCACGTACTTGACTGTGCCTCTCTGCTCCCTAGGGTCTTGGTATCCCATGTCCTGGTAGCACTGACAAATACATGCGCGCAAAAGTGAAAATCAATCCCGATGTTCTATTTTCTCCCACTGGAGCCAGTGGTCTTTTACATTACTCAATCGTGGCTAAAGTAGAGTGTCATTGCCATTTTACATAACAGCTTTGTTTGGGTATGATTTACATACTCACTTACTCACAAATTTCACTTGTGGTAAGTGTACAATCCAGTATTTTTCAGTACACTTGCCAAGTTGGGCAGCTACCCGTACCACTTATTCTGAGAACATCTTACTAGTGCATTTCAAGTGTAGTCTCCACCTCTACCCAACTCCAGACAGCCACTAATTTACTGTCCCCAACTTGTCTTCCTTGAGTCTTTATACAGACAGACATACAGTCAGTGGTCTCTTGTCCCCAGCCTACTCCCTGTAGAATAGTTGGGCAGTCTGTTCACCCTATAACTTGTACTATGTTTCTACATAGTGTCTTTGAATACAAACCAGCACATCTGCTTTGGAGTTGTTTGCCATGAACATAGTACACACATACTTGTGGGAATATACCTTCTCACCTTACCTCTCTAATACTTATTCTGGGGGATAATTGCTTAATTATTTGATTAACTTCACTTAACTTTCTTGGAAGCTGCTAAATAGTTTTCTAGCTGGCTACATCATTGGCATCCCTGTCATCCATGTATAAAGGTATCAGTTTGTTTACATTTTCATCAAAAATTAGTATTGTTTCACTTTTCCATGGTAGCAACCTCAGTGGATACTTAATGGTACTATATTGTTCACTTTATATTTATTTTATCTCTTGTAGTGCTGAGTATCTCTTCATGCATTTACTGGCTGTTTTGTCCATCTTCTCTGGAGAAATCTCTGGTGGTATTACTTATCCATTTTTAACTGCACCATTTGTCTCTTCAATATTGAATTGTAAGTCACACCTTTCTCTTCCTTTGCCTTCCCTCCCCTTCCCTTCTCCTCTCTTCCCCTCCCTTCATTCCCCCTTCTCCTCTGTTCCTTCCCCTCCCCCTTCTTTTTTCTTCCCTTTCCTTCCCTCTCCCTTCTCCTCCCTTCCCTTCCCTTCCCCTCCCTCTCCTCCCCTCTTCTTGCCTTCCCTTCCTCTCTCCTTGCCTTCTCTTTCCTCCCCTTCCCTCCCCTCCCCTCCTCTTCCCTTCCCTCACTGCCCTCTTCTTGCCTTCCCTTTCCCTCCTCTTGCCTTCCCTTCCCTCCCCTCCCCTCCTCTTTCCTTCCCTTTCCTTCCCTTTCCTTCCCTTCCCTTTCCTTCCGTTCCTTCCTCTCCCCCCTCCATCTCTCTTTCCCTTCATTATTTCTCTCAAGAGACCATTTCACTGTTTACCTCATCTTGCCAAGGACAGGTGTGGATTGCTATGCTCAGAATCTCTAATGCACTGTGTCGCATCCAAATCCTTTTCAGGACACACGCCTTGTGAATGTTTTCTCCCAAGTGTGTGGCTTGGCTTATTTTATTAATGCCATAATTGGAAACGAAAAGATTTTGAGTTTAGCTTGTCAGTTTTTTCTTTGATTCCTCGTGGTTTGTTTATCCAAGAAACCTTTGCCTCAAAGTCACAGATACGTTTTTCTGTGTTTCTTCAAGGAGTTTTACAACATAGTGGTTCATTCTAAGCTAATTTCTGTGATGTGTGGTGTGAAGCAAGGGTCTGTGTGTGCTAGTCCCCCTTGTAAATATCCATTTGTCCTAGAACTAATTTTTGAAAACCACTCTTTGCCATGTAGCACTCTCCCATAGACTTTTATAAATAGTGTTTGGATTTTGATCTATTTTCTAGTTTGTTTTTTCTAATCCATAGTATTGTAACTTACCTTACTCATTTTACTGAAGAATCTTGATTATAAGAATTATATTGAAATATCTCTAGTTGATGATAATTTACTTTTAAATAATTGTACTCTGAATATATTGTAGTGTGAATGAAACATGTCTCCCATAGGTTCACACATTTGAACACTTGGTCCCTAGTTGGTGACACTGTTCAGGAAGTGGAACAGCCTTGCTGGAGGAAGTATGTCACTGGGGGTGGGCTTTGAGAGTTTCTAACTTTGTTCAATTTCCAGGTCTCTCTCTGCCTCATGTTTGTGACAGCAGACGTGATCTCTTAGCTTCCTGCTCTGGCCCCTGGCTACCATGCTTGCCCTGCCTTTATGGACTCTTCCTCTGAAACCCTAAGTCCAAATAAACTCTTTCTTCTTCAGCTACCCTTGGTCTTGGTGTCTTACAACAGCGGTAGAAAAGTAACCAAGCCAGGATCACTCATCTGATATTCCAAAGTCAACTTGAGGGGAGAAAAAGATGAATTTACTCATTCCTGCCACAGCTTTGACTTCTCTGGAACACTGTCATTATTTCAACATTTAGCCTAAAACATTTGCTATTGGTTTTTAAAGCATTTTCCTCAAATTGTCCCGGAAATTTCTCATGTCTTTATGTCTGTGAGTGTGGAGTATGTGTATGTCAATGTGTGTGTGTGTTTGTGTATACCTATTGAGTGTTCAAATGTGTGCATGTGGATGTCTGTGTACACATCTGTGCACACATCTGCAGGCTCCAGGCTGATATCCTTGTCTGCCTCAATCACTATCTACCTTTGTTTTTTGAGGCAGGTTCTCTCACTGAATCTGGATCTCATGGATCACCTTAGCTAGACAATGCGCTCCAGGGATTCTGTGTCTGCCCCACTTCAGTGCTAGGATTAAGGGGTGTGGTGTCCACCAGCTTTTAGATGGATTGTGGAAATCAAAATTCAGGTGTTTGTGGCTGTGCTGGTATGCACTTTACCACCTAACTGTCCTTCTAGCCCAGACACCTAAGGTATCTTAATATATTATATATTATTAAAGACAGAACCAGCTGTTAAATTCTGTGATTTATCTGGGCAGTTAATAAAATGCTTGTGTAATATTTCTCTTCAGCAATCCATAGAATACATTATGTCAGAAGACTTTCTATACTTGAATTATGTTGTGGAGTAAACCCCAATTCTTCAGAATGCTATCCTCTTAAGGTTTTGAGATATCTTATGTGTGTCTTAAATGTTCATAAGTAGCTGAGATTTACAAAGGTTTGTGTTAGATGGTTGACAAACTTTTAAATTTCATTTAAAGTTATAAGCAGAATGTGATATATATATATATATATATATATATATATATATATATATATATGCTTCCTATTTTTGAAGATCACTTTGTTATCCTGTCCACCTAAGAGTGATCCACGTCACGTTTTGTACATTTAAGTGGTAGTGGTGGTCCTGTGCATGTGCGATTTTGTTCTGATTACTCAATGTCCACGCTTTTCTTTGAATATCCTCCTTGATCATTTCTGCTGTTGATGATATTATACCCTTATGGTCTCCTGGTTTAGTTTATCATCCATTTCATTGGTTCAACTAATTCCTGGTAGTTATTAACTTTATACTTTTATATCTCTTTTTGGCACTTAACACTTGCTCAAAAAATTGTTGATGCAATCAGTGAACCAAAACATAATTTCCTTGGGGGAATACAGAAAACTCTCACTCTCTCTCTCTCTTTCTTTCCTCTCTTTCCACAGCATATTGTTTTCTATCAGTGGTGGTCAACTTCTCTAGTTCAAGCATTTGGGTGGCAGGAGGATCTTAAGTTCAAAGCTAGCCTGAGCTTCTTATCAAGAACCCCTCTCCAGATAAACAGACCATAAAAAGAAAAACTGTGTTTTCAAAATGAAAAAAAAAAAGAAACCTTCATGGACTGAAAAATATCTAGAAATCTTTTATTTCTTAGAACCCAATCCCTGAATCATTTTCTTTTCAATATACATTGATATTTTTGTTTTTACTATTACATACTTTTAGCACTTCAGAACCAAATGCTGTATCCCTCCAGACAGTGACGTTCTCTCTCTGGAAAAATATCTGATCAAATCATTATGTGCAAGTAAAGTTTTTTTTTTTTTTGAAAGTATTTGAACTTCAGGGAGTGCCTGAGACCGTTGGAATGCCCAGAGCTGCATCCTTTCACTTGGGAGGCATCTCAAAGGTGACTCAGACAGCACATAAGCAGTGCAGCTGTGCAGGGGAGGTACCCACTGGTTCCTTGCCAAGAGAAAGAGTCAGCCACTATTCACTGGCCTCATCTTTCTCTGTTCTCCAGGACACTTCTGGGGGAATGACATTTGCAGCTGTTGCCCTGGCTGGGTGAGGACAGGGAGGGCTCAAATGATGCCTGGGGCAACACCCCACGTTCTCAGTGCTACCCCTCCTGCACACTTGGCCCTTTGATAGGGGACATTAATTGTATCTTTTGCCTTACATTCAGTTCCACTAGCAGAATACAGCCTGCAAAATTGATTGCAGTGGACTTAGAAAGCTTGCCTAAGATCAGCAGGGTCAGGACCGCTCAACCCCAAACCCACTCGAAGTCCTGGTCTGGAGTCACCTTTTCTGTCTGGGAAAATAGTAGCAGCAACAAAGCACTCACGTTAAAACATCGCAAATCGGAATGATGCAGAATATTTTAGGACCACTGTCTGAGTGATTTGTAGTTTGCTTGGAGTGGGTAGGAGTGAGGTTAGAGAGGCAGGTCTTCCCACAGAGCTTGCACTAAGAGGTAGGGGTTCTCTTAAGAATGTGTAAAAACAATCCATTGCTATGCACATTTAAGTCCCTTCCAAAGTAGTGTGGGGCAGAAGCTATCTCTGCCTTCAAACACAGGCCCTCTTCAACTTGAACTTTCCTAGTTACAGGGTTTTGTTGTTATTGTTGTTTTCTTTTTTATTTGTTTGGTTGGTCGGTTCCCCTCTCCCCCCTCAGGGGATTGGTGTAACAGCTGTAATATATCATCATTATATCAGAGTATATAAATGCTCTTTCTAAGTGAGCATCCATTTGCCTTGCCCTGTAAGATTTCTATCTTAGTCACCATCGTGTGCTTAACAACAGGCCTGGAGATGGTCAAGGCAGAAGTGGCCTTTGCCTCCCAGGAAGCCAGCAGCCTCTCTCAACATGGAGACCACGAGGACCACACCATCTCTCTTGCCTGGTCATCAATAGATCAGCCAGGCTTTAGGAAATCCAACTCCAGTCCTTATACCTTTTTTGTTTCCTAAATCCTGAGGCTGGTGCCCCAGGAACCGTAGCCAGCTAGATCTGCTAAGGGCTGCCCACAGCTGTGCACAGCCGGGGTGGGCAGACGCAGCGTCCAGACTGGGTCCATCCATCACCGAGCCACCGCTATGAGGATATTCTCATTGCAGGATGAACCTCCAGTGACTCTGGCCCGGCCTGGATGCCCCCGCCCTCACAGCCGCGCTATCAGTCAACTCGGGGTGAACTCTGGTTCACCTCCTGACCTCCCGTTCAACCCAGACAAGCATGGAAGTGTGAACTGGGCCTCCAAGGGGCCAAGAAGCCTCTTAACCCAGCTCGGCCCCACTTCCCACTGCATCAAATGCGACCCCTCTAACCCCTGCTGCTGAGGTCTGACCTCACACGTGTCCAGTGCGGCTACCGGGCAGCTGGACTGAGTCTGAAGGTCCGTGTTTTACCTACTGTGCAAGAAACTGTTCCAGGCTACTTTCAAACAGGCCACAGACCTAAAAATGGCCTTTCAATCCACATCCCCCCCCCCCCACACACACAAAGCAAAATATGGCCCTGCTTGCATGAGTTTTTGTAGGTTGTTTTTTTTTCTCCAGTGTTGGGGGTGGGGGTGTAGGTAACTACTTAGAGCACCGTCCGTTTCAAGTAAAACCCTGGAGAGGGGGAAGGAGGTCCTTATTACTTAGCTTTCCCAGGCCATTGTTTTCATACAGATGCCCCGTTGTCTAATCTAGGGCTCCACTTGAACTTGCTCGACTTTTAAAATTCTTGAAGGTTGTCCTGAAAAGCAAAAACACTTTTTTTTCCCATTCAAAAACTTGGGGTGTGGAAAAGCAAACTCTTAATTGGCAACTGTATGGACTCATCTGTCTTGGCTTTGTGTCTAAGAACAAAGTCTCTACGTACTGTTTACACTTTGTGGTCAGCTCCTGTTAGCTCTGTTGCAAAATTCCAGTAACAGCACCAAGATCCGTTCATCGTGGAATTTTCTAGAAAGGCTTCTATTCTTCACAAGACCGGTCATCCCCTATGTGGAGCTGGGATGGAACTCAGGGCCTCAGACACATGAGGCAAGTTCTTTTCCACTGAGCTACATCCTATCCTTACCTTTTTGAGGTAGGGTCTCAGTATATATAACATGAGTTGGCTTCAAATTCAACATCCTCCTACATCTGCCTCCCAACTATTCAGATAAACATGCATAACCCAGGGAGCTTCTTATCTATAATAGCTTCATAAAATCTTGGGCTAACTCTAACCAAGGAAGTGAAATCTTGTACAATGAGAAAATTTTAAGAGACTGAAAAAAGAAATCAAAGAAGATAGCAGGAGATGGAAAGACTTCTAAGATTAATATTGTGAAAATGGCCATCCTACCAAAAGTATATTGATCATCATACCCATCAAAATTTTAATGCAATTCTTTAGATAATTGAAAAAAACTTAAATTTTATGTAGAAATTTAAACAACTCAGGATAAACAAAACAACTCAGAAAACAAAACCAAAAGCCAAACAAACAAAATCTCAACAACAACAACAACAACAACAACAAAAACTTTCAATATAAAAAAATCCTGCTGGGGATATCACCATCCCAGATTTCAATTATTCTATAGAACTACAGTAACATAAACAACATGGTGCTGGCATAAAAGCAAGCATGTTGGCCAGTGGAATAGAATTGAAGACCCATATACATGCTCACAGTTCTATAGGCTCATGTGTTTTTAAATCCAAAAACACATGTTGGAACAAAGACAGCATCTTCAGTAAATGGAACTTATCAAACTAGACAGCTGAATGAATGAAAGTGAATCCTTATCTCTCACCAGCACAAAATACAAGTCCAAATGGAACCAGGATCACATAAGATCTGATGCCCTGAGTCTCATGGAGAACAAAGCAGGGAGAAGGTTTGAACTCATCAGCAGTCAACAGGACACTAATCACACAGCAATTAAACTCAACAAGTGATGGACACCCATCAAACGAAAAATCGCTGTACAGCAAAAGACACCATCACTCTGGTGAAGAAGAGGCAACCTACATAATGGGGAAACAAGTCAAGAGAGGGCCAGTATCAGAATTTATGAAGAACTCAAACAATTAAACACCAGGAAAACAAGAGACAAGCTACATTTCTAGAAGCAAGGCAGGAACTTAGCAGAGAGTTTACAAAAGATGAAATGCCAATGTCTGAGACACATTAAAAAGAATTCACCATCCTTTGCTTCTTGTTGTCTTAGTTAGGGTTTTCATTGTTGTGATAAAACATCATGACCAAAAGCAACTTGAGGAGAAAGGGGTTTATTTCATGTTACACTTCCAGATAACAGCCCATCATCGGAGGAGGTCAGAGTAGGAACCTGGAAGCAGGAGCTGATACAGAGGCCATGTAGGAACACTCCTACTGTCTTCCTCCCTGTGGCTTGCTCGTGCCATGGCTTACACCATCTAGGACTACCTTCCCAGGAATGGCACTACCCTCAGTGTGTGTGGCCCACCCATAGCAATTGTTAATCAAGACAATGAACTACAGATTGTATAGAGGCAAATCTTATGGAGGTATTTTCTCAATTGAAAGTCCCTTTCCTTAATGTCTCTAGCTTGTGGAAGAATAACTGAAAACTAGCCAGCAGACTATAGAAATGTGAATCAAAAGTGCTTTGAGATTTCACCTTCCCACAGTCAGAATGGCTAAGGAAAAGACAAAGACAGTATATTCTAGCATGGATATGGGGAGAAGGGGACATTTATTCAATCTTGATGGGAGTATAAATTGGTGTGGCCACTAAAAAAATCATCAGGAGATTCCTCAAAAATACAAAATAGATCTATAACAAAATCCAGTTATACCACTTGTGAGCATGTACCCCAAAGACTCTGCATCCTATTAGAAAGATCCCTGCCCCCCTGCATTCATTGCTTGTCTATTCACAATAAGTAGAAAATGGAAGCAGCCTAGATGTCCATCACATGATGAATGGGTAATGAAAATGTTGTAGGTTTACACAATGTGGTATTTATTATTCAGAGATTAAGGAAGAGAGGTATGAAATTGGCTGGAGAATGGATGTAAGCACAATCATTCTGAGTAAGGTGATCCAGGCCCAGAAAGGCAGGCATCACATGCTTTTCTCCTATGTGTAGATGTTAGCTTTGGATATTCAGATAGATGTGCTTTGTTTGGAGTACCCATATTACTAATAAACGTAGTAAGGACTCATGGAGGGGTAGTTAACTAAGACATATGTAGGACCGAGTGATATAAGGTGTTAAAGGGGAAAGGGGAGGTTGGAGTGTGAATGGGAGGGCAATATAGAGGAGAGACTGGAAGGACAGATAACTAATGCTAAGTTTTTCAAAAAGTTCTAGGCAACCTACTACTGCAGAAGCTTCCTAAAGTACATACACATGTACACATAGAAAACCTACTACCGCAGAAGCTTCCTAAAGTACATACATGTGCATACAGAAAAAAAAGATAAAACAGAGTTACCCTGTAGAGGGCAGATGATGCTCCTACTACTAGGCTAATAAAAAAAAAACCCTCCCACAAATGGATTACTTCTTTTGAAGTTAATGGCCAGTGAGGGACCATAGACCCCAAAACATTACAGGCTATAGTCAATACTGTTAGACATCCTTCAGAATTTGCTTGCAACATCCTATTTCTAGACAATGCATATTTGAGTATCGAACATGGGGAATTCAGCTGGTAGTGACCTGGAAGCATCATCCTCACTGGCTAGCTGTCATAGTACTGGAAGGTGCTATGGGTGCTCCTGGAAGAGAAATGTACTTATCAATCTGATCCAGCTGTGAATCGTGGAAGCTACAATAATGACTGGCCTGGCAAGACATGCCCATTGATGCCCACACAGTGGCATGTATGTGACAGGAATATCCAACCATGTTCAGCTTGGACTTGAGTCCTGGTCTACAAGATGAAACCTATACCTGGCATCATTGTTGCTCCGAGAACCTGTGGCTAGAAAGGTCACAGACCATACTACTATTATTCTACATAGTATTAAGCCAACTGCGAATGGCTTATAATTATACTCACAGATGAATATATCTCTCAGCCCTAATCAGAGAGGTGTCTACTTGCAGGAGATAGGATCTACACAGAGCTCCTCAACTGGTCAAGGCTCAGAGAATAAGAGACTCTGGAATGATCAGCCTCAAGTGGGACATCTGTATCGCATTCCTTTTCTCTTAAGACTCAGAGATCCAGGGAAGAGAGGTGGCAAGATTGTAAAAGCTAGAGGAGGTGGATGACTACGAGAAAACTAGAGACTGAAGCAGTTGTATGTATAAGCTCACAACAACTGGACGACATGTATAAGACCAGTATAAGTAGAAGCCAGATCAAACCCCCAGCTTGGACAGGGCAGGTGAACATGAAATCCTACTCCTAGCTAAGAAGCTGTTGACAATCACAGATGCCGGGAGAGGGATACTGATTTGTTTAAGAGTGTAGACCATATATCCAAGACTATATGGACAGGTCAAGTTGGCCTTGACAGGGAAAAACAGTTGAGGCAAAGTTGGGTGGGTAGGGACAGGAGTAGATCTGACAGGAGTTGGAGAAGAGAGTAGATATGATCAAAATACACAGCATGAAATTCTCAAAAGAACAAATAAAATATAAAAGTTAATTACGTCTCTATGTAGTAGCAATGAATCTGTAATGAAGGAAAAGTATATTATTATTACAATCACATTCTTATAAAATCATTCTTTGGTATAAATCTGAGAAAACATGTTCGGAATTTGTATGCCGAACATTATAAAATGCAAATAAAAGAAATCAAATAGCTAAAAGGAAATAATTTTCAGACAGGCAATACAAGAAGAGTTTTTAGACATGCAATGAGAAAAAAAATGAATAGAGAGAAAGTGTCATTTCAATATTCTCCAAATTCTAGAGAAAGTGCCAGTCAGCATTGGCTTTGCACCACACCCAGTTGTAAAGCACTAAAACTAGGTAGTTAGTTTTGCTCTATTATTCTAGGAAATATACAGAAGGAGAAGGGATGGGAGAGGGAAAGCAAAGAGAGATTTTAAGTTAAACATATAGATAAGTTTAAAGACCAATGCCTGTGTTGCCAAAACCATTTTCCTGGCATCTCTCAGGCAGAAGCTAGCAGGGACTCACGAACTCTGTAGCCAGTCCAGAGGGTACCAGAACTCCCACAGCAGAGCCTCCCCACATCAGATCTAGGTACCCCAGGTGCAGCAGGCTGGAGCTCCTGGTGCAGACTGAGAAGCCACAGCCTACAATGGTGTGTGGATGCTTCAGAGCTTCATCTGCAATTCCTCCAGCTACCTGGAACCTTAAACACAGCATGGATTCTAGATCATTTCCTGTTGAGTGTCTGTGAGATGGTGCATGTTTCTATCCTGTCAAGATCTCACACTGTGATGGTATTTCCGGTTGTTCAATGCCCTGTTTCTTTTCTTGAGATCACTTGAATATCATCAGTGCATCAAGAAAATATCTGTACATTAATATTTTGATATGGGTCTAGAAAATGGCTATGTGTTTTCCTAATAATATGGCACTAAACCAATTAAAAATTGGGATGACACAGTTACTAACTCCATCAACTTAAGTGATCGTTGTTTGAAGAATACTTAGTTTTAGTCACTGACTTTTAGATGCATACTTGACTTCCACAGCATTCCTAGAATTCATAGAATTCTGTCATATTTCTGGTAAAAGTTCTGAGTAAACTATTATGGACAGGCTCTCCACACTTTAAATTAAAACATAAAACTTGGCCACAATGGTAATTTTAAATGTTACTCGTTCTGTCGTGGGCATAGAAATCCCGATGAAAAGATAAAAGAATTATCACAAAAACTTAAATGAAAAACACTGAGGACAAATGTTGATGGAGTGTCTGGAAGGCCCCTCCCTGTGTGGGGCAAATGGTGTCTAATGTAGTGCTTTAGAAACACGTTAAAGATTCTTCTTCACAACTATCCTTTTGATTTTCTTCTGTTTTACTCTGTGTACTAGCAATTGAACTTGTATCCAAAAGAAACAAAAATATGTGCACACAATATACAGGAAAGTTCATAGAAGCTTTCTTTGTAGTAGATAAAAAAAAATGGAGCCAAACCAGATATCCCCAAACATGGAGCTAGACAATTGAAGCTTGAGTATGCATACAGTGGTGGCATACTAGTCAGTAAGAAAAAATAATGAGTTATTGAAAGACATGTGGGTAGATGGGTCTCTAGAGCATTGTAATAAGAGAGTAACCCCAGTCACAGGTGGGAACTTGATGAACGCTCTCCAGAGGTTCTAGACCAAGCAATCTGCAGCAATTGGAATTGGGGCCCCAGTGCTTCTAAGGGGACAATGCCTGGATAACAGCACAGGAGCTTCTGGTATATTGACAGAATATGAGTTTCACCTCAGCATACTAAGATATCCCACAATACTCTACGTTAATAAAAATCTAAAATTGTTTGATCTGGAGCTGCAGAGTAGGGAATTGATCTTTACACATTGAACACATGCATGGTATTGATACCAACATGCCTCATCCCATAAATATGCAAGACTGCAATGACTTAAATGAAGATTTCACAGGTGCATGCATTTGCTAATGCTTTTTAAAGCCCAGGCTTCATCTTGGTGCCTCATGTATCTAATTCATTCCACAATACCGAATCTGAAGAAAGAGACAGTCATATTAAAATCACAGCACAGTAAAGGAGGAATTCTGGAGTTCTTGTGGGATACTCTGCTATTTCAGAAAACTATTAAAGAATAAACAAAATAAAATTTTAATGATGAGGAGGCAGAGAGAGGCAAGTCTCAAAATCAAAGAGTTATTCAGTGCTAGCAATGCAGTATTAATTATTCACAAGAGTTACATTCCCCCAAATGTGTTCTCTGGGATATGAAAAGGTTTCTGTGAGAAAAGATGCCTAGATCATAAATTTTGGAAGCCGGGGGTTAAACTAAGTTAAGTTGAATTCATTCTCCAGGACTTCCCAGACCCTTTAAATGTAAAGCTTGTGGCTTGACTTGCTATTGTCTGAATTTGGTTCCTTCCAAAAGAAGCAACGAAGTTCTCCGGCTGGTACCCACGACTGAACTCCTGTTTGAAACAGGGTGTGGACAATATAACAGGTTAGGATGAAGTCACAGTGGACTGAGCATTGGCCTTTAGTCATATGGACTGGTATCTTTAATTTTTTTTATTTTAAAGAGAAATTTGATTTTAAATGAAGTAAACACCACGCACCAAATTGAAGCAAACCCACAGGATACCAGTGAACTTCTGCAAGGTTGGAAGAGTCCTTCTGAAGCTGGGGAGCTTCACATTGGATTTTAAACTTTCACAGTCAGATATGTTTCATGCACTTATCCACCACAAACATTCCATGAAAGGATTGAAACTGGTCAGACAAGTGTCTTTCTATCATGTTTCGTAATGAATGCCTGTAACCTACACTTGGTCCTTCCTCTCCTCCTAACACTGGGCCTTTCTGGTTCTTTTTCTTCATGTTATACTGTACCTACATGGACATTTGTTTATGCACATATTGTTGGATAGATTCCACAAATAAGAGAGAACACGCAGTGTCTTTAAAAAGAGGAAGTGATGCCCAGAGACAATGTTATGTGACAATGCAGCAAAGGCTGGGATGAAGGGTCAGAAATTCCAGGCACAGCCATGGCTGACCTCAAGCAGTATTGCTATTAAGAGCCCAGGCAGGATCCTGGACAGGGATGGATGGGACTTGATCCTGCAAATCTCTTGGTCTCAAGATTGTGAAAGAATAAATTCTGCTGAGGGCTTCTGTGTGTGTGCATCAGTGTGTACATGTGTGTGCAAGAACATGTGCAAGTGCATGTGCATGTGTGCAAGTGCTTTGTACACAAGTGTGTGTCTGTGTGTGTGTGTATGCATGTGTATGCCTGTGTGTGTGTGTTTGTGTTTGTGCTGGGAAGATCAACCTCAGCTGTTGTCTTCAGGCACTATCCTTCTTGTTTTGTTGAGACAGGGTCTTTCATTGGTTAGCCCTTGACACATAGGCTGGCTTGGCCAGGCAGTTGGTTCCAGAGATTTGTCTATCACAACCTCTCAGGGCTGGGATCATAAGTATGAATCACACACTGTATTTTTTTCTTTTATACAGGAGTTCTAGGGATCAAACTTGGTCCTCATACTTGCAAGACAAATATTTCACCACCAGGTTTCTATAAGTAAAGCCAGAGCAGTTCATTGAACAAAGCATGCTGCAGTGTTGATTGACTTTGTGTGGCCCGAGGGAAGGAGTGCTGCAAAGTGCTGCTGGTCCATGTTCAGAACCCAGGCTGCAGTGAAATCCCATGATGCAACAGGTCGAGCATTGCCAGAAATATCTTGGATTATTGGTCATTTGACTTTGAATTGATTTTTTGGTTGTTGGATTCAGACATACACACAGACACAGACACACACACACGCACACACACACACACACATTTTGGTAACTCCAGCATTTTTTACATGATGTCATACTGGGTCATGATACACTGTTTAGGAAGCAAGGATCTTTATAAACTTCGATATTCCTATTTACTAGACCACATATATTTGATAATGGCCCCGTCTTTCTTTGCCCATCTGAACTGCCACAACAACATATCCTAGACCAAAGTGGCTTATAAACAAGACAAAAAAATTTATTTTTCAGGGTTCTGGGAAGTATGAGATCAAGGCACAGGTAATTCAGGGTGTCCTGATGGCCTTGTTCTAATTCATAGTTGTTGTCTTCTGATTGAATTTGCACATGGTGAAAGGGGTGGGAGGTTCTTGGAATTTTGTTTTATGATGGCAGTAACGGTCACTGCCCCAAAGTTCGACACCCTAGTGTCATCAAATTGGCTATTTGGGCTTCGATACATACATTTGAGGGACAGACATTCAGAGTTCAGCAATCCCATTCTTAGAGACCCGATAGTCTACACACCCTGAAGCCCGCCTACCCAGTAGCTTGGATACGAGTCATCCCAGGTAACTAGTACCTTGGATGCAGAGCTGCAGATGACAGCTCTCAGATTGTCTCTGTTGTTTTTTGGGTGTATATAGGGTGACAAATTAGAAAGAGTGAGCTCAAAGGTTATTCAAATATTTCAAATAAAGCATATTTGAGTGTGGAAAGGCCAGAGAACATTAATCAAATGTCAGCACCAAGACACTTTGTCTACTGTTTCTGCCTGTGTTTGTGGAGCAGCCCTCTGGGTTAGGCTCCGTATGATTGCTCCACTGTAACGACACTCCCAGAGCACTTTGCACAGAGGCAATACTTCTGGAGCAGACTCAGGGGAGTATATAGCAGTGCCAACTGACAGGGCCAGAGTCTGTGAACACCACAGTTCCTTTTGGCCAGTTAGATTGGAAGAGGGAAAAATTTTGCATAAAAAAGATTTCCACAGAGTAATGACTGAAACGGTAATGTTCAGGTGAAGGGTATCAGTCATCATCACAAAGCACCAGTGTGTAGGATTTGGGCAACTTCCCATTTTCCACAGAGGCCTTCTCTCCTCCAGTATTCAGCCCCCTGTCCTCTTTGCTCACATCTCCCAGGCTTTCTTCTGGAAGAAGCCACATGAGCAGTATTGCCTCTCTCTCCTCAGCTACTATCAAAACAGTGCAGCAGCCCCAGTCACAAACTCAAGAGTCTTTTGACAGCAGCAATTAAGCAACTTAATTAATGAGTGAATAAAAATGATAATATTTACTGAATGGGAGCGTCCTGCTTTGCATTTTTATTCAAACTCTGCACCTGAAGAACACCACGGAGGAGCACTCGTGCCCCCCTGTTGTGGAAACATGCTTGCTCTCTCCTCTTGCCAGTGCCTCTCTGTCCTTTTCTCTGTCTGTGCCTCATCTCTGCCCTCTCCCCTGCATCCTTTGGTTTGGATTTCATAAGCATTCCAAGGGTAGGGTGCACAGAAGGATCACCCACTTCCTGAATCCAAGGAGAGTGAACTACCACTCTTGCCTTGGACTTCCTTCACCTCTATAACCTCCATTCAGACCTGAAAGACAATTTCATGATACTTTTTCAAAGCTGAACTTTACATCAAAGTGGGTGATTAATTACTGATAAGGGTACAATAAAACATTAATGCATTTTGTAATTAACCAGCTAAGGAATGACAGCTCCCACCTCCTCATGAGTGACATGTTCACAAGTTCACATGCTCAGGAGCACACAGGCATTCTCTCTCTCTCTCTCTCTCTCTCTCTCTCTCTCTCTCTCTCTCACACACACACACACACACACACACACACAAACACAACTTAAAAAAAAATCTTTATTTGGCTATTCATCTCATCAGTGCCCTCAATACATTATATTATTTCTAAAAGCCACATATTTTTCCTCAATGAAATATATAATCCATCTTGAGTGTAAGGAAGACCCCATACATAATTATTTCGTCGTGACAGACAGTGAGTTTTCCAGCTATTATTTTTGACGGTGCTGTCATGGATGCCAAATGTATATTGTGGTGGGAGCCAGCCAAAGTCGAAAACCCACCTGGAGAGCAGGCGCCTTTTTTCTCCCCAGAAAGGTTCCCCAGTTTGACAGGCCACCATTCTGGTTAAGCTTAATTAGTCAAGAGAGAAAAATAACTGACTTCAGAGTGTTACGTTTGGGGCTCCCCATCCCCCCTTTCCACTCAAAATTTGACATTCTTTGGAGAAGATGAAGTTCCAAATGGGAGCTGTGTTTCTAGCTTCTCATCGTCCTCACGTGGGACCCACATCACAGGGCCTTGCTTTGTTCCCCTTCTCCCTGCCTTGAGGCTCTCTGCAGAGTTGGCCAGAGAAGGCTAGAGTGGATTCTGTACCCATGGAAGCGTTGCAACATTCCTTGAGAGCTAATTTATTTCAGGATGGGAACAGGTAGGGTGTAGGTAGACTGGACGAAAGTATCTGCTGGCAGAGTGCAGGAGACGTGACACACTAAGGACTTATGACTTTTCTGGCACAAGGATACCGGACTTTGGCCTCGTCACTCATCCTGTATCCTGTACTATGGGATTAGGACCACGTGTGACATAAATTGTGTCCATGTGCATGCATGCTCAAGTGCACGTGCGTATGTGCGTGTATGAGTGCACATGCTTAACATGTGTGTGCGCACATGTACATCACACTCACGCACAGTACACTCTCACATGCACCAGCCCTGGAGCTGTACGTATGACTCAGAAACTCATCAGAAGCCATGAAACAGCACACTACGTGATATGCAAAGCCAACCTTGAAGTCTCTTTACCCATAATGCTTGATCTTTGGCCTCCGCCTGGGGACACTGGGGACATAAGTATGTGCCTCCATCATACTTGGCTTCTGAAAAGCTTGGTGTACAGCGTCAGCTTGGTGTACAGTGCCTGAGGGTCTTTTGCAAAGAAGTGTGGCATTGGTCTCCTACACAGAGCATATGTGTGTTGGGCATGATTGTGTACAAAAAAGCCCTTAGTGGTGCTCCTGGGAAAGCCTTCCACGAAGCAGTCCAGTAAAAAATGAGAACACACAAAGGTTTCGGGCTGTGGTAAAGGAAGTGAAGCCAGAGCTTCTACCCCGAGTTTCTTTTCCTTTCTGAGTTTCTGGTTTATTTCCAACCTCAATCACTTCACACCTATTGACATTTCTGGTTGAATGTCTGTGCTTCCTGTCAGACAGCAGACACTCAGAGTCACCATCTCTGCTACTCTGTGGCCTGGCAGAGGGACAGCCACATACTCATGGAGAGGTGGTTGTGGAGTAGAAGACAGCTGTGGAGATTGGGAAAGTAGGAGGAAGACTAGCAGGCCTTCAAAGGGGGGCCTGAGCTTAGGGAGAGTCCTGGCTTCTTCCTGGAGACCCTGCAGATCTGTGAGCCATGTGCAGCCATGTTCCAGTGAACCCTGTTTCCTGTGTCTCTGTCACTCAATCCATTAATTCTGGAGAAGAATGGGTGGCTTCCCGTGGGGAACTCCTGGTTTAAGAGGACAAGAAGGAGTGAAATGCAGGATGCAGAAGGCAGCCCAAGAGAGCATTCTGCTTGTGAAGAGTTGCCAGAAGCTCCAGTATGTGGGATTTGGTGCTCTCACCAGAGAAGGGCTTAGAGTTCCACTGGATTAAAGTACCTTCTGCCTTTGTCAGCGGGTAGTTGTCAAGATTACAGTAAGGGGCATCATGAAGGGTCTTCTGTTTTCCACCAGACCTGCACCAAGTAGTCATTGGAGAATAGCCATAAAGTTATTAATTTATACCAACATCCTCTTGTTTTCTAGAAAGTTCCAGGTGAGCAAGATGTCAAGAACAGGAAGCATATATACACTAGAAGACATGTAGAAACATACAGTGACTCAAGCCAGAGGAATTCCTATGAATGGAGGTCCTTTCACAAGAAAGATCCCTGTGAGGTCGTTGCTGCTGTCACCTGGGTACCCCTGAGAAACAGGTTAATCCCAAACAGGAATGATGTCACCCAGTGTTTATAAAGAACATTCCAGCCCAGACAACTATCTTCCACCTGTGACTTCATTTACAGAGGACTGCACTTCCTGCCAACTGGGCTGCGGTGTCAGACACTGCCTCTGGGCTCTCTGCATTCACCCTTGCCTGGCAGGTCTGGAAGGATTCAGGGCTGTTTGGTTCTTGGAGTGACCCTTTGACTGCATCCTTTCACTACCACCTCCTCAGTGCTTATTTTAGTCAAGCGTTATAACCAGGATAAAGGTGTGTGTTATTGATGCCACGTTCCTTTTCTATTCTGTCATTGCTCAGTGCTGTGCCCTCCCCCACAGCCTTGCTGCTGTACATCTCCCCTTGAGCCTGTCCTCAAAGTGGCAGCTGGATTCTGACTGCAGTTCTCATCAGCAACTTGATCTCTGTGGCCCTCTTCCTGCCCATACAGGTGTGTGGTTGGATTTCAGGTAACCTTTCACCCTGAGCTGGGAAGGCAACTCACACCTGCCACCCCAGGCCACTGGTGCTGTGCTTTGTGATGTCCTAAGTCTGGTGTATAAGGCTGTCTCACCTGGTCCGTGCTTCAAGTTACATGAGAACAGGAAGCCCTGAATCCCCCCCTCTACTCCCTGCCACCTGCTAACTAATGAGTGACATCATTTAACACTGTTTTGAAATGAGAGATTTAAAGTTGTTTTGAAAACTGAAGGAGAAATACAAATGTTTGCATGTTAAACATTTCGCCCAAATACTAAAATGTGAATGTCTCTTTATTATGACAGTTCTGGGGGAGAGTAAGCTCCAGGTTGTCAGTGAGCATCTTAGCACAGGGTTTGACACACAGCATGGCAGTGGGAGGCAGCTTAAAAATAGTTTAAAGAAAGAGAAGTGTTCAATGCTTTTCTAACCGTCCCAGGTCAATAGTCTGCTTTCTAGTTTAATGTTTCAACGAAAATGAAATTCTACCCATATGCATCCTATAATGATTATTTATTGCTGTCTCCAAGCATCCTATGTTTGTTTCTGATAGGAAGTTTGGAAGGAATAGGGGTAAAAATAACAACGTGAAATATTACAATCCATAGTAATAATCATGCATAATAAATAATATAAGTGCATTCTCATACTCTTTCGAGGCATATGTATTGTTACAGTCTAATGCTTAAAAATAAGAATTTTGAAGGGAGAGAGAGAGAGAAAGAGAGAGAGAGAGAGAGAGGGAGAGAGAGAGAGAGAGAGAGAAAGATTGAGAGTAAAGATGCCAAAGCTGGTAACATGAATTTGATAACTGGAACACACATGGAGGAAGAAGAGAGCTGTTTCTGACAAACTGTCTTCTGATCTCTATACCTATCATGTAGCATACATGGACACGGACACACACACACACTTAATTAATTAATTAATTAATTAATTTGGAGGAATATTTTAAATAGAAGTTATATTCTGTATCATTCTTAGTGTTACAATTTTCAAAAGAGGCTTTTGTATTGCCTCTATTTTTCTTCATTATATGAGTATGTTTATTCATTATAAGGAAAATAAAAAAAAACACAAAAAAGATGAGAAAATAAAAGCCAGCAATAATCTTCTCACATAAATGCTGAGTGTTATCTTTCCAGCTCTTTATTTCTGTTCACATAAAGTTTGAATGAAAAGATTGCAACTTCTCTGTCTCTATGATGCTTTATAGTACAATGTCTTAATTCTTTTGCAACTATTTTGTGATTTTTCATGAATAATAGTATCCAAGGAGGTAATCTTATGAACTATGCTATATTACACTACATGAATTCACCATCCTTTACTTTAAACAAATGACCCTTTACATAACCGAGTTGTCTTTACTCTTCTGTGATCTATGATGAAGCTGTCAACATAAATTACAAATAAATACTCATAGATACTCCTAATTACTTATCTCTGAAATAATACATAAAGGTAGAATTTTAGGGTCAAACAATGAAGTCAGCCTTTTCACGTTTTTATGGCTATCCCGTAATATATCATTCTACCATAACTCATTTAACCATCTTTTGACATTTAATACTTTGCAGCGAATATCCATTTACCAAAATTTTTGTTCCCCTTCAAGATCGTCAGGACGGTTTTCTTTGAGGGGATTATAGGGCTGCAGGAGAGAAGAAATAAAAAATTGAAATGGCCCCTTAGATGACGTGCCTGTGGAGTCAAAATGATGGCACAGCTACAGCATGGAGCTACTGTCAAGACCTGGGTGAGCACTCAGGTGCCATCCTGCTGCCACATTGGGGCAGAGCCTGAGGTATGCTCACTGCTTCAGCTGCTGTTTCCTTGGGATTTTGAAGAGCCAAGGGAATAGGTGCTGGGAAATGACTCGTGTCTCATGACAAAGTCATATCCCACATAGAAATCTGACTAGCAACCCAGCGTGACGGCTTCTGAACTCTACTCCCATGTCTGACACTCCCCAGCTTGCTGCTTTTTTTTTTTTTTAGGTTGTGCTAAATAATTTTGAGTTGTTTCTTGGCTTAGAAATTTTATCTCATTGCTGTTGGTGCTCTGCCTCTCTCATTCTTGGGATTTTTTCACATTATGATGCTATTCCACACCAGCAGGGACCCTTCTGAAGCCTCCCTAGTAGCCATGTCTCCAGTACAGGGACCATTTGGGTCTGATCAAATGGAAACACCTTGTTTCAGTATTGTTTCCATGATCAAATGTAAACACATTGTTGCAATATTGTTGCTCTGATCAAATGGAAACACATTGTTGCAGTGTTGTTGCTGGTTCCCTTGTCTTAATGACAAGCACTACCTAGCTGTTCTAATAACAGGTTGGCATGCAGTGGTTTGGATAATACCTGATGTAACAGTATATGGATGAGATGAAACCATCAAAAGGAGAAGAGAAACAGGAAGATATGTATGCTGAGAAAAGGCAGCTCCATAAGAGAAAGAGGCAATGAAGACCTGTTGTGGCTGGAGTGATCACCATGTCATGAGAATTTCCTCTGTAAAGAAGCATTTCATCCTGGTAGGGAACTCAGCTCATTGACACCCAGGAAGTAAGCAAACATACATGGCTTAGGAAGTAAACAACTTACAAATTTCAGAAAGTTCATAAAACTTACAAAATTCGCAAGACTTTCTAAAGTTATATGAACAGTAAAAACTGCTGAGAAGAGGATGCTGATATGTCTGCAAGTCATGTGGAGCGCTCCAGTTTTGCAACTTTTGTGAATTATCACTGATGCTGGGCTTTTGATCGATCGTCTTTGAGTAATCCACACTTCTGTACATAGCCTTTACTCACGCTCTTCTAAGTAACCCTCAGAAACACACTGACTCACTAAGCTAGACTTTGAAGGACTTGTTTCATTGGTCTGTTGTCAGCATACTATCTTAGGTAAATAGATGCTTGTTCAAAAGAACTAGGGGCACAATTCAAGTTTTTATGTTGGCACAGATTCTGTGAGCCCTAAAGACTGCATTTGCCTACTTAGCTTAGGCCTGTGTGTCTTGTGGCCTTTAATTCTGAGAGCATGGGAAGTTGGAGGAATGCTTGCTATATAGGAGCTTTGCATGAGAATGATGGTTTCACTACAGGTAAGATGCTATTGAGTGGTCACAGGAATAACACTGTGGAGCAAGATTGCTCCTCTTTCTCTCACTTCATATGTAGCTTCTTCAGTGTGCACCAGCTGTATGTAAGAGCAGTGTATGCTCTGAAGTCTGTCCTGATGATGATAATGATGATGATGGTAGTGGTGGTGGTCCTGGTGGTATTGATGATCATACTGATAAAGATGATGAAAGTGGTGATGGTGCTGCTGGTGGTGATGATGGTGGTGGTAATGATTATGAGGGTCATGGTGGTGGTGATGGGTGATGATGATCATGGCGATGGTGATGATCATGGATCAGTGATGTGGTGCCTGGACACAGAGAGCTGGAGATAGTGCATAGTGAGAAGTGTACTAGCATGTCAGGCCCATGTGTCGAACGTCAGCTGCCCTTTCAGCCACCTTCCATCTTAGACCTCTCTTGGTACCTGACCGTGCAATGTCAGATGAGCCACATGGAAGGCAACTGAGATTTTCCAAAATTAGTTCTTAGGATTCCCTTGTATTCTTGGATCTCTGATGTGGACCATGGTGCAGAGAAGAAAGTCCTACAGGATTGGGGCGACAGAGTCTCAGCAAAGGGTGTGATCCTGCAGTGGCCCACGTCTTGGCAGCACGCCCTGCTGGAGCTGAAGGTTGTGGTTTAAAGCAGAGGAACTCTGTCCTCTGAGCAGGTAGCTTCACTCCAGTGGGAACATCAGATGCTGCCCTTGTCTCCACATGTCACTGTCCACAATTACTCATCATCTGCAGATAGACAGCCCTGGAGGAGATCATCAATTGCCAATGCAATTCAGCAGATACACTTCATAAATTTTAATTACATCCCCACTGAAAATGAATGGTCAGAAAATATAAAACATCTGCCGTCCGGATCATTTACATTTTTTATATAATAAATCATCAACAACATCCTGAACCATGCCTTAAATCATGTGAGTGTGGTAGGTCACGAAAAGGGGACACCATCCATCCTGCCATCATTGTTGGACTCTCAAGATGTGGGAGACAGGCCAAGGAGACTTGGGACCTACTGTGTTCTTGCTTCAGTAGAGGGCATCTTGGCCTGATCATCATAAATCCATAATCCAGAGTGCCTACTGGTTGATCTGTCTGTGATTATTTTAGTTATAAAAAAAGGTGATTAAGTCAATAATAGTTGGCAAAATGTGACTAGAGAAAGCAGACATTTATCACTCTGGTGGCTTGCTTACCTACTCTGCAGGTGGGATAAAGAAACAACTTCACTTTTTGAACATGAGTTTCTGCTAATGTTATGTTCATGTAATTTCCGTTTGCCTAAGCATCTTCCTATGTATAGTACAATGCACAGCATCTGCACAGTGCTGGACCTCCTCAGTAACTCTTGGGCAACCAGGAACCTTACTACTGAGGTAATGGGGGACCCCGCACTCAGTGGAGTTGTCATGTATCACCCCAACTCCAGGTGCAAGTCCTGTGGGCATGACCTTAGTGTTGTAAGGGGAGATTTCCTCAGTCATCTGATAGGCTATGTCGCCTTTCTACAGCCACGGATGGTTTCTGTTTTGTTTTGTTTTGTTTTGTTTTGTTTTGTTTTGTTTTGTTTTGTGTTTTTCTCTAAACTCCTCCACATGGTTATAGCAGGGTTCAAAGTTAGTTCTCTCTCTGCAAGGGGAAGAATCCATTGCTGGATTCTGAGGTAACAGTAATGTGCAAAATAAATGAGTTTGTACACCACTGAAAGAGACACAATCTAAGCTAGGGCTCCACCTACATCAAGTAGTTGCCAGAAGAGCAGTTTCTGGTGTTCTTGGATTCTTGACAACAAAACCAACATCTACAGAAGGTGGCCATTGCCTTTTTAAATGTCAAAGAACCATTGATTCACTATTCTTATTTTCTAGGCCTGCAGAGATCCAGTGATCTGCTCAAGGACACATGTAGGGTTTTTTCTATGTCCTTGCTGGGGCACTGTGTTCGGTTTTGGCTAAATGGGTATGCCATGCTCATGTCTGGTGCAGAGGCAAACTGAAATATAGACAAAGAACAGAATACATCTCTCCAGAAAACAGTCAAAATCAAGTAAAGACTTGAACAGCACATGTACATTGTGAAGGTAAATAACATATCACATATCAGCAGATGCCATTCCAAGTGTAGAACTGGAGGCATTGGTTAGGGGAAAAGACATATGCCCTGGGACCCTTGTCACCTCTTGCAATTTCCATCTGGTCTTCCCATTGAGTGTGCTACAAATCTGGGTCTCTTTTTGCATTTCAAATATGGAATGGTGAATATAAGACGATACGCAACTAACTCTTGAAATCTCTACTTTGCATCCTATGCTGTAAGGGTCATTTATGTCTTCTTTCTGCATATCTCATTTTGTAAAAGTAACTTTAACTCACACAATTTAATTGTTGTCTCCAAGACTTACTGCTGAATAAGTTCACACTTTCTAGCTCTTTCTGAATTCTGAATGGCTGGTTCAACTCAGCTGTTCTGGTTCAAAGTCTTATCTGAGCCGATTGATTCAAACTGGCTTCTTTCAGCTTATGCTGAATTGCCCTGCTTGGTTTCAAACTAACTCTGGCAATCTGTTCTAATCTTCTGGCTCCTTCTCATCCCCTAACTTGTTTTGTCTTCTCCTGTGCATGGCTTGTTCTCTCCGCAACTTCTTTCTGTAAAAGTGTCCTGGTGTAAACTGCCTCTGTATTCAATGAACTGAACTGCCACCAACTCAACTCCACTGCACTGCCTCTCAACTGATCCAACTCATTGACTCAACTCTACTGACATCAACTGACTGAATAGAACAGGCTGACTTAACTGTCCCCACCACTGCCCAATTCACCACCCCTTTCTAAAAACGTGCCTGACTCCTTCTGCAAACTAGCCTTACCTACATTGTTTGGGATTAAAGGAGTGTACTAAGGGCTTGTCTGTAATCAAGCAGCTATGTTGTGGGATTAAAACTACTCTGCACCATTTTTTTTTTCCTGACATAGTTTCAGGATGCCTCAGAAAAAGCCTGGCTCAGTGTTGTGTAGCAATTTCCTCCAAATTGAAAGTGTATAGGAAATAAACAACTCATAAGTCTCTGGAAGACCCTGAAACTTACAGAATTTACAAGCCCCCTTCCTTTCCAAGGTTGTATAAGCAGTAAGTATTGTTGTGGAGATAGGAGAGCCTCTTACTTGTTGGGCTGCCTGTAAGTTCTGATATGCCACTTTTGTGAATTGCCAGTCTGGCTAATGTAGGATTTTTGATAATTCCTTTGAGACATTCCTGCCCTTTTAAGTAACCTTATATCTGCATGCCTGCAATTAACTCCAATAAACTTGTTGGTTTGTCAAGTTGGCATTATGTGTAATGGTTCCTTTGGTCTGCCTTTGGTTCCATATCTACGGTGATTAGATTAGGCATTTTGTTTACAATTCTCTAAAAAAATTTTCACATAGCAAGCATCCTGCATCATCCTCTGACCAGGCAGATCTATCTGGTTATGGTTTACACATGGCTGCTCCAGTTCCTGCCCATCTTGTTTACCTAGAACTCAGACTGACAGGCTTGACAAGGTCCCTTACAAGTGGCTTTTGTATGTTTCCTTCTAGAGCTCAGCCAATATGCCTGGTATTTGAAGAAAATAGATTAGTCAATATGTAAAAAAAATTTGTGTTAACATCATTTCAAGTTCTTCAAAGTCAATGGAAAAGTTTTCCCTTTCACAACTGCTTCAGTTGACATTTCTTCTTTAAATAAAATCTTAAATTCTACTAAATGAGTTTTTGTTGTTATGTTCTATTTTGAGCGAGGCTGCTCTGGCTGATGGATGTTCTCACTTTGGTTTGCTGGCATTTGGTTCTGCTGTGCCTCTTGGCTGTAATTACAATGCAGTGTGCCTGGGTTGTCCAGCAGCTATCCCATCCTTGAGCGAGTTAGCTGCTTTAGTCAGAAGTTATGCATCCTCAGCACCAGTGAGCCAGAAGTTGCCATATTTGTACAGATAATTAAGATGATACGGTAGAAACAGCTCTGCATTTCAGGCAGGCTTTTCTTCTCTCTCCAGTGGAACTGAAAAGAACAGAACTGATTTGACACTAACATATTCAGCTCCCTAGGACAAGAAAAAGAAAGTGATTCACTGTAAGTAGGTGTGGTGGTTTGAATATGCTTGGCCCAGGGAGGGGTGTGGCCTTTTTTGAATAGGTGTGGTCTTGTTGGAGGAAGTATGTTTCTTTGGGGGTGGGCTTTGAGACTCTCCTCCCAGCTGCCTGGGAGACAGTCTTCTGACTGCCTTTAGATCAAGACATAGAATTCTCAGCTCCTCCAGCATCATGTCTGTCTGCACACTTCCATGCTTCCTTGCCATGATGATAATGGACTGGACACAATATATAGTGCAGGGTTTTACTGCTCTGAACACACACCAGGACCAAGGTAACTCTTATAAAGGACAACATTTAATTGGGGCTGGCTTACAGGTTCAGAGGGCTGGGAAATATTTTCCTATTTAGTGTGGTAGATGTTTTCAGCATTGTAAAACTATTTCTTACATTTTTCTCTCATAATTCTCTAAGAACAAGGAGGGGAGACTTTTAAAATAAAACTTTCCATATTTTCTACCTTTATCCTAAAGTCCATTTGATTTTATTACACACAAAATATTTAACTTAAAAACTCTATGAGTATTAAGTTGTATTTTGGCAAAGTAAAAAAAAAAAAGGTCTTGTTTTACTAATATAATGGATTGAATATAAAATGTTGAGGAGAGCTAAGTACCTGTGTTTGAATACTTGGGTCTTGATTGAAGGTGGTATTTTAGAAGGTTGTGGAACCTTCAGTTAGTGGAGTCTATATGGGTTACTGGAGGGCAGGCACTGAGGGTTATGACTGGCTGTTTTGGGCCTGAGCCCTTTGTGTCTTGACTCATCAAGAAGCAAGGAAGCCATGTTGCAAGTTCTCACCATCATGGATGGAACAGCCTCCTGCTTTCCTTCCTCACCAGGATAGACTTGGTCCTTTAAATTATGAGCCAAGTTGAGTCCTTGCTTTGTCAAGTGTCTCATCAAGGTATTAAAGAAAAAAACTAATGTAATGGAAAAGTGAGGTGACAAATCTGACTGAGGAAAGAAGAAATACTTGGAAGAGACTCTGTGCTCAGTGGGAGTTGTCACATCATGAGGACTGGTGATTCACTCCTGCACAGGGAACCATTGCCACACAGTAGTCCTCCATGGGGACTGGTTGGTTCCCTCTGCACAGAGAACCATTGCCACATGGTGGTTCCCCCACAGGGACTGGTGATTTCCTCTTGCACTGAGAACCATTGGCACATGGTGGTCCTCCATGGAGGCTGTTCACCCCTCCCACCCTGCACAGAGAACCATTACACACAGTGGTCCTGCATGGAGACTGGTGACTCCCCCCCTGCACAGGGAACTATTGCACATGGTGGTTTTCAAAGGTGCTGCTTTGCAAACAGCACAGAAACACATTCAATCCTAAGAACTCCAATCAGGAAAAAACCCTGAGTGCAGGTGTGTGATTCCTCCAGTGTCAGGGTGTTGAACCAGGCAGCTCTGGACCTTCGCACTTTTACAATGAAACATTAGCTCTTCAGTTAAAAGGACCAATGTCCTTATTTGTGTACACATGAAAACAAGATTAGTAAATAGATAGATGACAGATGATAGACTTCTTCAGTGACCATGAGCAAGGGGGAAGAGACAGGAACAATTGAAAACAGAAAGAAAATTCTTATGTCGGGCACTTGCAGCTATATTCTCAGTACAGTACAGTTAACATTTTCCCTTAAGTGTGCTCTGATATGGAAAGCAAGCCATAAGCCATCTCTGTCTCTTGGTGTTTGCTCAGTAAACCAAAAGCAGTATGGGTAGCTTAAGCTTGGCTCTGTGGCTCAGAACTAGGCACATCTATTTCTGGGTACAGTGTGAGCATGTTATAAAAAGGTACAGCAACCCAGCATATGAAGTATTTCCAACTATGCTGCATAGTAACATAGCCAAACGTCTCTCTCCCAACATAGGACAATGGAGAAATGTCTAAAAATCAGATGGATGAAAATAATCTTTTCAAGAAACTCAGCATTACGAAATTTATACTTAGGCTAATGACATGTATTTTTATTTTCAATTTTTTTCTTATAATATCACAAAACAACTGAATATCTGAAAAAATTAACATTTTTCCCATTGGGCCCATGCACTGCAGTCCTTGTAATCAAATCTAAGCTATGCTTCTGCCCACCCCTCTGGTCTTGCCAGCCCCTGCACACTGGACAAGGTAAACAAGCTGTGCCCGATAGAGGTATGCATTTCAATTAAGGAAACCAAGAGGCATGCCATGTGACCTTTAATGGTGTGACATAAAGAAATATGTATTCACCCCAGAAAGAAAGGATACTGACAGACAGGAAAAGAATAAACAAAAACAACTCCACTAAAATCTAGCATGGCGCACCAATGAGCTTATTGAATTGTGAGGTTACTTGCGGAAGTGTGAGATACTTCCAGGAGCTCAACTCAAAGGCAGTTCATCCAAGCAGGATAATGATGACTCTCAACAACTGTATCACTGAGGAGTCCCCAGAATACCATACCAGCAGCTACAGTACCTCAGAGTTTCACTCCAGTGTGTTTACCTCTCATATAGCATCAGGGAGAGGGGCCAGCCCTGTGAACCTTGAGACTACCTCTACTTCCTTTCAGGCTGGAATGTTGATAGATTTGATCCCTTGTAGGTCTTGAGGGAGGGATCATGGCTGCTCTTATCTTAAATATGAGTGGCCACGTCCAACCCACTACAGTAATCACACTGCAAGAGCACAAAAATAAAGGTAAGAAAGAGCTCTGAACACAAACACTGGGCACTCAGGGCACAATTTTGTCAGTTTTAGGAGTCACAAGGTGTCTTCAAAGATGTCTTTAGCTGCAGGTTTCTGGATCATTTCATAGCTCTGTCAGGTGCTTTTGGTAGTCATAATTTCCCCTCAATAGAAGACTATCACTACATCTGGTCTTGGAGACTTACTCTCGCAGACTTGATGGTGGTGTGCAGTCAGTAGGTGCTGATGAGAGGACTCCAGAAAGTGAAGCTTGCTGGTGGACGGGAGGGCAGTGATGTTTGCTTTTTGACTTTTTACTGTGTGATGTCTGCTGGTTTGACTGAACTCTGTTAGGAGTGACAGAGCATTGGGCAGAGCCAAGGAGAGGGAAGATGCTTAGCCTAGGTCACTTGTCTAATCTAGATGCAGTTCCTAGTAACACAACAAAGTGGTTTCTGGAGGGAAGCATTTTCCTCTACTGGATGGTGAAGGAAGAAGCTCATAGTACACCCTTGTTGAGTGAACACAGCCCTGTAGGCTTCATTGTCATGTAAAGTGGTAACCCAAATGGGTGATGTGTAGCTTCCTGGGCTAGAAGTGTGTTGGAAGTATGTTGCTTGCAACATCACTGACCTAACGATTTAAAACTGCCAAGATAAAAGCCACAACAATAAGTCAGGCCCAAACATTTATGGGATGTTAATTAATTTTCCTTTTTTGGGAAAGACCTGAAGGAAAGTTCCCAGAAGGAAATGCACTCAATCTTCCCAAAGACACCCACTGTTGTCCCAGAAGGGGACACATGTTGGCTGGTGGAGGACTCACTGGTTTTGGGGATTTGAAAAGCACACAAAATCTGGAGATACACATGGAGGCTAGTGAAAGCTGAGCTGGGAGCATGAGGCTCTGTCAACTGGAAAGTGGTGGAGAGGAAGTGACTGAGCCAGAATCAAGACGCTGAGTCACTGCGTCAGAAACTCCAGATTCTGTGTAGGATGGTCTGGACATTCCGGGAAGAAGCTGAAGGCTTTTATCACCATGATAAAGCAGGCTGACCAAGAGGTGATGGACCTGGCCACCAATTTAATCAGGTGCATTGTTTTCTTTCACCACAGTTTATTTTTAAAAAGTAATCGATAGGCCATTAGGGGGTTTTCAGAAAGCAATAGGCACAAAGCTATATGGTAGCAAGAATGAAGAGTAGCTCTCTCTCTCTCTCTTTCTCTCTCTCTCTCTCTCTTTCGTGTGTGTGTGTGTGTGTGTGTGTGATTTTGTTTTGTGTTGTCTTAGGCACAGGAAGACCTCTTAATAGGTATAAATTTCTTGTAACATGGTCACATTTTCTTTTGAAGGTCTAGAAATGAAACACAAAGGTGACATGCTTAGTTGACCCTATCTCTATGTCCTCTGAGCCTTCAGCCATTGTTCCTTGATCAGATGGCTAGGATGATCCTAAGGGACGAGCTAAATGAAATCATATCTAGTGTCTAGCACACTGTCCCCATAAATCTGTAGAATACTATCATTAGTATGGCTGCTGCTATCGTGGTGAGCAGTTTAGGTTCTTCAGAGAGTTTCATAACTCCATGCTTAGCAGCATCTATAGTGACTGTCTTATTCAGCAAGCTGAAATAAAATTGATATTAATAAAGTATCAGTAAATATCGCCTGAGTCATTTTCTTTCACTTATATTATTACTAGGCAATCTTGTCAATGTTCAGTGGTTCTCTTCTGTGTTTTACAGTAACTGTTGTGTGTTTGGTCCTATTCTTTCCAGACCCAAATCCTGGTCCTCAAGTGTGCTTCTTCAAGCCACATCACCCTCCAACCCTAGGGATGGAAGAGTGAGCATTTGACATGCTTTCTTCGGTGCTACACCCATTTAGATAGCTTCCCTTCCTATCTCAGGGGGAAGAACTTAGTCACGTAGCTTCCATCAGCTTTAGGGAAGCCTGGGAATTGTAGTTTTCCTCAAGAAGCTGTGGAGAAAGGGGATAAATACTGGTAACTTTGTTATTAGGAAGAAGTGGAGAGCCAGCAGCTTGCAGTGTGACCCTGGGCAGCTGCACAAGGAGCTGTAGAATCTCTGTTGGTTCTTGATAGCTGTGTTCTGCAGTTCATGGCCCCTAGCTCACCACATGTGATATACATTATATGTGTCCCTAAGAACACTGTTTCTTTAGCTCAAAGTGCCAATGAAGAATCCTGCAAAGATAGTGGTTTAGTGAATTAACTGGATCATTTACCAATACCCTAGCCTTTGTCTTGACATGGCAGCCCTTTTAACTTAACTACAAAATCTCAGATTGTCACCACGAGCCTACTGCTGTGTGTTGCCCCTTTATTCTGTGAGTGTATTGTAATTTAGAGCTCAAAGCCATCTTCCTCCAGGTTTAGAAATCTATTAGAAATCTATTTTGTCTCTTTTCTAACCTTTGCAAACATCCTGTCACAACA
This sequence comes from Grammomys surdaster, assembly GCF_004785775.1. Taxonomy (NCBI): domain Eukaryota; kingdom Metazoa; phylum Chordata; class Mammalia; order Rodentia; family Muridae; genus Grammomys; species Grammomys surdaster. The sequence continues at coordinate 3,663,345 of NW_021604634.1, read as the reverse complement.
AAAAGATGATGAAGGCCATTATACCCATTAAAATTCTGTCTCCATGAAGTGTCCACTCCACTCTAAATGATAGGTGCTTGATTCTCCTTGCAATGGGCTGTTGTTCTACAGTCCCGTGACTTTCACACACTCATTAATTTTCAGGGCTGTTTTAGGAAAAAGGATCTTGGCGTAGAGTGTCAACGTTGAGCAAATCATTGTGAAAATGCTTTCCAGGTTGTAATGTATGCATCTATGAAACCCTCACCATTGTCCCCAAGGGAGGCTGTGCTTTGTTGGTCACTTAGATAATAGGGGAGCTCCCCCTACTGATCAGCACTGGGGAATTGTGGAGGAGGGGCTAATCCCAGGCCCTGGGAAGTCTTGATAACTTCACTAATGCTCAGCCCAGACCAAGATGAAAATCAAAAGGCAGCTTGTTTGACACTGGCTTTTGAAATACTTAAAAACATCAGCATTTGTCAAGTGGAAAGATTTTCATTTCAAAGTTCTAGCAGGTTATTATTATTCTGAGCAGTGGAGAGTTAAGAAAGGCTAACAACTCTAATAATGGCGGGATCTCAATGTGGGGAGCAATTAGGTTTTACTGTTTGTTTGCATAAAACGATACCACCTAGTTTGTTTTGGGTTTGTTTAAGAAATGAAGGCTAATTAGAACATGCAAGTGGATTTGTTTTCTGAAAATTAATTAAGCTTTTGTGGCCTTGCCGGGTTACAGGGCCAGGCTCACAGCCCACACAGTTCCTCTGGAGAGACGTAGGAGGTGAGCCTGTCTCACGCTGAACTGTCAGGTGGTTCTATCACACAAAGAATGAGAGTTGGGAAGGTGGCATTTGAAAGCTCGTTCAAGTTGTAAAATGTTGGATTCTATTTTTATTAAATCACTTAAACTTTCAACATATGGAGAAGATTTATTTAACATACATTTTGTAAGGCATTTTGACTGCATTTTTTTTTTTTTTGCAGAAAAAAAAATACAGCTGAGGACACTTCTGTAACTTGAGTTATGGTCCTAAAGGGATAGACCCAACAAGTTAACTATTGAAAGCTTATCTTTGACTGGGCATGCTCATTAAAACATTAAGCTTTTTGTATTTGTAGCACACCAAAGCAGCTCCTTCCATCACCTGATTATATTAATTATATTAAATATAAATATTAAGTTATATTTATATAGATACTCCTTATCATTAAGGGGTGCTGTCTGTATAGGACCTATGTAAAGTTATAGAGCATAGAAGAATGCTTTTATGAACAACAGCTGATACCCCTGTCTATGCACAAGTCATTGAATAGATAAGTTTTCATTTTCCTGAAGTGGTTACTTAGAAAGTAAATATATGAACAGAATATATGTCATAAATTTGGGCTGTCATTATTGTACTGTGAAATGTTATAGAATATGCCATGAATAAACTCTGTAGAGACCAAGCACAGAAATCCAGCCAAGCACCAGGGGAGTTGGGTAATGTAGATAACTCTGTAGAAATATTTGTGCTATGGAGGGAAGGATTTGTTTGTACAACAACTTTTTTCATTTACAAACATCTTTTTAAGTAGGGATATGATTTACAGTGACATACATTGTAAATGTAAATGATTACATTTACAATTTTCCATTTAAAGCATACAGTTCAATACTTTAATGACAGTTTCAGAGTTGTGTGGCAGTCATCACAATCTAATTTTAGAACATTTTGTCATCTCTGAAACTTCTGCCCATGACAAACACCCTCTTATTGCAGATTCTCCTCAACTCCATAATCTTGCAGACACAGTTATGAATGTGCTTGTTCTGAACACTGAAGATGAATGGAGAAATGATAAATTACTTTTGATCTTTTATAACTTCCTTCTTTCCTGGTATAAGGTTTAAGTTGTGTCCTTTTTGTTGCTAAGTAGTACTCCATGATATAAGCGTGCCGCTTTGATTTATTCACTGGTCAGTTGAAGGATATTTGGCTTCCTTCCACTCTATGGTTATTTTGAACAATGGCTGCTACCACTATCTATGCAGTAATCTTTGGATAGATAAGCTCTCATTTTCCTGAAGTGGTTACTTAGAAAATAAATTTATGGATGGAGTATATGTCATAAATTTGGGCTGTTATTATTATATTGTAAGAAGTTTTAAAATATTTTCCAAATATGCTCTTTTATTAGTTATGTAATTTGAATTTTTTTCAGATTCTCTGGGTTGACTTTGTGCTATTTGATACACAAATTTTTAAAAAAAGTTTGAAGTCTGATTACTCAAGTTTGTCTTCTTACTGCTTGTTATTGATGCCAGGTTTAAGCAATCATTGCTTAAATTCCACCAGATCACAAGATTTGCGTCTCTATTTTCCTTGAGGAGTTGTAATAGTTTCATGTTTTATTAGATTGTGATTCTCTTTACAGTTCCGTTTGTATCAGGCTTGAGGTAGGAATGAGAACTACTACATTTGTACATAGACGCTCACTGTCCCCCATCACTGGCTGAAGAAACTGGTTTTTCAGTTGGTGGCCTTGTGCAAAGTTAATGGACTATGGCTACACTAACTTCCCTTGTAAACATAAGGGCTGACTTCTGGGTGTTTTGTTCCAGTTCATCCACAGTCCTATTCTTGTAACTCTCCTGATTGTTGCAACTTTGTAATAGGATTTAAGATTCAGAAGTAGAATCTTCCAGCATAATTTGTCTGCATTTGAGTTTAACTTAGCTGAGGATGAGTCACTGGAAATAAGATTGACAAGAAAAATGGAAGAGAGATTTAAGAGCTCTGGGGAGACTAGAAACGCTGTAGCTTGTTTGTAATGGAAATAGGAGGAGAATCACGGGCCAGAAGAGATGTCTGAAGCAAGCATTCCCCGTTAGTTATGTATAGTTCTTATTAGTCATTGTTGGATTTGATGTGTTCTGCGCAGTCTTGAGAGTGATCCGTGAAGACAGCCATGCATTTGCTTTTGGATAGAGGAAGCTAATGTGAAAGAACAAATAGTGAGATGCAGCTGACAGATGGAAAACACCATGAACCTGAGCATTGGAAACAGGAAGCAGAGACTGCTGAAGCAATTCCACTGAAAGAACAAACAAAAGGTAACATCATTAAATTATCAGAAACAGAGTAGGGGAGGCCCTCACTGAGGCAGCCAGCTAGAGTTCTTGATCAAGAGTCCTTGGTAGAGCCCAGGGTCCCCTAAAGCAATGGAGTAGTACATAGAGAGATGACATCATGAATCTGGGTGCACACAATTGCCCAACAGAAGTCAACTGGGGGAGCTGCTGCAGCCAGCGGGAGTTCCCACCTCAGCTTTGCCCACGGATGAGCTTCCTATGGCTGCGTCGCTTGGTTCATTTTCAACACGATTAAACTGGGCCCGATTAAACTGGGCCCGGCAATTCACTGCTACAATGTACACTAATATCTATCTTGGGATTTTTGCATTGGTGTTTATGAGATACATCAGTCTGTTGTTTTACTTCCTTTTTTTTACTTCTTTATTGTTCATTTTTGCAATTATAATATAATTACAACATTTCTCTCTTCACTTTCCTCCTTCCAGACCCTCCCATATGCCCATTCTCACTCTCCTTCAAATTCTATGGACTCTTCTGTCATTTATTGTTATTGTATGAATATGTAAGCATATATATATATATATATATATATATATTCATGTATACATTTCTATTTATAACGTGTTCAGTTTGTGTAAGGTTACTTGTACCTATAGTTCAGAACTGCTTCTTTGGCACTGGACAACTGGTTGCTTAGAGTTCTTTGTATAGGGATCAGGCTACTTTTGTAAGCCTATTGGTGTCATGCTAGCTCAGCTCATGTTTGGGCAGTTATGCTGATAAGACTTCACGGGTATAGCTTCTGACATTTCTAGGAGACACAATCTCATAGCAAACTCCCTAAATCTCTGGCTCTTCTAGTCTTGTACGGTGTTCCCTGAACCTTAGCTGCAGGAGTGTTTTGTAGATGTATCTGTTTGGACTAGGCTCCCAAACTCTGCTTTTTGATTGGTTGTGATTTTCTGTAGTGGTCTCCATGTGTCGCAAAAAGAAGTGTCCTTGATGAGGGGTAACAAGTTTGATTATCTGTGGGAATAAGGACCAATCCTTAAAGACAATAGTTATGGACTGTGCTGCTTTAGTAAAGTGGTGGGTTGTAGGGTCTCCTTCAATATCCACGGCATCACCAGCATTAAGTAGTTAGGAGGGTTCCAAGCATGGTTCCCTCTTACTGAGCAGGTCTTAAGTCCAATTAGAGAGCTGTTGGTTACCACCAAGGTATACATGCCACTACTGCACCTCATGGTTGTGCTGTTGTTAACCTTTTCTTGTAACATTGTTTTGTTTGATACTGGAAGAAGCTGAATGTGCTTCTTATCTTTGTTCCTCTTCAAGTGATCAAGTGATACACAAACACACACACACACACACACACACACACACACACACACATATTGTTTTTAACCAATCTTTGACATTATGAAGTTGAATATGCTATCCATCGGTGCCATAAACAAAACAAAACACCAAACAATGCTTCTGATTTGGTTTAGGAGCTTGAGACCCCTGATTGCCTTTGTTTTTGTGTAGTGCTGAATCAACTTCATGCCCTATGACTTTCCTGAGTCAGCTCAGATTCTAATGCCTACCTTTCCTGCCCAGTCGGCTTTTGTCTGGTGTTATGGTAAAAAGAACTGGTGTGAATTAGCGCTCTTATCTTGTTTCTCGTCTTAGAATGGCCTTGAAGTTAAAAAAATAAAGCAAATAAGATCATAACTGGGCATTATTTCTCTTTGGAGCATATGGAAACCACTATTAAAAAAAAATCACAACCAATCAAAAAGCAGAGTTTTGGAGCCTAGTCCAAATAGTTACATCTACAAAACACTCCTGTACCTAAGGTTCAGGGAACACTGTGAAAAATTGTAAGAGCCAGAGAATAAGGGAGTTTGCTTTGAGATTATGTCTTCTAGAAATACCAGAAGTTATACCCATGAAGTCTTATTAACTTGACTGCCTAAATGAAAACACTAACAAGATATCTGCTACCCCTATTGGAATGACTAACATCCAAGACGTTGACAATACAAGTACTGGCAAGGCTGTGAGATAGGAACACATGGATGGATGCAGTAGGCAACGGAAGGCTGTTTCCTGTTGAGGGTGGGAATGCAGGAGAACACAGCCATGTTAGAAGACAGCCTGGATGTTCTGTTAAGGCTCAGCAAGTTCTTTACCACATGACCCACAGCTGTCTCTCTTTGCACTTACCTAACGGGGTTGAAATTTAGTGTTCACCCAAATTTAGTATAGAAATATTTATAATGGCTTTATTCACGTTTGCCATATAATAGGAAGCAACCATGATGTCCTTTGGTGTGTGCTGAATGAATGAACTGTGGACCATTTAGATAACAGAATATTACACACTGCTGAAAATGAAAGAGCTATCAAACAATGAAATGACGTGAAAATTTAGGTGCACATCGGCATGAGAAAAAAGCCCACCTTGAAGGCCTATATATCACATGATTTCAACCCCATGTTGTTCATGTGAAACTGTGGGTTAGTGGTTTCCATGAATCAAGGTATGGGAGGGAGAAAGGTACAGGGAAGTCCCTCCATAGTACATTATAGCAGTACACATGTTGTCATATGTTTGTCCAGATCTATAGACTGTCCAAATGCAGAGTTAATCCTGTTGTAAAGATTGAGCTCTGTGCAAAAGTGATGTGCCCCTGGGGATTCATATGTGGTAACAAGTGGACCATTGCCCTGTTTGTGCGGATGGAGGGGTAGTGCACACGGGGGAAGGGGCAGTGCACACGGGGGAGGCCAGCAGATGGGACTGATGCTGCCTTTTGCTCTGTTTTGATGTGAACCTAAAACTTCTAGAGCAAATAGAATTGCCTAAAAGGAATTAAATTGGGGTCTGGGAAGATAGCTCAGTTGGTAAAGCTCTTACCTTGTAGGAATGAGAACCTGAGTTTGATCCCCAGGACATGTATAAAAAGCCAAGTGTGGTGATACACACTTGGATTCCCAATATTGAGGCAGAGACAGATGGAGTCCTGGAACTCACTGGTCAGCCAGTCTAGCCTATTTGGTGAGTTCTAAGGCACTGTGAGACCCTGTCTTAAAAACTGGGGTGGATGATGACTGGGGAAGAACACCTGATGTTGTTCTTTGGCCTCTTTACTCATGCACACACAAGTCACACACACACACGTGCACACACACATGCACACACAGTGCACACACAAGCACATGCACACACACATGCACACATAGTATACACACAAGCACACTCACATACACATGCATGTATACACACACACACACACACACACGGATGCATACACACACATGCACACACAGGAATTACAGCAAATCATGACAGTTGAAAAACTAATTCTGTTTATGAGGTGCTCAGAGCTGTGGTAGCTCCCTAGTGAAAACCAGGCAGACACTAGTAGTTACTGTTTTAACAGTGTTCCCTTAGATTTCTGAGTATGGTGTACACTGGTTCTGTGTTCCTCTGCATAAGTCTGGACAGAGATTGAAGACAAGTCCAATTTTTACTTGCTGGCCACCTGTTCTTCCTAGACTTCCCCATGTTCTCCTCATGATACATCATCTTAGACATTTTTTCCCTTCCACATTTTCTGTGCAATCAACCATTTATCTGGATTTCAGCCTGCTGGAAATCAATTGTATCAGAATTAGTGACAATATACATTAGCCATTTGTAAGGTTTTACTTCTTATTTTTGTTGGAGAGTGTTAAAATCTTTATTAGTTGTTCAGTAGTGCAACAAATGATTAGAAATTAATTTACTTGAATAAGGACCCACTGCCAGATAAGGGTTGTTGACAAACCCATGTGACCAGTGACACAGAAATGATCAAATTTCTTACTCAACAATGGCAGCAAAACTTATCGGTGAATATTCCAGGTCTCAGCTCTTCATCTGCTACAAGGTCCTCCACAGCAAGGAAGGCCATGGCCACACCCTTACAAAAGGTTTCTTCCCATCTTGCTTGCTCATCCATGCAAACACAGTTTGGAAATAGTCCTACACCAAGTCATAGAGACAGGATTTTAGTAATTTGTTACAGATCTTGAACAGAACGTGTTACTTCATTTTTTGTTTTCCCCTTTCATTCTCTCCCAAATTCTCTTTCCTCCCAAATTACCTAGGGGGTGGGGGACTGTTTTTTATGAACCTGGATGAAGGATAATATACTCTTTACTTTGTTTTCAAAATTTGTGTGTGTGTGTGTGTGTGTGTGTGTGTGTGTGTGTGTGTGTGTGAGAGAGAGAGAGAGAGAGAGAGAGAGAGAGAGAGAGAGAGAGAGCACAAGAGCCACAGGTCACAGTTTATGGAAAGCAGAAGACAGCATCAGGTGTCATTCCTACCTTTGTGCTTTGGTTGAGGCAGGGTCTCTCTAATATTCTTGGCTGCTATATATACCAGCAGCTGATCTGTGAGCTTCTGGGCATTCTTCTGTCTATCACAGACATACACTATAACACCAGACTTTATGTGGGTTCTAGAGATTTGAACTCAAATCCTCACACTGGGTAACAAGCACTTTGCCAACTGAACCATCTCCACAGCCTAGAATCATTCTGTATACAAGAGGAACAGATTAAATTACTTGAAGACAAGGTTTATCTCCAAAGCTCTCTTGTATCTGACGGACTGAATTGTGACAACTGTAAAGCTGTTGCTGTGGATTGCACAGTGCTGGGATGTGCTTTTCTTTCTCCATCGATGGAAATGAAGATGCACACACAGAGTCAAGTGGAATTTAATCTTTAAGAAGACACACATTCATCTAAAATTAAACCTGAACATTCTTGCACAGAATGATATGCAAATCTCTTTAGAATAAATGGTCTCTGATGGTTTTTGATGGACCAGAAGGTCTCAGTGCCACCTACTATACATGGCTGTATATATATATACTCTATTTCCACCCATGCTCTCATTCCCTCTCTCTTTAATCCTATCCATCCCCCTCATCAACTTATAATGCCAATTTTGTTTTGGTGGTGGGAATTCTCTAGAATATTCTTCTAAAGGCTTTTAGAATAATGAAAAATTAACATGCACATTCTGTGAACAAATGTGATATGATGAATCATGTATTTTGAATAATAATAGAGATTTCCAAGCATATTTAAAGGTATTATTAACATGTGCATTGTGTTTGCTTCTGCATCAAATGTAATAGCTCTTATTGGACATACTTAGGTATTAACTAACATGTGGATCATGTTTGCTTCAATATCAAATGTAATAGTTCCTATGGGACCTGCTTTTTAAATTTATTTTTCTTTATGTTTATACGTGCACTGCTTGTTTACATGTGCACCACTGTGTGCAGTCGTCACAGAACCTTCTGACTTGGGTCCTGGGAACTAAAGTCAGGTCCTCTGCATGAACAGCAAGTGCTCTTAACCTCCGAGCCATCTCTCCAGACCCTGGGTACACATTTTAAACTTTCTGTTCTGTTCTCTCTTATTTCCACAGAGATGATTCCTGGTGGGCAGCCATGGTTTTTAACTGAGAAATATGTTCCAAAAGAAAGAAGCATTTGATTATTTTGGGAATTTTTACAGCTAATGTAGGGGAATAGTGTTGTAAAGAAGACTGGCTTGAGGTGAAATGAAAAATGTTTGTGGGTAGCTTTGGATAATTCATCTTATTTCCTCTTTTACTTACACAAAACAAGTAGCTATTCTATTTGTAAGAAAAATGGGAAAGTGGGGACGAGGTCAATAATATATTTGATGGTTATAATTATTTTTTAGAGCACAATGGTCATTATGTAGACTGACATTTGTCAGAGATATTAGTCTCATAGGTAAATGTGATGGCTTAAAATGCATGTGAGTGATAGGCATGTCAGTTAATGTTAGTCTTTCTTGGGCCACCCAGGTGACTGAAAGAGCAAAGGTACTTGCCACCAAGCCTAAGGACCAGGATTCTATCACTCAGACCCACATAGTAAAGGAAGAGAATTCTCTCCTGAAAATTATCCTTTGACCTTTACATGTGCAGCTTGTCACCTGCAACCTGCCCCGACATGTACATACGAAATACACACATGTAATGAAAACATTAAAGATGGGCTCAGTAGTGAAAAGCCTGGTTTCTAGCATTCACATCAGGGACTTTGTTACTCCCTACAGCTACAACTATAACTCCAGGGCAATCTTACACCCTCTTTTGAACACCAAGGATGTCTGCATGTACATGTATACATATGTACATTCACACACACACACACACACACACACACACACACACACACACACACACAATTGCCAGAGCCTGACATATACAGAGGCGGATGCTCACAGCCAACCATTGGACCATGGGGTCCCCAATGGAGGAGTTAAAGAAAGAAATGAAGGAGCTGAAGGGGTTTGCAACCCCATAGAAAGAACAATAACATCAACTAACCAGATCCCCCAGAGCTCCCAGGGACTAAACCACCAACCAAAGAGTACACATGGAGGGACTCATGGCTCCAGCCGAGTATGTAGCAGAAGGTAGACCTTGTTGGACATCAGTGGGAGAGGAGGCCCTTGGTCCTGGGAAGGCTCGATGCCCCAGTGTAGGAGAATGCTGGGGTGAGGAGGCAGGAGTGGGTGGGTGGGTAGGTGAGGACCTTCATAGAAGCAGGGGGAGGGAGGATAGGATAGGTTGTTTCTGGAGGGGAAACAAGGAAAGGGGATAACATTTGAAATGTAAATAAACAAAATATCCAATAAAAAAAGAAAAGAAACTTTAAAAATCTCCCTTCTCAAATCTCTTAAATTCAGAGCAACACACTTGTAACATCCCATGGATCTGAGTTCCCATAGTGCACCTGTGTGGGATCTGGGTCTCCAGTAGACCTGGTCTGACACAGGGCTCATCCCTGATAAAGCACATATTACCTAGTATAAACATAAACATATACACATGTCACAAAAGGATGAATTCAAATCACCACTTACATATTCTTTAGTTATACAAATCTTACTCTTAAAATATTTCTATAAGTAACCTGAAGTTTTCAAAAAACTTCTTTGCTGGCACCCTCATCCCCTTGGTTTCCCCATGGTTTGTGGACTCTCCCTTCTACCTGGCCCACTGAATACACGACATCAGAATCCAGACCAAGGAAACCATGGAAACTTGTGAAATGACATTCTTGTAGTTTCAGAGAGAGCACCTCAGGCTACTCAGGGTCACAGGGGTTGCGCTCCACAACAAGACAGAGGAAAAGAGACAGTAGTCATAAGGAGGAAGGTTCCCTGATTCATGGATAGAAAAGGCCCGGCTTGTGTGAAGGGGAAGAGGTGTACACTGCAGTTGGCAGCTCTGAGAGGAAACCTGGCTGGGTGAGCAGCTTTCTGGGTGAGGGCCCTATTTGGCAGGAGCAGCTGAGTGCATGCTTAAGCCTTGGGGTTCTCTGAGATGTACATATGTCAGAGCAGTAAGTGGGATTTTGGTGGTAGCTGTGGCCTTGTGCTTTGGATATGGCAAGGACCATGCTTCTTGTCCATGACAGACCATGTGAGCTCTTCTGAGGACTAGTCAGTCCAGTGTGAGCCAATGCCAACCTGAGTGTTATCCCGCTGGTGTGTCCTGGCATACTATGAGTGCAGCCTCTCACGTTCCCAACTGATAGTGGCTATTATCCTTGATTCATTGTGTGCCATTGATCTTCAGAATTTTGATTAATGGCAGAGAAACCTGGAAAGTTCAGAGTTTGGCTTTGGTTCAAATGAGCACCCGGAAGTTCAAATGTTTAATTCAAACTGTCTCAGTCTCTTGGTTAAGCAACTGTAGATATGCAAAATTAGTTTAAAAAGATCTGCTGGAAACAGCCTTCTCTTAGAAATTTCTGGTATTTCCTGCATCGACTCAGAGAAAGATCGTAAATGCTACAAAGGCGTCTTTCTTTCCTTTGTACTTCTGGCCAGTGCCCAGGTTTCTGAGTTTTAGGGGACAGGCAGCAAATCACGTAGGAGCGTTCAGGGTGGCATTGTCTGACTGTCATACTTCCACTAGATGCACATGCATTTTCCAGTCACCTGAGCACACAGAGAGACAGAAGCATAGCAGCTCTCAGGCTTCAGAGTGAAGAGTTATCTATTCAGCCCTGGTTTAGATCCGTGAGAATGTGCTGATACCGTGTGAACGCACCGGTGTCACCCACACAAAGCCTGGAGTTGATAAATGGCAATGGCGGAAATTCCCTCCAAAATGCACAATTAACTTTTCTCACCTCTCCTCGGTTAACTGAGCCAGGCAAGTCTGAGCAGCAGAGTCGGAGGGGCTGTGCTCCAAGGTCAAAGACGGAAACTGACAGTCCCATGGGAGGAATGCCCAGATAACATAAAGGGTGCCAATCTTCCCTCTGAATCACCCTTCTGAGTCCAAACTGTGGGTTACTTGGCCTGGGTACCTTCATTCATCTGGGCTCAGCATGACTTCGTCAGCATGCTGAAAGTTGAAGAAGATACAAAACTCAAAATGGCAAAATAGAATTCCACAAGGCTCACATTGTATCTGATACCACAGAGAATAACACTCCTGCTGTCATGAGAAACTCTACTGGCTTTGAATTCTGCTCAAAACGTAGAGAAGATAAGTGTAAACTTCCAACCTCCATGGTATACACCTGGCTCATGTGAGTGGCAAATGCTAGTAAGCCTTGAAAGAGTTTTTGTGGATCCCACAACATGGAGGAGGCCTCTCTGAGTTCTTTGACCTGGGCAGACAGTTGATCTGGGTGGAATTATGGCTCATTCACTCCTAGAGGCATCAGAGGGAAACTGGCGTGCACTTTCCCAAACTTGAATAAGACAAACTCCAAAGCTTTCAGTTGATGGTATGTGACAAAAGAGAAGCCATCTGAACAGGAAACAGCTTCATAGAATTGTCCCACGACTGTGATGTGGTTCAAAGTTTTGATTAAACACTAAAGCACATGGTAGATTCAGATATGGGTTGCATCTTTCTGAAAAGGTAACACACAGACTTGCTGCTTTGTAATCAATTAGTAAATTTGACTCAGCCCAGGGAACTGTGAAGGAAGATCTATAGCAAATCGATGCATTGATTTTATTTAGAAGTTTAGTTTTCACTAAAACTAAAAAATGTTAAAGTTTAGTTTTCTAATTTTTAAAGTGCATATTTGAAGGCTACACATCCCCAGATAATTAACTTAAAATTATTTATTTCCTCCCCCTTTCATTCCCCTTTCCCCCAATTTCTTAGTTTTAGAAAGAACAATTTGAGATTTTCTTCTTCAACATGTTTTGTCATTTTGTATTAAAGCATAAGGCTTCCTTTCTGATTTTTTTTTGTAAAAGCTTACAAAGTGCATTGAAAAATCATTTAAACAGACTCCGTCTTCCAATAGGTTCAATTTTATAATCATTAAATCATATTTAATTAATTTATTAACCCTCCATAGTTTTCTGTCCTCAGGTCTTTCAAAAATGGAATTTATTTGAATAAACGGACTCTTATTTTATTGCTATTTAGACATATCTGACACAAAGTTCTATCCTATCGGGTATGATTATAAATGGTAAATATGGATATGTCCTACAATTCTCTCTTCTGAGTTGGAAGTAAGATCCACCAAGCGCCTAGGAGTTCTGACCTTAAGCTTTTCTCTCAGAATCTCCCCTTGCTGTACATGTCCTGGATGTGATATCTGATTAGCACTCATGCAGCTGCCACACTGGTCCCCAGGTCTCCCACAGAAGAGTCACAAGGGTGTCTTTTTAGCCAGCTACACGGTGACATTGCCTATCAGCGTATGCCTCTGGTGCTGATGTTGTGAATGGTGGAGGCAAAGGAAGGAACTGCAGGAAAAAAAAACTCATCAGCATCAGCTGAACATTCGATCAAGGCTGGGCACCTGGACCTGTGACCAGTGCTGCCCACTGGGACATGTGACCAGTGCCTGTCGCCTCTTTTGATTGGACAGTGTGCCTTCTCCAGTGGATCTTTTAGAGTAAAATCAAGACATTGGAAAACTGGTATCTTACATATCCTTTCTTTTAAAGCTGCTTCCTACAAATGCCTGTGCCTTAAAAAAACAAAACAAAACAAAACAAAAACAAACAAACAAAAAACCATAGCAAAAGAAAACATATTTTAAATGTAGCCTCTGAAAAGCCACTTAGCATTCCAGCCAGGCATGAAGGATGTAGAAGTCATCTGGGGGTGGGGGTGGAACAAGCTCAGAAACAAAAGAAACATTTCTCATCAACTGTTACGGTTCAATCGGGGTCAAGTGTGCTTTTTAGAGAGTGATTCCTTCCATAGCCACACATAAAAGTACCCTGTATGTATATACATGTGCACACATGTGCATAAACATGTGTTGATAAGTGTGCCTGCACATGTGTATACATAAATGTAAAGACCGTAAAGCATCTTTTGGTATCTCCCTCAATTGCCCCTCACCTTATTTAAAATGTTTAAATTAAATTTGTCTTAAATTGTGTGTCTACTTCTGTGTGTGTGCAAGAAAATAACACACACACATACACATACACACACACACATACACACACACACACACACACACACACACACACACTTGAGTATAGGTGCTCAGTAAGGCCAAAACCATGTAATCTTCCTGAAATTAGAGTTGGAGTTTACAACTTTCAGCTCAGTTGATCAACATGGATTCTGGTAGCTGTAACTGAGTTAAGTGGTCCTTCCAACCTCTCCACTTTAGTTTTTGAGATAGAGTCTTGCATGGAACCCAGAGCTGGAAAGCTCTAGATATCCACTTGTCTCCTCCACAGTTCGGGATTATAGGTGTGTGCCAACCACACACAGCCTTTCACATGGATACTGAAGATCTGAAGTCAAGTCCTCATTCTGTGAAATAAGCAAGTTACCTACTTGAGGCTTCACTGGAGCCCCAACACCCCATACTTCTTATTATATCTTTATCTTTTAAAATTAACTCTTTGTTTGTTTTCTTGCTTGCTTGTTCATTTATCGAGACAAGGTCTTACTTATCTTGCTGAACTGGAACTTGTTAGGTAGTTCAAGCTGGCCTTGAACTCACAGAGATCAGTTGCTTCTGTCTCCTGAGTACTGGTATTAAAGTGTATGCCAACATGTCTGGCCTCTTGTAAACTATTTTACGAAGCATCCTGTTCACCACTATTGTGCCAAGCCTAGTGAATCCTTGGTACCTAAGGACCGAGTGTGTGGCAGAGTCACTGCTGTGATAACACATCAGTATTGATGGGCATGTGGCCCAGGTGCTTCACTGTGTCCTTCTGAGAGGCTTTAGGGAGAAGAAAGCAGAACTGAATACCTTGCATCAGAGTATCTTAGAAGCCAAAATTGGGTCATCATTCTTAACTTGGGCAATTCAATCAAAGTTTATGGTAGGCAGCTTCTTGGAAACGTGAAGTTTAATGAAGAAACATGCCATTCACTAGCTAAGGAGCCATATTCAAGACATGGAGCTCAGTACCACGAAAGCCATGATCTTTGAACCGACTCTCCACCAAGCATCAGGAAGAAGTGGTCTGGTCCAGACTGAGCATCCACCATGACCCAGCTTCCTTCCAACTGGGTTTGTAGGAGGGTTTAGGAGAAGAGCTTTAGGGAGCAGAGAGGCATGAGAAAGGCCATGTGTCCTCTCTCCTCTCTCTTCTCCCTCCCTCCACTTTCCATCTGCCACATCATTTAAATTCACATCTATTTTTACCTCCTAGAATCTTTGCTTCAACCCTGGATATAATTTCAAGGCTCAGAAACATTTGTATAGTTAATTGCTGATTTTGGGCTGAGACTGTAGACTCCTATAAAGATCTGAAAAAGGCAGGGCAGGGGTCATGGGGCAAGCCTATTATCACAATGCTTGGTAGGCTGAAACAGGGGAATTGCCCTGAGTTCAGGGTCTGATTGCTCTTTGCAATGAGTAGCAGGCCAGTCAGGGCTACCCAGCAAGACTCTGGCCCTAAAACAAGAGAAGCTGTGAGATGGCTCCGTCAGTAAAGCACTTGCCATTCTAGTGTAAGCAGTTCTACGCGTGTCTTGGTCCCCAGGACATGCAAAAATGCCAAGTGTGTATGATGGCCCACCCATAATCCCAGTGTCAAAAGACAAAGACAGAATCCTGGGACAAGTCAGATACCTAAACTAGATAAACTTGTTAGCTCTGGGTTCAAATGAGAAACTTCCCCCAGTATGAAAGGTAGAGAAGAATAAAAGGAGATATCTTTTGATATCAAAGGAGATATCAAAAGAGATATACCTCTGGCCTCCACATGAACATGCATGCATGCATGTGTACCTGCATATTTTAACATACATGCATACATGTACATACATCATACATATGTATGGGGAAAGCTAGAGAGTGAGGGGGGAAAGAGCGAAGGGGAAAGGAGGAAGGGGAGAGGGAGAGAGAAACAGAGAGGGGTGAGTGTGAATGGACATTTCCTACAGTACCCTAAGGCTCTGGATCTGTACACCCATCCCTGGTTTATGTTTGTGACCTTGATTTTCCCTAATAAAATACTTGGCTCCATCAACAAGACCATCTTACACATCTGTGAAAACATCTTAGTGAACAGTAACCTTGACTTCAAATGATCAGAATCTAGTGGCATAAACACATACCTGAAATTTAGTAGATCATTGCTTGATTTTTAAAATACGACTCTAATAAAAAAAAAAAACCTATGAAAAAAGATTCTAAGGAGCTGAGGAAATGGTTCCATAGGTAAAATACATTCCTTTTAATCATGAGTACCTGAATTCAATAGCTAGTATAGTGCTTGGTATAGTGGCACATCCTTGTAATCCTAATGAGAGGATGCAGAGATCGGGCAATCCTTAAAGCTCTCTGGCCAATCATTCTAGCCCAGTTGGTGATCTGTAAGTCAATGACAGTTACTGTCTGAAAGTGGTAGTGTTACTAAAGAGATATTTATAGCCATCCATTGGACTGGGGTTGGAGACTCCTATGGAAGAGTTAGGGGAAGGATTGAAGGAGCTGAAAGGGATGGCAACCTCATAGGAAGATTAAGAGTATCAACTAGCCTGGGCCCTCGGGGTTCCCACAGACTAAGCCACCAACCAAAAAGCATACATGGATTGGTCCATGGCCCCAGCACATATGTAGCAGAGGACTGCTTTGTCTGGTCTCAGTGGGAGAGGATGTGCCTAATCCTGTAGAGATGCCCGAGGGAAGGGGGGTGTGTTGGAGGTGAAGGGTGGGTCAGGGCGGGTAGGTAGGAGAGCAACTTCTCTCTCAGAGGCAAAGGGGAGAGGGGATGGGTGAAGAACTCCTGGAGGCTGGACAGGGAAAGGGGCCAATATTTGGAATATAAATAAATAAAACAACTTAAATTACAAAAGAGATTATCTTTGTCTTCCACATGCATGTGCACACACACACACACACACACACACACACACACACACACGAATACTCAGCAATACACCCACACCCACCATCATATCACCACCAACACTGTGAGATTTCTCCAAGTCCAAAGGGCTCTCTTGGAATGAAAGTCAGTTTAGACATTGCATTTGAACTATTTAAGGGATGAGCATGGTTTTAGTACTCACTCAGAACATCTCAGTAGTACCAGAGAGTCTTTAAATCATTAGTCAGCCCAAGATACTGGCCAAATCCAACGTAGGTTGCCAAGTTTAGATAATGTAACTAAGATTGTTTATATGTTACAAATTGAGTGAATTAGTAGATCATAACAGGAGTTAATGTAACATAAGTACTTCGTTGTATATCTGCTTCTTCCTTAATTAATGAATGAAGTTTGAATAGTTGTAACTCCCCTCCCCCAATACAGCACACAGCAGGTGGATTTGAGTGGCAGAGCTGGTTCAGAGCCATCCTATCCTTCTTGTCTGGTCCATCTGGCTACTGAACAGATTCAAATTTGTATATTTACCTTAGTTTGTGTGGGCTACTTTATCCCTGGAAAAATCAAATATATCATTTTAATCAAAATGAAAGAAACACAATATTGTGTGCTTTTTATACAAACAATAGGGGAAATAAAGAAAAGGATATACATCAACATAAAAGTCAATACCAAGATAAAACTGGAACTTTCTGGCATTCATGCATTTTAAGATGAAGAGAAGACTTTTGGAAATAAAAGATTTATGAAGCAGATACTCTTGAGAATATTAAAAGAATAATGAAGTTTTGCCAATGACTTGGAAAAATTTTAGGTTTCTAAATAAAAATATGCTTCCTTCAACTGAGGTTAAGAAAGTTGGCTATGATATCATTCAATTTTCTAGTTCTTTCAAACCTTTACCAAATTTTATATCAATAGTCATTTGCATAAATTCACTATTAAGTTATAGCTTATATTATATTCCTTGAGTAACTGGTACCTAGAAACTTTTCTTTATTTTCAGGGTTGTATAGTCAGGGGAATGGGAAAGAAAACCTATTAACATATATATATATATAATGAAAAACTTAATGAAAGTCACTCTGAAGTAAAGGGTTAGAATTAGGAAAGAGAATGTCTGCAAACTTTGCATCTATGTCACATGTCTTGGGGACAACTTTCCAACCTGTGGATTTATATTTCTGACCAGTTTAAGAGTTTAGAAAGGGGAACTTCAAGAGTGATATCTTGTATCTCATTTTGTATAAGAAGGTGAAGAGCTAGCCTGGGCTCCAATTTGTGGTCAAGAGCTGCATGGCTATCTCCTACTAAGGTTTAGAAAGCAAGATATCCATCCCCAGGGAAGATGCTGTCATGTCAAGAAGCTTCAGGTACAAAATACCATCTTCCTTCAAATGGAGCTGAAATGTGGGGATAAGGAGGAAGTAAGAGGGAAGTTAGAGGAAGAGAGAAAAGGAAGTTTTCAAGTCTTCTGGAATGTGTAAAAGACTACACAGTAGATGCCCTTTTCAAAATTCTGAGTGCTTTTCTGAAACCAAAGCTAGTCATAACCTCTGTATAGCATTCTCATAACCAAGATGGTGGTGGTGATAAACAGGGAGGTGGTATATGTACTTTAAATACACTGGATAAAGAATGTTCGTATCCTAGGGAATGAAAGGAGATAGGAATGATTTCATCATATGCAGGATCATTGAAAACGTATACATGGCTTGTTTTTGGATTTTTCTGTGTGATGTTCTGGGATTTTTGTTGGTGATAGATCACTGAAACTGTAGAAAGTGTACCTTGGTTAAAGAGGACCTATGGTGTGCCATTTTCAGTACATATGTTGCATATCTATTTCACTGGTTAGCATTTTTCATATAGATGTGGAGAGCGACTTCTCAGAGGAGATGGAGAAACCGAGAAGCAACATAGAAGCTAGGTCCTAGTCACATAAACAGTTATCAAGCTATGAAATTACAAATATAGCTTATATGCTTTACTTTGACCACATTTGTTTGAATAAGTTCTCTGTGTGTGGATATCATATTCTTCTGCATATGTATGAGTATACCTGTATGTGCTGTTGCCTAGAAGACAGAGAACAACCTCAGACCTTATTCCTCATATGCCACTGTTCCCATCTTCTTCCTTTAACACAGGCTTTCTCATTGGCCTACAGCTCACCAACTATGTTAGCCTGTCTCTATCTCTTGTGGGAGGTTCACACCAACATGCACATTCTAGCCTGTCTCCCTCTCTAGTGATTGGATCACACCACCATGCCTACTCTACCCTGTCTCTATCTCTAGTGGGTGGATCACATCACCATGCCCACTTTTTTGTGTGCATTCTAGGAATTGAACACATGTCCTCAGGCTTACCCACAATTCATGGCAAGTGCATTACACATGGAGCCATCTCCCTAGCTCCTGGATATCACATCTTCTTGACAGGCATAGCAATTTTCTTTTCCACATCTGAGTCATTTCATTGAGGTTCCAGCTGCAGAGGAGCCCCAGGAGCTCTGGAGATTCATCCAGTATCACTAGAAACTTGTCAGAAGTAGAGATGGTGGGCCATCTCACTGTGGCAGAATCAGAATTGGCACTTAGCAGGACACCCAATGAGTCACAAGTACTCCAGAATTCAAGATCCATAGATAATTCCTTCTGCATCTTCCCACGCAGGGATGAATTCATCTATCCTTGGGCATTTAATGAAGAGGCTGGGGCGTCTTGTTGAGTGTCTTAGATGTACATACCGTATTTCCAAGTCATGAGGTTGTTTTGTTATTTATGTGGAGCCATAAAACACAATAGGATTTTAAAAGTCTATTTCTATGCATAAAGCTGGCATACATATTCTGAGGTCCATGCATTTATTTTCATTATCCCCGAATCATACCAAGAGAGCATGAATTATCAAGCCTGTGCTTGCACCTTTTGCAAATCCCAAATCTTGGCATAATGAACTATGTTTTTGCATAATTAAAATTATTATAATGATTATTTATAAGAAATACTTTTTTCCCTGACCCTGGTATCAGAACCAATCTACCTTCACTCAACTGGTAAGAAAATTACCCCTCATGCCTACACACCCACCCACATCAAGTCAAGATACACCCCATCCTCTGGATTCTTCTAACTCTCCATAATAAATCCCTGTTTCTGTAGGTGTTGTGTGGCAATTTGTATGAATCATAGAGGTGATTTGACAGTGTCTGCTGTGATAGTTGAGGTCTTGCCCAGAGGATGAGCAACTCCTTGGGGAGATGTAAATGCATGGCTCTTCAGGACCCTAAGCCAGTTATGCTCCAAAAGTTATTTAAGCACAGAGGCAAAATCTTTATTGTATTTCAAGACCACCCAAAATTCTTCATGGGGCATGACTTGAAGAAAAGGGTGACGAGAATTTAAAGATCAGAAATTCCAAGCCAAATTCAGTGACTGAGTATCTGCAACAACCATTCCTGGCCTTTGTGGGAGAAGGTGCCAGGTCTAGGCTGGAGTTTTCATGGCTGACCTGATAGTCTTAAAATTACCAGGTTTTTATTTTCTCAGAGAAAGACTGAAGTCTAAATTAAATTTTTAAAAAATGACCATCCAATTAAAATATGTAAAGGATTTGCATAGCTCTCCCTTCTCTTTGTTCAGTTTACTCAATGTAGTTCCAAAATAATTGGTTGATGATTTCTTGCAATGTGGAGAAGAATGAGTAATTGAGCACAGGGTTGGTGGCATGTCCCCTCCACCCTGGATGCCCCCTCCCCATTGATCAAAGGGTGGCCCTCTTTGAAGCTGATTGTAAAAGTGGTGGGAAAGGGTGAACAGTGTTTAATTGTCTTATTATTTTCTTTCTAGTATTGAACACATAGCTGGCATTCAGTAATTACTTATTAACTGTATTACACCTCTGAGCTTGATTCTCCTCTGTTGCTAAACAACCAGAGAAGCCATTATAAAAAAGCAGCAGAACATGGGCTAACCCAACCTGGGAGGTTGCTAGCTTTGGATCCTGAGGCTGGAGGGCCTGTCTGCCAGGTGTCAAGCACAGGCCTAGCCAGACTAGAGAAGTTGCTTTTCCTAGATCTTACGGCTGGCAGACATGTTGGGAAAATAAATGACAGCCACTTGGCTCTTACATTTCTTTTGTTTCTTCTTTACAGAATGGTTTTAGATGAAACTGGAGAGACGATTCAGCTGGTAAAGGGTGGGCTATGGGAGCACAAGTGCCGGAGTTCAGGATTTCAGCAACCATATAAAAATACCTGGTCTGGAGGCACATGCTTCTAATCCCAGAGCTGGGGAAGCAGAGACAGAGGAATCTGTGTGGGGCTCCCTGCCTCTAAGGTGACAGCAAATATTTCAGAGAAACTATGGCAGAGGTTGTGGGTACTGAGGAAACCGTGAGCATGTGACTGTGTACTGTTTGACATGGGCACAGCCATGTCAAAGACCCCAATGCCTCAGACCTATGATAGTAGAAAGCCTCTAGAGGTGAGGCTGAGAAGAACAGTAGAACCTTCTTCTGGTCTAAGCGTGAATGTGGACTGTGAGTGCAGAAAATAACTATCACAGCTTTTGTCCTGTGGATGGTCATGGGCTGAAGATTGCTTCTCTACAGATTTTTTCTACTGAGTTTAGCTTAACCTCACCCCTTATTCAGCTGGATGCAATATCCTTTGCTTCTTGCTTAACTATATATAATAATCCTGTCCCCTGTTTGTTTGTATGCAATAACTCTGCTTCTTTGGGAGGTCAACCATAAATAATAAACATGCTGAACTTCTAGAGTGTGACAACCTCTCCATGTGAGAGCACTGACTTCTTAATCTGAGATTTGTCTGTGTTTGTATGTTGGTTCTTCTCACTGTTCCATTTAGGTGAAATCCCTGGAGCCATGCAGAATGGCAAGAAGTTGTACTCTAACCTCCCCTGGTTGTCCTAACCCTAACCTTGATCCTGATCCTGACCCTGACTCTGACCATAACCCTGACTGTAACTGTAACCATAACCCCAACCCCAGCCCTAACCCTAACCCCTGCATATTCATATACACCCTCAGATATATCTTCACACCCTCAAATCCAAATACACGAAAACACATACATGCATATATATCTGCATATACACATGCACCCCTTCCTCATGAACATGCACATCTACACACACTCTCATAAGAATCAATCATGTTCTTTTGGGGTCCCTAAGTATTAGAAAGTTCCAGAGACTGTCCAAGGGGAGCTTTAGAATCCTCTGCCACCTCCTGGCAGGATAAAGGAAACATTTCCCAAAAGATTTCTAGTCTTTGACCTTTCTCAGACTAAAATACCATTTCAGAGAATAATTAATCGGGTGACTCTCTTTAATGAGTGAGAATGTTTGAGAGAAGAGTAGGAACAAAAAAAAAACGACAACTGCTGAAAGCCACATGGTCCTTGTCTGCCCACATCTGTCCATGTCTGTCCACCCTGAAGCATGGAGCTCATGCATCAAAATTGGAAACAATACACTGTGACATGCTCTGGCCTCTTCCTGTGGAAGCCACACAGGGCTATCCCCTGTGTGATACAATTGTCTGCAGTCTGAACTTAGGGGTTTGGGTTTTGGAAAAAACAGAAAAAAAACTTCATTGTATCACTTAATCATGGAGACATTTTGGACCGTGGAGGTCTCCATAACTGTTCTGTTTGGCCCCACATGGGGACATTCAGAAGGAAGCCATACTGTGCAGACAGCATGGGAACATAACCATGCTGTGCAGGGCTCCATCTCAGGTAGTTTCAGCATCAACTGGCAAAATCAGGACCATCGATCACGCATTGTCTTTTTTCCTCTTGCTATTTCAAGATGAAAGTTTTCAAGACTAACGCTGCAAAGTGGGTATTATGTTGATTTATGCTAATCAGTTTCATATATGCTGTCATATCCCATTCTTAAGTAATGATGCTAGTGAAATATCCTCGCATCTTCTGTTACCTTGCAAACAGTCTGGTTGTGCCAGAGCAGAAAATTCAGAGACCCGCCACTTCTGCTGTTTGATGGCTTCTGTCTCCCAAGGCTTTGCTAAGCGTGATGTGAAGGGATGATGGCAGAGAGGTTTGTGTCTGCGCTGTTGCCTTTCCCTGGGCAGAGGATACGGTGGCAAAAGGTTTTCTTTCCTGGCCCCCAGGATGTATAGTGTGTACATCTGAGTACGTGCAAATTTATAGCGACTTGGCTGCCACATTTTATTTTTGTGACAGTCTTCCCTTCTGTGGCTGGTGTGTTAGTGTCTCCTCTAGGAGCTGCTGGATTTTAGGCGATCCTGCCAGCTCATAAAACAGTGACCCTCCACTGCTAAAGCGAGGGTTTTGAGAGGCACTTCAGAGAGGAGTTTATCTTAAAGAACATGTCTACCCTGGAGATCGATCTCACGGTTCTGAGCACTGCTTTTGTAAGCCTTGTGGTGGGTGGAGTGTTTGTGCCTCTGCACATCTGAAGCCACTTTATAGGGAGCCAGAGTGAGGCGAGGATCACTCTCCCTTGTGATAACAAGATGCTATGGTAGTGGAACTGAAGAAAGTGGCTGGTTGGCCTTACTGTCTTCTGCATCAAGCAAGATGTTTCTGTTTGGCATCAAGGAAGATGCAGGGTCCAGGCTTCTCATTGTCAACAGCATCTTACTGGAGTGCATTCTGGCTGGATTCTTTCCACCTTGGTGTACTCCATCCTGGGTCTCCACTGGATAACTGGCTAGCTGATCTCATAAGGCAATTCCAAAGAAGCATTAAGGTTTTGTAGAAACTCAAGTGCTGCTGGTGGAAGATATCCTCTGCCTCCTACCCTCTTCATATCTGTGTTAAGATCTGGGAAATAGGCGATAGCAAGATGGCATCACCCATAATATGCTTACTGCACAATCTGAGGATCTGAACTCTATCCCCAAGACCCCTATAAAAGTCAGGTGTGTGGTGTTGTGTGCCCGTAGTCAGAGCACAGGAGAAGTACAAATAGGGGGATCCCCAGGACTTGTTGGCTAGCAATTCTAGCCAGTTAGGTGCTTTCCAGGTTTAATGAGAGACTGTCTCAAAACACTAAGAGTGAAAATGGTTGGGGAAGACAGTGACACAGGCCTCTGGCTTCCACAGACACAGACATAGACACAGACACAGACACAGACACACACACAGACACACACACACAGACACACACACAGAGACACAGACACACACACACACAATCTAGGTGAGAAACATTTATTACATACTTATAAACAATCAACCAACCAACCATTCGACCATTCAACCAGTCAACCAGTCAATCAATCAACCAACCAACCAACCAACCAACCAACCAACCAACCAACTGACCAACCAACCAACCAATCAACTAATCAACCTACCAAGCAACCAAGCAACCAAGCAACCAACCAACCAACCAACCAACCAACCAACCAACCAACCAACCAACCCACCCTACCTGAGATGGATGGCTCCCAGCAAAGGGGAACCTTGTCACCCAAGACGATGATGGAACATGCAGTGTGCAAAATAGTACACTAGGGAAATGAAGAATGGCTGATGGCCCTCTAGTGTTAACATCCAGTGACCATAACAGGATGATGTTGCGATTACTTGTTAGTTTCTCTCTCTCTCTCTCTCTCTCTCTCTCTCTCTCT
>NW_021604634.1:3549430-3639139 GCF_004785775.1 Grammomys surdaster | reverse complement strand
CTCTCTCTCTGTGTGTTTGACTCATCTCTATATGTTATAACACTTCTCCCAAAAGCTTTGGGTAGAGTAGGTACTCTGTATGAGTTAGATAAAACCCTGCAGTGGCATACACAGGAATGTCATCACTCTGTTCTTGGAAGCATCTTTTATATCCACAAAGCATTAATGAACAGGAAAAGGAGAGACTCTTCCTCTTATAACAACCAAAGGCAAAAAGGATAAAACCAATGGCATTTCATGGGAACTCAGGTTCCTGATAACTCAAAACTGATTCCCATGCAGGCTCCTGCTAGGATCCTGTGCTCCTTCTTGAGACTGAACATCATTTTTACAGGATATGCTAAAGAGTTGTCATGTTTTGTTCTTCCCACCTGTTGTGAGGTGCCTCAATGTCTATATTTCACATGTTTCTCACATTGAGCATCTGTACTTTAATTACTGACCATGAGCTGTGTCTGTGCTCTGTGATCCTGATTTTGACAGGAAAGACTCTGTCCCAAGCAAATATTTCTCTAGCAACCTAGAATTGGGAGGCGGGGGTGGGGGTGGGGTGGGGGGGTGGGGGTGTGGGGCACATACTGTGACCCAAGATGTCTTAGGAGGTACAGTAGGTTCTAGGCCATATCTGTTGACTTAGATTTAACCAACTGAATGCAGTATCTATATTTTGATGCCTCCCCCAGCATTACTATGTCAGCAAAGTGACTGCAGGCTACTGCCTGGAACTCACCAGGAAATAAAGAAGGGATAAATAGAGTTGGTGGGGGTGAGGAGGTAAATAGTCAGGGTGGGAGTGGGGCTGGGGTAGGGGTGGATAAATAAGCTTTGTGGAGAGTTCTTCCACTTCCTTTTCCCCTGCTTGGTGTTTGGACTCTGAGAACAATTCCAGTACTAGGACCCAGCTAGGGATGAAGTGCAGTTCTTTTCTGTTTTTGACATACGGGTGTCATTTTGCCAGTGATTGGGTGTTTGTGGTTTGCAGGGCCTAGGGGGTGGGGTGGAGATCTAGTATGATCTGGTGTTTACCTCTCCAATAGCATTATTTAAAGACCAGGATGGAAATCCGTTGTTTGCCATGACTAAATGACAGTATTTATTATGTACTCACAAAAGGGTAAAAAAAAAGCTACTGTTGATTATTTTGACATTAAATTGCTTGCAATACATGAGGGATTAATTATGACATGGCACACTTCATCCTGCCACCTGAATTAGCAGGAGTTTTAAAGAAGGGCCTACATGCACAATGCTATTACACAGCAAAGCTATTACATCGCTCTTTTTGCATTCTGTTATTTACATGGGGGCTGGCTAGGACCTTGGCCTCTGGTTGAAACATCTGTGTTCAGATCAGATACTGAGATGTGGTTGATACTGTTATCCATAGACTGATACCATCCCTACTTGCTTCCACAGCCTTGACTTAGTAGTCAGTTCTGTGTGGAGAAGGCTCCCTCTTCTTACCTGGCAAACAGGCGATGAAAATAGCTTGTGAGGTAGCCAGTATTTCCAAGTGTAGGTATGTAGGTGGAAGAAGGGAGATGCGTTCAATCCCTGGTCCCCATACAGATGATGACTAGGTGCATGGGAAATAAGGGTGTGAGGCCATCAGATTTTACTTAGCAGATGGCCACATAATGAAAATATTACTGATAGTGTTATGTGACAAGATACATTCCCCTTTGTCTTGTTTCTTGCATAGAGAATGGAAACTTTCTAGTCCACAGGTGCTGAGATGGAATGTGGCCCTCAGACATTGTCTGAAGATCTCTGTACTTAATCTTCAGTGCTCTCAAGCTTGAATGTAGAGCTGCCTTAAGACATAGCACTTTGGCTTGCCTGACAAAATCTGGAACAACATTATCCCAGGCAGAAGAAAAGGCAGAATCCTCTGGTGCAGACTTCCTGGGGATGTGTGAACAAGCATCTACCCAACCAACCAACCACCTACCTACCTACCTACCTACCTACCTACCTACCTACCTACCAACCAAACCCAGTACTCCTCCAGGACTCCCTGAGTGACTACTATGAAACTTGTGCCCGGGATGGCTCCCAGCAAAGGAGAACCTTGTCATCCAGGATGTTGGTGGAACATGTAGTATATAAAATAGTACACTGGGGAAATAAGGAATGTTTGTTGGTCCTTGGTGCCTATACAGGGCACCAAGAGTCAAACAAACTGTGATTCTATAAATTTATCAATGTTAGTTACAAGCATGGGTGAGGGATTACTCTCAGGAGCATTCACTCATGACTCCAAGGCAGGATTATCCATGTAAGCCTATCAGTTGTATATGTGATAACTCTTAAAGGTAACCCAGAAACTCCCTGTATGACTTGCAAGCAGTTCAACAGACAAGTCTCCAAGCAATCTGCCCATGCTTATATAACCTTGATGAGAGAGAGGCTTAGTGAATCTTGTAAGTTTCAGGGTCTTTTTGAAACTCGTGAGATATTTAATTCCAGAGCCTTAACAAACTTTCCTTCAGGATAGGTGTTTCAGTACCTGGAAAACTGATATCTGAAGTTCCCTTTCCATGTCCCAAAAAAGTGTTTCTCCTATAAGTGTGGACATGACAGCATCCAGTCAGCCATGGGACAGGGCATTAGGACAGGCCAATGTGTGGGCAACAGAGGGGAGGCCAGTCTAGAAACCCCTTTGTTTCCCAGTGGCTTCTGATCTTTGGATTGATAGGTTATTTTGTATTGAGACCTGAGTATTACAAAAATAATAATAACAAACAAAACAAAGCAAAAGCCAAGCCAAACACACCAGCTATAGATCTGTAAAAAACGGGCAAGAGGTACTCAGCTGCAACTATGGCCTAAGATTTATACTCATGGCTTTCAGAGAACCCTAACTTTGACAATGAATCTCACTCAGTAAGTTCCTCTCTGTGACAATCTAGCATGATTACCTTGATGGGTGAAGACATCTGATTTGAAAGGTTCCCACTCTGTCCCATGGGCTATCTTCTGAGAATATCTAGCATAAGGTGTGGGGAGAGGACCCATGGGTCCACCTGCTCTATGCTTCTTCCTGACTGGTGTCAGTGCATTCTTGTCTCAGAGACCAGTGCAACAGAAACAGAAAGTGCCATAAACATTTGTGGAACACCAAGCTCAGAGAAGGGGCTTCTGGCTCTTCTAGAAAGAAAACCTAGGATTCTCCTGAAGACAAACATCATTTCTAACGGTGAATTTGGATCTCTTTATCCAAAAGAACATCAAATCTTGTGGAAAATGTGCTTATTATAAATTCATGTTATAATTTATTTAGCTGGAAAGATTATCTTTTATTTACAAACTCCTAACTATTGTGAGAAACTCCAGGGATCTCCCTTTGGGAACCAAAGTGACTGTAGTCCTCTGAGGACTTCCTCTGCCTG
This sequence comes from Grammomys surdaster, assembly GCF_004785775.1. NCBI lineage: Eukaryota > Metazoa > Chordata > Mammalia > Rodentia > Muridae > Grammomys > Grammomys surdaster. The sequence continues at coordinate 3,635,747 of NW_021604634.1, read as the reverse complement.
ATTTCTGTTAGTCTGTCTTATTTCTACTCCTAATATAATAGAAAAATCCAATAGTGTTGAAGTTAAATAATACATTTCCCTCCTAGAACCAATAAATCTGTTTAAAGATGCATTACTGCTTCTCTTGAGGGATAATTTAGACTATGTATCAAAAAAAGGAAAATCAATAGTTTTTTCTATTACAAATAATTGCCTGTTTGACTCTTTCCCACTTTTTCTTTTTTTATTTATTTTGGCTTCAACATATTTCTGCTAGAAAGTGCCTCATGCTTCAAGTCTAGACCAGAAGGAGCTTCTGTCTTGCGGTCAGTCATGCCCTCTCCTGGAGTCTGGGAGATTCCCATGCATAGTGTCAGGAGAGACAGAAGCAGGACAGGCTCACAGGGACTGCAAAGTCACAGAATAGAGAGTGTCCTAGGAGGGCTGAGAGGGTAAGGGTATCTGGGAGCAGACCGAGCATGGACTCCAGCGGGGTGGTCACCAGAGTGTGAGGCTAGAATTGTGCTGGTGGCCTGTGACCATAAGGGCAATCTGCCTTTTGTACTAAGGTTTTAAATAATTAATTTTACAGTTACATCATTCAGTAATGACAGCGTGGACCACTCAACTCAAGATAGCCCATAAAGAACTGGACTGTGATCAGGCTATTAGAAGATATTCCTCGCTCAAAGAGTTGAGTGAACTAGTAGAGTATTTACTCTCAGGCTTCTAAAAAGAACTATTTGGGATCTGATACAGCTCAGTTAGAAGAGTGCTTATCTAGTGTACAGGAAACTATGAGTTCGATGGCCAGGATGGCATAAAGCCAGGCATGATGGCACTCAACTGAAATTCCAGTACTGGGGAGGCAGAGGCAGGAGGATTATTACAGGTCATCCCTCACCTGCATAAAGAGATCAATTCCAGCCTAAGCTAGGTAAGCCTGTCTTAAAACAATTCTTTCTTTCCTTTTGGTTAAGCAAGATGTTACCCTGATTAAAATATGCCTAAATTTGTCAGTGCCACTTTTAATACTTAGTTTATTAGCCACCAATAAAACTAAGTACTAACACAGGAAGAGGACATTGACACATGATGGAAACAGAACAGCTCAGGGTAAGAGCCCAGAGGAGGTTGAGGCTGGAGCCTGCTCCCTCTGCAGCAATAACGAAGGATTTACAGATATGGGAACAGCTCAAGGGAATTTTCCAGGGTGAGCTTGCTTGCTAAGTGAAAGAAAATTGGAGGTAAGGTGAGGTCTCTTCAAGGAAGCAGGGCAGGATGTGGCAGCTTTATTTGGACAGGGAGACGTATAGTCAGCTAGATTATCCTTTGGAAAAGTTTGCATCTAGGAGAGAGCAGCACGCTCACCTTACTTCACTGCAGCTGTGCCTGGCAGTCTAATATGCCACAGAGGGAGAACCTCAGCAAATGTGAAGCAAGGCTTGCAATGAATTTGTTCAGTTTGGCTGGATTCCTGAGCCATGTAAACAAGCCATGTTGCTGACTGCAACTAGTGATCTACCGATTACTCTTCCAGTAATTGATTTAATTTCAAACTAAGCTTGAAGTCCAAGTGCACCTGAAGCCCCTGGAATCTCAACTTGCAAAGCAGTATTCTAGAAATGGTTGCTATGTAGCATTACTAAGGCAGTAGCTGACAGTTATAGCGAGGTTGAAACACAGTGTGGAGCTAGTTAGGATAGCTGGAGGTATGAGCAGGAACTGCGTCTTCAATAGCCTATATAATAGTTTCATTGCTGCTGTGACCCAGTTAAGAGGTCAAGATTGTACACTAGCTTTCAGTCTGAGGGGCTACAGTACATCATGGCAACAGGAGAGACCTGGGCACTTAGTTACATGATATCTTCAGTCAGGATGTAGAGAGCATACAGGAAATGTAGGCAAGGCATCAATGTCAGGTCCTGTCCCTAGGGAGTCACTTGCTACAGTGGCACCAGCTCTAACCTGTTCCATAGTTCCATAGCTGGGATCAAATGTTCAAACATACAAGCTTATGGGGAACATCCCACATTTAAACCCCAACAGCCTGATGTTAGAGTTTTGCTTTATTCATGCAGACGTGTGTGTAAGTGTGTACGTGTGTGTGTGCTTTATTCATGCAGACGTGTGTATATGTGTGTGTCTGTGCTTTATTCATGCAGACGTGTGTGTATATATATATATGTGTGTGTGTGTGTGTGTACACAAGGGGCCATGGAGGCCTAGAAGCATTCTCTCTCCCTTTAAAAAATACTTGTTTAATTTAGTATGTATATGTGTGTGCCTAAGTGTATATCTGTGCACATATGTGTGCGGTGACAGTGGAGATCAGAGAACGTATCAGATCCTCTGGAACTAAGCATACAGGAAGTTGGGAGCCATCATATGGGTGCTTGTTACCAAACCCAGGTCCTCTGCAAGAGCAGTCAGTGCTTTTAACCATCTCTCCAGCACGCTGTTCTGTTTTTTTGAGATGTGATTTGTAACTGAGCCAGAGTTCACAGGGTAGAATAGCCAGGAAGCTGTGGGGGATCCACCTGTCTCCCTCTTCCTAGCACTGTGATATAATCACAGGCCACCATGAGATTTTTACGAGGGCTCTGGAGATCAAAGTGAGATCCTCTTGCCTACATGCAAAGCACATTACCAACTGAGTTGTCTTCTCCGTTCTCTGCTCCAGGGAGACTCATTATCTGAACCACAGATTATTTAACAAGTTCCAAAGGGGGTAATCTTTTTATTTTGGGACTGAGATAGACCTATTTTCCATCCCCTGTATCAACACAAAGAAGCATTGCTTTATTAAAAAAAAAAAAACCTGTGGGTATTGAATGACTGTCAAGGCCACATGCTTTCTAGGTGATTAGAATACAAGTCTAGCCCGAATGGATAGCACACACCTTCTCACTTGGTGTCTTCCAAGAAATGAAGACAAAACTTCAGGCTGTATTGTGTGTGAAGGGTAATGAAATGGCATCCAATACCTACAACTGAGAGGAAGACTAGCAACTAGGGGAGGGGTAAACCATTTGGCCACCAAAAGCTGTGCTATGACAGGAGAATTGGTCTCTGGGAAGGGAGTGCTTAAACACACACACACACACACATACACACACACACACACACACACTCACACTCACGTGAGGGGAGCCATGACACTTCCTTTTATCATAGCCATCTGGATATGGCTATGGGAGAAGACTGGTCTTGACAGTTCCAGAGAACACCAGTCCCCAGGCATCATGGCTACAGGTAAAGATGGTATTCCTGAGGCAAGTCCAACTAAGCCAAGATCAAGTCATGTATGAGACCAGGAGGAGACAGGTGGTACACTGCCCGTGTCCCTGTCATATGCACAGACCTGCTCCACAGTCACCATTTGCTCCCTTTCCAGGACCCTGATGAGCTGGTACTAGAGGGGACACATGTATTCTTGCCAATCCCACAGTCTCCATGAAGATGTATTAACAGACCCATTTCCTGTGTATGCTCACTTGAAAGATCACCATTCATGACAACATTTAGCACTTGGGAATGTATTCCAGATTTTCTGTGTTCCTAAAAATAAAGGAATGGATATTTTTGGAGCACTGCAAGTCCCAAGTTGGTAATCGAATTTAGATATTAGAGCATGAAAGTAGGGGAATTTTAAAAGACAAATTGAACACCCGGTTTTCCACCCAGGAAGTCGATCCTGAGGATGTGTATTCTGCCCATTGCCATGATGTAGATCACTGGGTATCAGCTCTCCAGAATTATTACATAAGCAACTTCAGACAGGAGGAAGACAAATACTTATTTTCAAAGGCTACTCAGAAGCCCCTGTGGGAGATGTCTGTGGGATGCTATAGTTTAGCCCAAACATCTAGCACTTTCTATACATCTCTTGGGAATACATGTTTTACAGGAGAGATGAATATTATCTCACAATCTGCCACAATACCTAATATCTATCACACTTCAAAATGAACACAATTACTGCACACATCCAGGCATTGGCAATGTTCCTCTCTGTCTGGAAATGTGTTTTAATTGAAAGCATTTGAAGGCTTGAGAGAAAAGGCTCCAGTTATTTTTCTTAGATACTGTAAGTGTGTTTTGGTTACTTGGAAATAAAATAGCTGCTCCTTCAAAGCAAAAAAAAAAAAAAAAAATTAACAATCCCTCAGGCACACGTGGCAGAAAGATGACCTGGGGCTGCAGTTGCTAGGTTTGTAGACTGGGTGAGTGACAGGGTGGTCCACGTGAGAAGATGCACATATGCAGAGTCCCCTGCCAAAGGGACTTCATTTGCATCTGTGGGGACAGAAGCATCAGGGAGAGGAAAGTCTACAGGCATGCTTTTCTATTAATAAGATTACAGCCACACCACACTGGAAATCTTGAAAGGAATACTAATACAATAAATTTCACGTTTGGCCTGTGCCTTAATTATCTTTCTCATTGCTATGACACAACACCCAATACAGAGCTGCTTAAGGGAAGGATAATTGTTTTGGTTCATGGTTTGAGAAGATGAAGTCCATCTTGGTGGGGAAGGCATGGTGGCAGGGAGGTGGCAGTGGGTAAAGTCCACTAGGTAGCCAGGGCTCCTCCTTTCTTCTCATCTCTGTTGAGCAGTAAGGAATGCGTTATAAGCCTCAGTGTCCTAGCTTAGGGGCTTACTTCCTTCTTTGAGTCTCTACCTCCTAAATGTTCCATCACCTTCTAAGACAGAACTGCCAGCATGGGACCAAGTGTTCAAGAACAAGTCTGCAGGGACATTCCTCATTTAGTCCATAGCAGTCAGGGTTTAAATGAGTAGCTATGGCTCCTCTACGAGAATTCACCGTTCTGATGACAAGTTGGGCTGACAGTCCAGCATTACCTGGCTCATAGTTACTAAATATATTTCTTTCCACAACTCTTATATATATAGACAGAATATATATATATAATTTCAAACCAGCTCAAAACTATGTTTTTCTTTGGAAAATTCAAATGAAATAAATTTAAAAAAAACTACAGCATCCTCTAGGATATCACTTTATTTATAAAAACATTACATCCAGGACACACAAGGTAGTGTCTCTAACAGCCATATTTCAGGACACATAAGGAGCTCTCTGTGTGACCCGTAGCTATGTTACCCATGAACTCCCAGCAATTTCTGTCCTCTTCCATATCTGGTAAACTTTCAGTGCGTATGCTGAGTTTCTTTATACTGAGACTATCTGGAAGTGCTGGAGAGATATCTCAGTGGTTAAGAGCATTTGTGGCTCTTCTAGAGGACCTGAGTTCAGTTCCTAACACCTATATTAGTGTGTTCACAATCTGTAACTATAATTACAGCTCCAACCTAGAAATGCTAAATTCCTTTTCGTGGGGTGCATCCATACACACTTGGCATTCCCTCTCTCTCTCTCTCTCTCTCTCTCTCTCTCTCTCTCTCTCTCTCTCACACACACACACACACACACACAAACACACACACACACTTTATACACAGATATATACTGCCACATATGTGGCATTCACACACACACTCTACACACACAGATACATATCCATACACATGGCATTCATACACACACACACATAGGCACACACATAGGCACACACACAGGCACACACACTGGCCAGGTGGAGACTCTCAAGGCCATGTGGAAATGGAAAAGAGGAGCTGAGGACAGAGCAATAAGGTAGCCGTGCCATCTCTAGAGTCATCTGCAGGACAGGGTGAGGGTCCCCACCTGGCTCAGAGACAGCAAGCATGGACGTGGAGGGTAGACAGGCACATCTGAAGCCCCTTTCTTTCCTCTCCTTTCTCATTTGAGCAAACATTTTAAAAGTTGATTTATAGCCACAAAAATCCTTTCAGAGGGCACTTTGAAACTTAGCCCAATTATAATTCTCAAAACCCAAGCCTGTCTCTGTGGGATCTGGAAGACATGACGCTTACCATCAACAGAATTTGGTAGAGATTCTGGACTATGAGTTGTATCTGGCAACATTTTGAAGTAATTCTACAGATTTCTTCCTTTCCATGACTTCAAGTTTCTCCAACTGTAAAGGAGAAGTTATTAAGTCTACTTTTCAAAGATATTTGTGGCATGAAATGAAAGAGCAAGTAATATATAAGATTCTAGTAGGATTATTTTTGGAATTTAATAAAAATAATTCAAAAATACAGCCAGAAGAAAACATGATAGGCATTCCTATTATTTGCAATACTCTGATAAATCAAAAATTAATGCCACAATACCAACATTTTTGATACACAGAAAGGGCCTGAAACCTGAGACATTTAAAGGAAGATTTACAATCTAATAAAGGAAGCATTTTGAAAAAATGAAAACAAAAGTATTCAACAAGTGTTGTTGACCAAAAATGGCTCTTCAAGACCTACCTTTTAGAGGGAAACTTTATTCCAAAAAATTCACAGTAAGCTTCAATAAAGTTAATATAATTATCAAAACCCAAGCCTGTCTCTGTGAGAACTGGAAGACTTGTGGCTTACCATCAGACAGAATTTGGTAAAGATTCTGGAACTTGAGTTGTATTACTAGTAATTTACTAGTAATTCTGTATGTGCATTTCTTTCTGTGAGTTCAAATTAAAAAAAGAGGTTTAAGAATGTAAGAAAAGTATGCTAACTACGTTAGTGGGAGCTAGCGTACAAGGAGCTGACATATGTCTGTGACTGAAATACTGTGTGTCCCAAGTCATACGAAATACCACCAGTAAATGACAGATGAAGAGATCATTAGCTACATGGAATGAAGAGGTTAATACCTTAATGTACAGATACCCATGCGTGGGGAAATGCTACCATTCCATTGTTTTATAGAAAGTGACACATTTACTGAGGGAGAAAGTGGAAATGTATCACTGTGTAAAAAAGCCATCTTCTCAGTATATAAGAATGGAAATTAATTTGACAAGCCATTTAAAGATCATCAAGATGACCAAGTCTACAATAGTAATGGGGGTACAAGGCCTTAGTGGGGCAGCAACCTTACTCTTAAAAGCAGGATGTAAGTGCTGTATTCTGGCCTTGTTGCCTAGGTATACCAGAACTCTAAAGAAATTCAAGACTACAGATATGGGTTCTATCACTAAGGCATTCTGGATCTTCCTTGGGGCTCCTGAGCTCCCCACCTGAAAAAGACTCTTGAACCAGTGCACCAATAGGCCACCAGGAGTCCTGGACAAAACACTTTTTGCTAGTGATTATTTCTTAAAGACCCAGACAACATGCACAAAACCAAATAAAAGCCACAATTACATAGTTACAGTTACCATGGAGACCATAATGCCTTGTTCTCACTTGTTCTGCAATCCACTTGAAGGTCTTGGTTTGTGCTGGACAGGGGTGCTGCCTGTGCTGTGCCTGATAACCCCGCCTCCATCCCATACCACATTGTCTGTTCTCACCACTGTTCAGCAGCCCTGTTGGATCTACAGGAAACATCCTCCTCTTTGACACACAGGGAGCCCTGTCTACTCAACCCCATCCCCAGAAATGAGACAGTGAGCATTCTCCTCTTTGGTACTAGCCATCCATTAATCTAACAGGTGACTGAGTTTTAGGAAGGTCCAGTTTAGCCTCTACCTTGTGAAGCCTGATGAATCAGTGACAGTACAAAGGATGTCAAATAAGCTAACTGGTTAGCAAGAAAGGAGCACTGGCACTGTGGTGCTCGCATGTCTGTGCATACAAGTTCACATTGACTTCTTCCTGTTTATCTCTGTACCCACTGTCATGGTGACATCTTTGTCCCACTGTAGAAGTTTTAGGAATGGAATCAGAATAAATGTTAGCAAAACATGCTGACCTAACCAGTGAATATCCTTATTATATGGACTATCATGCATCATCAGAATATAGATGATATTAATTAAATGTCAGAAAAGAAATGAAAAATCAGGGCATGCAGAAAGAACTGTAAGGAAGTACATGAGAAACTTCTAAGTAGTCATGGGAGGCAGTTGGAGTAGATGGGTGCCATTTTTACTTTAATTGTTAGCTGAATTATTTTTGCAGCCAAGGAATTAAATAGTTATGTATGTATAACGCATGTGCTTATCAACAGAGTTTGAAAGATATATCGAGAAATCATTGATAGAACCAGAACCAGAACATTGTTCTGTGAGTATCTTCTGTAGGAATGCACCTTTGTAGCTCAAGAAATTTCTATGCCATTTGCTAACTCTCCAATGGTTTCCATTGTTGTGATAAATACCCGATCAAAAGCAATCTGGAAAGGAAGGGATTTACGTTAGCTTATAATTCCACATCACAGTTCATCATCCATCAAAGCAGGAACGCAGGGCAGGAATCTAGAACTAGGACCTGGTCCAGAGGCCATGGAAGATGGCTGCTTACTGCTTTGCTCCCCAAGGCTTGCTCAGCTTGTTTCTCTATGGACTCCAGGACCATCCACAGTGAGCTTGGCATCCCATATCAATCACTAATTAAGAAAATGCCTCAAAACCAAATACATAGACCAACAGGCAGACACTATGCAGAAAGCAAGAGGCCTTGGAACACTCATCCCTAAACTTGATGTCTCTATCAAATCCTCTCTCCTCAGGGCTATGGAAACCCTGTGGAATGAGGAAGCAGAGGGCTGTAAGAGCCAGAGGGGATGGAGGACACCAAGAAAACAAGGTCCACAGGATCAACAGGATCAGTATGAAATCACAGACTCAGAGGCAACCTGTACAAGGCCTGCAGGGATCTGCACCAGGTTTTTTTTTCTTAACTACTATTTATTGTAGTTTCCAGTTTAGTGATTTTATGGGATTCTTCAGTGTGAGAATGAATGGATCTCTGTTTCTTGTGTGCCTTCTCTTGGTTTTTTTTCCCCTTCTTTTTGTTTTATCCTATTCAGATATGTTAGTTTTTGTTTCATCTTATTTTATTATATTTATATTAGCATTACCCTCTAGGAGCCTGTTTGTTTCTAAATGATGACAGGAAGGACATGGTGCTGCCAGGGAGGGGAGTCGGGGAAGCACTGGGAGTAGAGGGAAAGGGGATGACAATCAGGGTATATGATGTGAGAAAAAATATTTCCAATAAAGAGAAAGAAAAAAGAAAAGAAAATATTCTACAGACTTGCCTAGGATAACGTTATGGTGGCCTTTTCCTATATGTGGTTTCTTTGATATGTCTAGGTTTGATCATGTTGACAAAATTAACAGACACAATTAACTTATTGTCAACTTGACATACAAACACATCACCATTAAACTGTAACCTTTTCTTTCTTGTTTATCCATAAAGTCTCTGATTAATATCAATATAACAAAATAAAACAGTCTAACCTTATAAGTTCCTTAGTACTTGAAAATCCAAACACCTTGAAATCTTATTCAAAAAATCTCAAAGTTTAAGGCTCTCTAAAATATTTTGTCCCTTAAAAAGCTCATAGTTTTTGTAGAATATTCATAATTTATTTAAAAGTTCAAAGTTTCTCAAATGTAAGCTCATGTAAAATTAAAAATTAAGCCACAAGTTTTCTCATTTGAAGAGAAAAGAATCAGGGCATAGTCACGATAAAATAAAAGCAAACCCAAAATATAACTGCAAAAAAGTTCAATGCTTGATATCTGGGTAGTCACTCCCAATCCTCTGAGCTCAAAACAACCTTGTACAGATCAGTTTCTCTAGCTGTGCCATCTGAAGCATGTTCAGCTTGTCTTCTCGGCACAGGCTAGCTCCACTCCATACCTGCTGGCCTTGATGGCCATCCTAAGATACTGGCCTTTCTCAAGTTCTGGAAATTTCAGTGCTCTGGGCTGAACCTTCCACCAATAGCCTTTCTTGTGCTAGCTTCAAGAACCCAAACTCTGCCACCTGGTGCCAAGCCTCAGCTTTTCTCCATGGCCCCTTCAATCTTGAGGTTTTTACTAAACGTGAGGCTTCCGCTTCACAAATGATCTCTGCTAGTATCTCACAGCGCCTAGCCTCAGTTGCTCTCCATGACCCACCCATTGTTTCAAAAACAGTACCAGCTGGGGACCTTTTACACATACCCAAGTTTGGCTACCAGCACAAGGGACAGTCTTAGCTCTCTATATGACTTCCCACAAGCTCTTGGGACACAGAGTTTATGAGAGGTTCCCCTCGATGGAGCAGTGGTGCTTGCTCATGGTTACTATGGGAGGAGAAGGTTAGCCTGAAACTGCAGTGTGTGGCTATCTGGGGGCTCCGATTGTGGTTTCTGTCATCAACTGCTTTCTGTGCTACAACATCTGTGTGCTCACCCAAGAAAACACGACACAGAGTATTTTACCTCAATGATGCTGGTCTCTTTTTAATCACTGCTAATTTCTCAGCTCCAGCCGAGCAGCATCAGTTGTCTCAGGAAAGCAAAGCTGGTCTCTTGTTAAACATGGTTGATTCTTCAACCCCAGATGACCCGGAGTACAGATTCATGCTTCATAACAATCCTGAAAAAGACTTTAAAGGACTCTCAGACTTCCCTTTGAAACTTCGAAAGCCAGGCCTCCAGTATCTGCATAGCACTCAGCATTCTGGCCTTCCAAGGCGTGCAGGATAGCACACTGAGCTCTGAGCGTCAGTGGCTTCTCTAGCCCAGAGTTCACACATTACTAAAATCCTCCCTCAGACATGTGGTCACGTCTATCACAGCAATATCCTACAATTAGGCATCAATGTATGTATTAGTTAGGGATTTTAGTGGCTGTAATAAACACCACAACTAAGAGCAGTTTAGGGAGGGAAGGGTTCACTTCAGCTTACATTTCTGCATTCCAGCCCATTACAGAAGGAAATCAGGGCAGGAAGCAAAGGCAGGAACCTAGAGACAGGAACTGAAGAAGAGGCTGTGGAGGAGTGCTGCTTACTGGCCTGCTCCTGACAGCTTGCTCAGCTACAGTGGGCTGGGCCCCCACATCAGTTGCTAATTAAGAAAACACTTTTCAGGTTTGCTTACAGGCAAGTCTTATAGAAGCATTTTTTCAACTGTGGACTTCTTTTCTCAGATATGGGTGGGTCTGCCCCTGAGCACTGTTGGCTTGTGTTACTTTCTCATCTACCTACGTGCATGTGGGAAGGATAGCTCAGTCTGTAAGTGTTTGCTGTGTGTGAGGACCAGAATTTAATCTCCAGAAGTGACATAAGAAGCCAGCATGGTGATGTTGATCTGTAATCACAGAGCTGGGGAGGCAGACACAGGTGGATTCCTGGGGCTCTCTGCCCAACCAGGTTACTTGGAGCACTCCAGGCCAGTGAGAAAAACGAAAAGATGGCACATAGGATCAACATCCAAGCTTGATCTGTGTTCTCCAAATACAGGGGCACATGTGTAGCAGCACAGGAGGGAACATGTATACATACATATACACAAACACACATATACACACACAAATGCACACAAAGATATGTACACACACACACATATATACATACACAAACACACACACACAGAGAAACATACACAAACACACACACACACACATGGATACACATATGCAAACACACACATAAACACAAACATACATATATACACACACAGACACAGAAACATACATAAACACACATATACACATACATAAACACACAGATACACACATATACACATATACACATATACAAACACACACACATATACACATACACACATACATATACACACATACACACACACACACACCCTTATTTTCCTTCCAGGTCTATGCTGTTCAATAATATTTTTAACATGGAAGCTGTTATATTTGTGTCTCAACTCAGCTGCTATTGATAATGAATGCTTGGTACACTGCCAGATGCCATAAAACCGGCATAAAGAAATCCTTTCTCATCTTCCCAAGTTTGCAATACAGGAAAAAGCACCCATTAGTAGAAGCTGCACATAAAAGCGCGGGCCTAATTTAGGCCCACAATGCTTACATCTCAATTGTCTCTTCCCGGCGTCTAGCTATCCATTATTAGTTTTTGAGGCTTTCCATGGTGGCTCCTTTCTCATCGCAAAGGATTACCTATTAATTTTACATAAAATACCTCTCAAGAGTCTCATGTCCAAGGAAGCTGCTCTTTCCAGGTTTCCTTTCCTACCTTTGTTGTCAGTCCCACCATGCCAACCTCTGAATTGTGGAAGGGTCTGCCACTTTTCTCATTTATTTTATTTTTATTTTATGTCTTACTTCTAAACTGAAATTTGCCAAATATTCTGGATTTTAAAATTAAGTTCAGTTCTGAACATTATGTGGACAGACAAGTGTATGGTTTCTAAGGTTTCTTTTGTTTTTGTTTTAAATCATAGCGTTTGTCACAGTAACAGAACTGCACATGGGGCAGGCTTCCTGATTCAGTGTGAGCCCCGGCAGGCAGATTTCAAGGTGGTGCTGTGCACCCAGGCCATCATCTTTATTTACCTGTTCTTTCAGGCCCCTTTAGGTCTCAAGGTCCCTGGATTTGTCCATCTGTAATTCCCATCCATCTTCCACACACAATTAAATGGATGAGCAGACTTCCCAGTTATCCTGTCTGTCGGGCACACACAATTAAATGGATGAGCAGACTTCCCAGTTATCCTGTCTGTCTCTCTATGGTCTTCACTGGTTCTACCCTGCTGTCATCTATCAACTTGTCTCTTGTAGGACCCAGAAGGAGGTCCTATGTCTTCCAGCTTGGAGTTGGTCCTCGGATAGTGCTACTAGAGGGACATCGGATGAATTCATCTGCCTGCTGAATGGCGACCTTATAGACAGTGTTAATCTGGCAAGTGTGACGTCACCTGGCTTTACGAGTGTGGCGTTCCCCTGCCTTCCTGCCTCCTACTTAAGAGCCATTGTACCCTCACCCTATCCCCCACCCCCTCTGGCTTTGATGTCATGATTCCATTTTAGTGGAAAATCAGTTTTCTCTCTTAGCCTCGCCTGATGAACCCATTCCTCAGGACTAATGTAACAAATTTCAGTGACACAGCAGCAACATCATCATCAACAACAACAACAATAAAATATCATAGTTAAGACTGACAGTTCAGTTTGAGGTATCCACAGGGTTGGCCTTTCGGTTGGGCTGGTAGATGGCTCAGCTTTTTCTGTGTTTCCACAAGATCATGTACTGATCTCTTCGTGCTTCGTGTGTGTCTGTGTGTGTCTGAAAGAAAGATAAATGCATGTGTGTCAGTGACTGAGTGCTGATGCACATGGATGCAGAGGCCAGAGCAGGATATTGAAGGTCTTTCCCTATCACTCTGCTCTGTTGTCTTGAGATAGACTCTCTCAACATAACAAAAATTCACCATTTTGTCTAGGTTGGCTTAGACCTAGAGGAGTTCATTCTGCCTCTGTCTTTCTCTGAGGTTATGGGACCACACAGCCACTCCCATCATTTTATGCCACTGCTGAGGGTTGAACCCACTTTCTCCTATTTACACAGCAAGTGCTCTAACACACTGAGCTGATCTCCTCAGCTTCTATATGCTTTTAAATTAAAATAATTGTTTGGTGTGCTTGTGCCTGGTGCCCTTGGAGCCCAGAAGAAGACATTGTATTCCCTTGAATTGGATTTATAGTTGAACCACCATGTAGCTGCTGGGACTCAAACCAAGGTTCATTCTCTTAACCACGGAGCCACATCCAGCTACTGAACCCCTATTCTTATATAGATATTGGCTATATTGGGTAGGGGTCTCTCCTAGTGAAGTTACCTTCTTTGTGATTATTTAAATGTAATGTTTCTGAGAACTTAATTTCTGAGTGCTGTATGTACATCATTTCCACCTACTCTCCCTCTCCAACTCCTCCCATGCCCTGTCCACTCCCTCTCAAATTCATGGCCTCTTATTCAATTATAATTTATTATTATTTAACAGCCTGATGCATCCATTCAGCGTTGTTACCATGTGAATGTTTCAGGTTGACTGCTTTGAGTACAGATAGCTTATTAGAGAGCTCATTCTTAGAGGAGACTGATTCTCTCTTTTTCAGCAACCATGAGCTTCCTGTAGCTCTTCATCTAAGGACATAGCCTTGTGAGTTTTCCCTGATCTGCCTTAGCACGTTAGCTGGCATTATCCTGTAATGTCTAGCCTTGCTTGGGTGACCACATTGTTAAGATTTCGAGGGTGCAGCTTTCCTTTCTTGTACAGAGCAAACTTTCTGGCCCTATCGTTCTTACAAATCTTCTTTCTTCCTCTTCTACGATGTTCCCTGAGCCTCACGTGGGGGTTGTGCTGTAGCTGTACCAACTGGGCACACCACAGTCAACTGTACTCTGCATTTTGGCCAACTGTGTCCTTCTGTAAAGGTCTCTGTCTGCTGTAAAAGGAAGCGTCATTAATGGGGGAATGAGAGATATTATTACCTGTGGGTATAAGTACAATTGTTTAAATTGTGGCTAGTAAGTGTGTTGATTTAGGAAGTTGGTAACGGTAGGTTTTCCTCTACAGTCCAAGGCCTCTTCAGCCACTGGTAAGTGGCTAGGTTTACAGCACTGGGCATGCAGTCTCTCCTACTGAGCCTGACTTCAGTCCACTTAGATGGCTGTTGCTCACCTCCAGCTCGAGTCTCAGGATTGCTCTCTTGGGGATGTGTCAATGAATGTTCATTTTGGCTCACCTCGTTTTTGTTTTTGTTTTTAAGGATTTGCCCATAAAGAGGTTCGAATTCTGAGATTCAGGGTTAAGATGTCAATCCCTGGTTTTGGGTAGCACAGAGCAGAGCACTTGTCTCTAATTGTCTTTGCTTTTGTTTCTTTAGTAATTCCTTCCTCCTACTGCACTTCTCTGTGGACTTCCCCAACAAACTTGCCTTTGTGTGGGTCTCAGATTTCTACCAGGTCCTTGCTCCACCCACATTCTCCATAACCTTTCATCCTAGCTGTCTTCTTCCTTCTTCTATTCCATCCCAAGTGACTACCTTCCATTTATTTATCTTGGCTAGCATTGCTAGCTTATTTCTTTTATTTCCCCTTTGCCTCTGGTACTTAACACTGGACCATCTGTGCCACTTTTACTTACTACTAAATTTGCCAAATGCTTCCTGACACCTACTACGTGTCAGGCTCTGTATGAAGGAATTCTTGCCAGAGGCAGATGGAGACAACCTAGCCTAGACCCCATTCCAGGGCACAGGGTTTTACCAGGAACTTAGACCCTTAGATTTTTAGCCAGATCTGAGTCGATGTCGGCCAAACAGAGAGTGGTTGACAGTGTTCTCAGACCATCTGGGCTGCAGGAAACACACCCAGACTTTAGCCACACTAGAGTGGTACCCACTTTTCGATAAACCAAAGAAGACTGTTGACACTTTGCTATAACAAATGGGAGATTCTGTTTGCTAATACACACTCATTGTTGTGGTGGTAGTGATTGTTGAGAGAAGGTTCACGAAGGATGTGTGTGACCTTATGGTGGTGTGCTCTTGAAGGTATAAGTGCTGGCCAGGGTGGGAGAGCTCAGGAGAGAGGGAAGCCATGGAAAGAGAACTTGTGGAAGTGATGGATGACCTCAGAGATCGTGGGAGGGTGGGACACACAGAGCTTTGGCTGGATGGTTGGGCATGGCTGGGAAGATGCTCCATGCTACACACAGAGTGAGTCTAAGTAGTTTCCTAGGCTGAGGATGGGCTACGGGAGGCCATTGGATACAGTGTTAGTTGGGGTTCCCTAGATAAGAAGATGAACAGATACAATGCAGTATACATTACTAGATTTATTCGATTAGCTTACAAGATATCCCTAGGTAGTCCACCACACTAGAGAGACTGAGAACCTAGAAGCCACTCATTCCATGGAAGTCTTCAGAAATCTCCACCCTTTGCCTAACTTGAGTTCCGACTTAGGTAACCAGCCATGAGCATCCAGCTGTACGGTTCCACGAGGCACCAGGGTATGGCATCAGCTTCTGCTTGCTGCTTCCTCTCTACACTGTCATCTCCAACTCACACGCCTAACCCTCCCTCACACTTCGAAGCTGAGTCTAGAGGCAGAAAGGAGGGCTACAGTATGGAGCCCAAAGGCTCTACTCAGATAACTTCGCCGCCCGCAGAGAGATTTTCAGTCTTCCTGTTTGCAGATTGAGTCCAATGGGTCTCTGTTAAGATATAGTTGTTCCCCTGCCTCTATTCTACTCTTTCTACTTTCAGTTTATCAACCCTTATTGTGTGTTTCTCCTGTGGCTTTGCTGATAGAACTCCTTCTAAAGCCTCCTCCAAACATAGAAGGCAGTTGCTGGTGGCTGTGACCAATGCTCATTTAGGGACCTTGGCAAGCTCCATTCTAATTTCTATGCACAGGGATTTTGAGCCATCCCTGTTCTCCACTTCTGCAAACCTCTCTTCTCATCCTCCAGGTCAGTCAGGGTGGGTGATGGCGCAGCTTAGCCCAATAGCACATATGTGATGCTGATCTTCTGTGGGAAGGGGCAGACACACCCTGTGTTGAAGATGGATCCATTTGAGACAGCACAGCTTGTCTGTTCTTCTAATCTGTGGCTCTTTAAAAACATCAGACTCTCTCTCTGTCTCTTCTCTCTCTGTCACTCTGTGTCTCTGTCTCTCTCTAGCTCTCTGTCTCTCTTGCTATCTCTCTCTGTCTTGGTCTCTGTCTTTTTGTCTCTCTCTGTCTCTCTCTGTCTCTCTGTCTCTGTCTCTCTGTCTCTGTCTCTCTGTCTCTCTCTGTCTCTTTCTCTCTCTCTCTCTCTCTCTCTCTCTCTCACACACACACACACACACACACACACACACACCCCTTAAATGTCATTTGTTAAGTACCAGCCATCTTGGTTTTTTGTTTGTTCTTAAGACAAGGCCTCTCACTGGCTTACAGGGCACCAAAAGCTAGGTTGGCTGCATGGCCATTAGGTCTCTTCCTTCAGGGTACTAGAATTACAAACACATTACTTGGCTTTTTAAATATGAGTTCTGAGGCTCAAACTCTGGTTCTCATAGTCACACAGCAAACACCACCCACCAAAGACATTTTTATAGTCTATATTTAATGTTCTTCTGCTGTGTATATGAATGCTTTTAGGATAGTAATCACCTAGGTTACTGTTAAATTGGAAACTGGGGGTAAGGGTGCAGATGACAGGACACAGGTATCTGTTTTCCTTTCTTTAAAAGGAAACTGACCTCAAAGATTCCGGGTAAGAAAAGAGAGGAGCGTCTTGTCAGGGTGGCAGCAAGCACAGATGTAGGATCTGGTGAGGCACAGCAGTTAGGAGAGCATCCAGCTGCCCTGCTAGAGGCTTCTCTTCCTGGTAGCCCGTACTGAGTAGAGAAAGTAGCTCTCTGTACATCCTGCCACCAGCCTGTGCGACTGACCCAGACTTGTCAGGCAAGACCATCCCTCAGGACTGAGCTGCCTGATCCTGTTGAGGTGCTGCATCTGGAAGCACACATTTTGGCACATCTGGAGAGGAGAGAGAGAGAGAAAAGCCAACCCTGGAACACAGCATTGGTAAATGTCAGCTGTTTATTGACTTTACTATTTGGAAGCAAACTCAGAAGCAAAGCAACTGGAGTTCAAGTCTGGAGCCATGGCTGTGGGCAGGGGGAGGCGGATAATTGTCCCACTCTGGGAATGTCTGTTGCCTGGGTGGGTGAGCAGTTCCCAACTATCTTCTGCCTGCACAAGCTCTTCCTGCACAGCCCCGCTGTAATGAACTTGGTGCTATTGTTGCACTAAACACCAACAGTACGGGTTATTTTAATGGACATATTGCTTTAAACTGAGCGTTCACCATCTGTTCAGTCCCTAATTTTGAATGCAAAAAGAACATATTTCACAATTACATCTGTAAGTAATGATATAAGTAATTTAAATGCATGTATATGTTCACACAATGCAGTAGACAGCTGGGATTTTTCCCCCCTACTCTTATGTTTCAGGCACAAATCAAGGGAAAATATTCACTGGCTCCTTATACAGTGCATTTTCCCATTTATGTGAAGTCGTTTTTGCAGGAAATAAGGTTTTCTGCTCTAATCGTACCTAGGAGTTCAAGGCAAGCTCAGAAAACTAGATCACAGAGTCATTTTTACAATGCGTGTCTTGTCTCTGTCCAAATCCCCTCTGGCTTGAATGACAGTTTGGCAGATGCCAGGCATTAGAGCCATCAGTTTCAATAGATGTTCTTGAGGGGCCAGGGCAGACTGTGTGGCCAGCATTTCTTTCTACTTCTCCTCTGGGGACAAAACTACAAGAAATGTCCTCACAGAAGGCTGTACCTGGGGTGGGCATCAGTATGCCTGCAGGATGGGGTATCTTGAGGCAAAGCAGCAACCAATACATGGTGACAGGACGGCCACCTGGCAGTCTTACCAAGGACATGAGTACACATTGTTGGGGGAGTGTTAATTGCCAGAGGAGATGCCACAGCTGGGGATTATGGCATCACATCCAGAGCCTGGAGCAGCAGGGAGCTGGTGACTTTGCATGCCACTCTCAGGAATCTTAAGCTTCAAAGATAGGGCTTAGAGAGCCACACCCAATGTTCAGAGCGCTGTAATGTAACTAAGGCTCACAATAGTCCGGGGTGACATCGAAAGAGAATCTGCCAGATGGCAGCGCTGATGTCTACTTTTGTCTTTCGGAATCTCGGTCATTGAATACCAACATGTAAGAGATAACATAAACTGGGATTGCTTCAGTGAGCTTTCCCCCCCCTGCCCATCACAAACATACATAAAAAGCAACTGCCTTTGTGATGTCCCCAGGACCTTTAAGGAGAGTTGTTTAAAAGCCTTTGTGGTGTCCAAGTGCCAGGGAAAGAATGCAGGAGCTTGCAGGGCTTCCAGCAGGACACCACCACCGCTGTTTTCTCTCTGCACACCCATTATTTATTGCACCTTTTCTCTTTGGCATCTGTGTCTGAGCTGACAGAGTGGATTTGCATGGGACTTACACTGCCATTTGCAAGGACTCCCTATAGAGACTTCCTGAGCCTGCAGCAGTCTGGGCTTTTAGCTGCTTGTAAGCAATGCATTCAGTATGGTTTTTTTTTTTTCTTCCTCTTACAAAGGTGTGAGCTTGAACTGATGGAAGGTTTATTTTTGGAACATTATTAACAGTTTAAAATATTGGAGGTGTTGTGTGAAGGGATAGACTTGCATTGAAGAGCATGCCAAGTATACTTTCTTGTTTGATTTTGTAGTGCCGAGGACCTAGAGCAGGGCCTGGTGCACACTATGTGAGTGGTCGGCACTAAGATATTCCCCAGTCTTTATATGATACAAGTTTTTCAACTGTTGGTTACCTGACTAATAAGAGAGGTTAAACATCTTGATCCTATAGATCAGATATGTTGGGGACACAGATTTAGAACTAACCAACCTACCAACCAGCCAACCAACTAGCCAGCCAACCAACCAACCAACCAACCTACCAACTAGCCAACCAACCAGCTAACCAAACAACTAGCCAGCTAACTAACCAACCAACCAGCCAGCAAGCCAGCCAGCCAGCCAACCAGCCAGCCAGCCAGGCAACAAACCATCTACCCAAGCTAATAGCCTAGCATCTCCATTATTAAGAAGCTTCTTTATTTTTAGCCCCAAATGAACTTACTTAGAATTTTCAACTCCTCATTCACTAGTAATTTAGTATTTATTTTCAATTTCATTAAAGTTGCCAATGAATTTCATTTAGAAACAAATCAAGTTCATTCTAGCTATACAATGCCATTGTAGAAAGTAAAAACACAAAACCAAGTGTGATGATGTGTGTCTGTAATGCTAGCATTTGATAGGACTAAGTACAAACATTTCTGTGAATCTGAGCCATCCTGGGCTACATTATGAATTTCAGACCAGACTGATCTGTCTCAAAAATCAAACCTTAAACAAAACAAACCAAAAAATGAAAATGTTTCTGTCTCTGTTTGCCATCATCTGAGCCATCATCCAGGCCAGTCATTTTCTAACTCACCTGGAGTATAAGGATTCCATTTGTTCATCTGCTAAAGTGAGTGCTTGGATTAGAGACCCACAGGAGGTTTTGCACAGGATGAGTGACAGGTCTGAGAGCTTGGATGATTGGTGTCACCAGAATTCACCAGAATAGAAATGGGCCACAGTGCTATAACCAAAGAAAGGTAATGAGTGAAGCAGCAGCCTTGAGCACAGTGGGGGAGACAGTACATTTCCTCGCTGGGGTTCAGGCCAGAAGAAAGGGTATGTGAGCACTTGTGAGACATGTCAGACAACTCCACTAACATCCAGGGGACACTCAGAGCAGAAGAACGTTCACTGTTCATTGTTTGAGATAAAGCAGTGATGAAACATGGGGTCAGGCTTTGGGTGTGTTATGGTTTAGATTTCAAACAAGGTACCACCATGTTTTGAGCCAAGGGATGGCATGAGCTGTAATGGATCTATGCTGGCTCCATGGTGACTAGCCTGCCTTTTGTGAAGAAGGTGGGTAGTCAAAGTTGGCTTAACTCTTTCAGAGTGAG
This sequence comes from Grammomys surdaster, assembly GCF_004785775.1. Lineage (NCBI taxonomy): Eukaryota > Metazoa > Chordata > Mammalia > Rodentia > Muridae > Grammomys > Grammomys surdaster. The sequence goes on along the minus strand of NW_021604634.1, from coordinate 3,615,348 downwards.
TGTTTGCCTTGGAGCATAATGATTGCCTTGTAAATGGTGCTGTTCCTGCATGTTTGCGTTTGGAGCATACTTATTGCCTCTTCCCTCATTTGAGTTAGGATATTTATGTGCTTATTTCTGAAGCTGGGGAAAGGTAAAACACTTTTTTTTAAGGTGTTGGAAGAGCAAAATCCTAGGAGTTCTTACTTCTACTGAAAACACCTGCTGCTGGCTGAGGTCTCTGGGATACCAGGCCAGACATGTTTACATTCACATACTTATCACAGAGCTTTTGGCATTTTATTATGCATATTCTGGTGTGTGTGTGTGTGTGTGTGTGTGTGTGTGTGTGTGTATGTGTGTGTGTAATTCTTTGAGAATTCCAGGTAATGTATTTTGCTCATAGCTCCCTCTAACTCACCTCAGATCCAGACCCATCCCCAATAGCCATCACAATAAAGGACTTTGAGAAGGTAAAGTTTGACTTCCTTTGGACCCCAAAGCAATTAACTATCCCCCTACCCTAATGAGTTGCTTGGGGCCCTTCCCATGTTGCTAAGCTGATAGGAAATTGTGGGAAGAAAACCCTGTTGCATAACGAGGAGGTGAAGGTCAAAGGCCTTGAATGCCTTGTAAGGACTAAAGGCACAACTCAGAACTCAGGGGCTTTGGTAAAGACAGTCATGAGAAGCATATTTACTACACATACACAGACAACTCCTCCAACACTGGCAAGGAAGAGGGTTGGAATAGAGGATGCAGTGCCAGATGCACTCCACGACTAGAGTGGGATTCACACCAAGGCATGAAACCTCTCAGTTCACTAATTAAGAATATTCAACTTAAATAGAGGATTCCAGATGGAGAGCCGGAGCCTCCTGCCATGGGCAGCTTCTCCTCTCCCACAGACACACCATTACTTCTCATATGGTGAGCAGGAGGAATCCATGGGGCTGGATGCTCCCTGCACAGAGTGACAATGTGACCCCTCCTGGGTCTGTGATAGCTTAAACATTTGTGCTTTGGAATGGTGGGCGAACAGTAGAGATGAGAACAGAATTTTATTTCATCTTTCCACACAGACAACCTCACAGGCCTCAGTAAGGACCATTTCACATACATTTTTATTTATTGTTTCAATTAATTAATTATTAATTAATATTTTACATGTGGTGTATGGAAATTCGAGGGTATACATGTGTGTGTGTGTGTGTATGTAAGCATAGTTGCATGTGTCTGTTTCTCTGTGTGTGCATGTATGTGTATCTCTGTGTGTGTGTGTCTTAGTGTGTGTGTTTCTGGGTGTGTGTCTATGAGTGTATGTGTGTGTATGTGTGTGTGTTTGTATATATGTGTATGTCTGTCTGTGTGTGTATCTCTGTATGTGTCTATGAATGTGTATGTGTGTGTGTGTGTGTATGTTTCTCAGCCATTCAAGATGCCTCTGTTGAGAATTCTCTGTTTAATTCCGTATTTTAATTGGGTTATTTGGTTTGTTGGTGTCTAACTTCTTGAGTTCCTTACATATTTTGGATATTATCCTTCTGTTGGATGTAGAGCTAGTGAAAATGCTTTTCTAATCTGTAGGCTGCTGTTTTGTCCTATTGACAGTGTCCTTTTCCTTACACAAGCTTTTAAGTTTCATGAGGTTGCATTTATCAGTTGTTGATCTTAGAGACTGAGTCATTGGTATTCTGTTAAGGAAATTGTCTCCTCTACCAATGTGTTCAAAGCTATTCCCCACTTTTTCTTCTATTAGATTTAGTGTATCCCATTTTATGTTGAGGTCCTTGATTCACTTAGACTTGAATTTTGTGCAGGATGATAGCTATGGATCTATTCGCATTCTTCTACATACAGATATCCAGTTAGACCAGCACTATTTGTTAAAGATATTTTCCTTTTTTCATTATATGGTTTTGGCTTCGTTGTCAAAATTCAAGTGTTCATAGGTGTGTGGGTTTATTTCTGGGTCTTCAATTTGATTCCATTGATCAACATGTCTGTTTCTATACCAATAACATGCAATTTTTATGACTATTGCTCTGTAGTACAACTTGAGGTCAGGGATGGTGATTCCTCTAGTAGTTCTCCAGGATGATATGATACCATATATAAGCAACCCCCAAAATTCTACCAGAGAACTCCTACAGCTAATAAACACCTTCAAAAAAGTGGCTGAATACAAAATTAACTCAAAAAAATCAGTAACTCTCCATTATACAAATGATAAACAGGCAGAGAAAGAAACTATGGAAACAACACCCTTCACAGTAGTCACAAATAATATAAAATATCTCGCTGTAACTCAACTAAGCAAGGGAAAGACCTGTAGGATAAGAGCTTCAAAGTCCTTGAAGAAAGAAATTGAAGAAGATATCAGAAGATGAAAAGAAAGATCTCCTATGCTCGTCAATTGCTATAATTAACATAGTGAAAATGGCCATCTTACTAAAAGCAATCTACAGATTCAAGGCAATTCCCATCAAAATTCCAACACGTTTTTTTTTTTTAAAGACTTTGAAAGAGCAATTCTCAACTAAATTTGGAAAACAAAACAAAAACCCCAAGTTAATTCAAATAATCTTGAACAACAAAAAAAACTTTTGGAAGAGTCACCAAGTTGCACTACAGAGATATAGTCATAGATTTACATAATTCAGTCACCAGTCGAAGGTCTGAAGGTTTCTATATGCAAAATAACATGTTTCCTGGCTTCTGGAATCTAACAATTGAAATTAAGGAGAGTACATGTGAATGTGCAAATTGGTTCTAGACATTTTTGGGTGGGATTTGGAGACTACCCCGCAGGAACTATACCCACACTCAACCAAAAAACGATATCAGGAGGAGATGGGAAAGAAGTAGAGTTTGACAGAAAACCTGGAAAAACAAGGAACAAACCAAATGTTTGCTCACAACTGAGGGTTTTCAAGTATCAGAAGCTGAGGAAAGGAGATGCAGGCTCCAGACTTCCTTCAACTCCAGGCCCTGTGGTGAGATACAAGACTGATGTTTGGAAAGTCTGGGAGAGGAACAGAGCAAGAACCCTAGATTATACCCTCTGAGTCCTAAGGCTGTCCATGTTTTAGAATTTTGAGCTGGTCTCTGTTTAATACTTGAATGAAAAGGTGTGTGATCAGGTTTAAAGATTATAAATACTTATATAAATACTTAAATATGTTTAATTTAAATTTATTTAGAAAATTTTAAATCTTAAACTTATTTAAAATTATCTATAAACAACTTAATTTAAATTATTTATAAAAATCATAAAAATATTTAAATATATTTAAAATATATTAAAAAATATGTAAATATAAAAAATATACTCTAGCACTTAGCTTCAAGATTCAAACACCACCAGGATCGACAGCCTCAATAAAATACATCATACACATATTTTTCCTAAGTCTGCATTACTGTTAATTTGTACTCCACGCACCTCCTATCTCAATATATGTTCTATTATACGTGCATGCATATGCATGCCATTATATTTCCAGTTTAGAATTATGGATGTGCTCTATAGTTTTTCATGGTCAGAGCTCTGGATGGTTCTTTGGACACATGGTGCAGAGGGTTCTCTGTACTGTGGAGCCTGTGGTCAGTGTGTGTGAAGGGCTTTTTGCTCAGCCAGCTGCTTGGCCCTCTAGCAAGTCAGCAAGGAAGGAAGGGTGGTGCAATGAGTTCTGTGGCCAAAGAAATGAGGACCCAGGAACTCTGAGCACCTGCTGAAAACTGAGAAATCTTCAGAGTTTCTGACTGCAAGCCTGAGCGTATCACTAGCCCAGCCTGTGATGTTGGTGACAGAGTGGACTTCCAACTGAGATGAGTGTGAGAACTGCAGTTATCGGTGACGTGGTGATGAGGACATGTTCTGGTTATAATTTGGGCCTTTTAAAGAAAGGATATAATTAGGGATTTCCTTTTTAGAATCCCTCTTCTATGGTATTATTGGTGAGAAGTAACAATTTTAAAACAATGAGTAAACACACACACACACACACACACACACCACAGATATAACACATGTAACATAACATAAGACATACACATACATCCCATACACACACACATCACACACATACACACACTCTCACACCACACATCATACCACAGTCATAACACATGAAACACACACATACACATCTCATACACACACACACACACACATCACACACATACACACACAGACACTCACCCCACACACCATACCACAGTCATAACACATGTAACACAATACAACACACACATACATACCACACAGATGTAACATATGTTACACAACACACCTCATACATATACCTACACAGACATACCCACACACCATACCACACCACACACATATACACACACACAACCACACCACACATACACAAGCACACACGCACAACTACACCTCACATACGCAAGCACGCGTGCGCACACACACTCACACATACACACCCCTATCCCCCAACCCCTGTGCACATGTATGTAGCAGATGTGCAGCTCAGTCTTCACGTTGGTCTCCTGTAGACAACTGGAGTGGGGCTGACCCTGTAGCTGTTGCCTGTTTGTGGAATCCCTCCTCCTAACTGGGTTTCCTTATCTGGCCTCAGTGGGAAAGGATGTGCCTAGCCCTGTACAGACTTGATGTGCCAGGGTGGAGGGAAACCCAAGAGGGGCCTCCACTCTCTCAGAGGTGAAGGGGAAATGGGGCATAGGGGAGGGACTGACTGTGTGAGGAGGACAGGGAGAAGGGCAGCAATCAGGATGCGAAGTGAATTTTTAAAAAAGTAAAGAAAAATGACATCTACAGAGCTAAAATGCTGGATTCCTTTGTGTGTGCAGTACATGACTTTAGAAGCACGTTTGTGTTTCACAAAGCATTGTCCATCTTTCAGGAGCTCTGCTTGTGGGAACTTTATATAAAAAATTCAGACCATACAGCATTTTGTGTGTGCCTTTTTTTTTTCTCAGCATAATGCATTCGCAACTCAGTTCTTGGTGTCCTGTTTAATGTTGCTTCCACCCCCGCCCCACTGCTGTGTAAGATTCATTACAACTCAATGCCTCACCTTCTTCCAGCTGATCGACTGAGTCGTATCCAGTATTTTGGAAATGCTGCAAGTGTGTACCTCTGGATTTTTAGTGGATACGTGCTGTCATTTTTCTCAGGTAAATTATCCAGGGATGGAGATGTTGGGTCCCAAGGAAGTAAATAATTGACTTATTAAAATATTTATTTCTGTCCCTGTCCACACTCTGGTGGGGGTACATGTACTCCTGTGGAGGTTAGAGGGCAATTTTGGGGAATCCAGTCTTGCCTTTCCCTTGTTGACGTGGGGTCTTCTTTCTGCTGCTGTGCAGTGTAGCCCAGGTTAGCTGGCTCTGTCTTGTCTCTGTTTCTAATCTCAGGGCGATTGCACAATAGAGTCCTCCTATTCTGATCATCTTCTTATGTGGTGGGTTCTGGATATCACACTTGGGTTGCCTGGCAAGTGCTTTGATCTGCTGCCGAGTCATCTCCATCTAAATGATTGGCTTTTAAGGGTGTTCAAAGTGATTTAGGAAGATGATGTACTCGAGTTGGGAACACTGGGTCCGGTCAGCTTTGTAACTGCATGGCAATTTCTGCTTATGGTTTTAATTTGTATTTTCTCAATGACCATAGTCACAGACCTTTTTGTGAACATTTTGAATATCTGCATGTCTTTACCAAAGCGTTTGTAGAGCCTTTTTTCTATTTTTTAAATTAGATAATTTGTTTTCTTATAATTGATTTCAGAAGGTTTGGGAATTGTTAGACTGTTCTAGATGTAGGCCCTTTCTGAGCACTGCAGTTTGAAGGATTCTGCACCAGCCTGTATCTTGTCTTTTAGTTCTCCAAAGGATGAATTTTGAAGGCCAGAAGTTCTTAATTTTCATGATTTTGACTTACTAATTTTTTCCTTTTATGGACCAAGTTTTTGGCACTAAGATTAAAGAGATGTGTGGGGGAACCTTCCTCAGCTCCCAAGGGCTCAAAGATTTCCTTTATGTTTTCTTCTGAAGACTTTTGTAGCTTGAAGTTTTATATTTAGGTATATGACTCATTGGAGTTCAACTCTTCTCTACAGCCAAGGTATTTCTTGAACATCCTTGAATTTTTTTTCATTTGCTTGTACTGTTTATTAGAAAAAAATTAATTAGCTTTTCTATTGGTTTTCCTTATTATATATTCAGAAGTCACTTGGTAGTATATATTTATACCCACTTCCTGGCTTTTTATGTTCCATTGATCTATACAAAACAACTATGGCATCTATCTATCTATCTATCTATCTATCTATCTATCTGCATATATGTGTCATATGCATATATATATATGTACTTTACAAGAGCACCAGATGCTCTTAACTATGAGCTATTTCTCTAGCACTTTATCTACATTTAAAAAGATTTCTGTTTGTATCATGTTATATGTATATATATACATATAACACATGGACATATATACATATAGCATGATATATATATATATATATATGTCATGATATATATATATATATATATATATATAGATATATAGATATAGATATAGATATGTTAATTTCTGTAGAGCCCTGTTGGTACTTTGATTGGGATTGTAGGTCTCTTCTTGACATATGCAGTTTTCATATCAATGTCTTATAGATCCTAGTGTGCAATTCCTTCATATCTGTTGTAAGACTAATTTATAAGCACTACCTATTTTGGTGTTATTGTAAACATTTATACATTTACACTTTTTTTCAACATAATATTTTTATTGATTATTTTGGAATTTCCAATATGTGTTGTTACTACACAGAAAAACAGTTTGCTTTGGAATATTTGTGTCCTGTAATCAAACTAAACTGATTTACTTATTCTACTAGTTTAAAATATGTTTTCAGACCCTGATTGTTTGTGTGCCTGTGTTATACTATCTTCAAAATTGGGTTTATCTTAATTCTTCTTTTCCTATCTATCTTGTTGAAATATTTCTGAAGCATTCATGCTGTCAAATTATGGTGTCAAATTGGGTTTTAAGAATGTTCAAACCTGTATCAGTGTGTTTGTACTGGTCTTGGTAACACTGTGTGTAGTTAGCACCAGGCTTTCTAATGATGAGTGCTAATCTTTGCTTGTGGTTTTAGCTTGCCAATTTCCCTGCAGCCCAGTCAATGTTTGCCTTGTATGTTTGAAACTGTTACTGGATTTGTAAAACGTTGTATACTCTATGAATTGATCTCAGTATTATTATGGTATATGTGTGAATCTGTGTGAATGTTTGTGAACCATGTGCATACAAATAACCATGGATGTCTGAAGAGGGCATGGAATCTTCTGTAACTGGAGGACATAGACAGTAATGAGCTGCTGTCTTGGTGCTGGGAACTGAAGCTGAGTCTTTGCAAGAGCAGCAACTGCTCTTAACATCTGTCTCTAGCACTTTATCTACATTTAAAAAAGATTGTTGTTTGTATCATGTATTATTTCCAGTTTTTAAACTTTTGTCTAAATTGTCACTACTCTTAATTAGATTTTTTTTTTTATTGGGAGAACACTAGATGAGGTTGTATAATACCCACATGACAATCTCTGTCTTTTATTTGAGTATTTTGATAGTTTATGGTTAGTATAATTATTAATACAGTATCTTAAATTCTATTATATTGCTATTTATCTCCTAAAGTGCCACACATAGTTTTTCTTTTTCTGTTGTCTTTTGATTATTTGAGCATTTTATTACTGCATGTTATATCTTGTGTTGGCTTGTTAGTTATGATACATTATGTTTGGATGCTATAGTTAAGTGATTTATAGTGTACAACTTCCTTCATGTGGTGTCTTATTAATTCCTACATGGTGTAAGAGTTTTATAGAGGCTGAGGAGATAGCTCAGCCAGCAAAGTTCTTGCTATGGAAGCATGAAAACTAATCACTGATCCCCAGTATCCATGGAAAACTTGTAGTGCAGAGAAATGTGTTTGTAATCTGAGCACTGTGGAGGTGGAGATATGCGTAGAACTCCCAGACAAGAGAGCGAATCTAACCTGTGAGTCCTAGGTTCCAGGGACAGACTTTGATTCAAAATTGAATGTCAATAGCTCTTGAGAAAATAAATTACTCAAGAGATAAACCTCTGGCCTTCATATTCATATGTACACACACACACACACACACACAAACACACACACGTACTACATCCACATATACTCTCTTATACATGCATGTGTGCACAATGCACACAAATATACATATACACACACAAGAACTTAAGTTATAGATTTAATTTGTCTCTCTGACTTGTGGTAATAGAGTCAGGTATCTGATTCCTAAATTATTATGTTTGCCTTAAAGACTCAAATATCTTTTAAAGGAATTTAAATAATAAGAAAATAGTCTCCTATACTTATCTGTATAGTTATAATTTCCAGTAATGAATAGAATCCAAACTTTCTGCCAAACTTGCCACAGTTCTGTGTAGCCAAAAATGCTACCACAGAGAAGGCTTAGGACATACCCAGCATTCCAAATGGGATCACTTTCATCTTTATGGAGGATTTATGTAGAATACCTGAACTGATAACACATACTTCGAGCTTGTATTTCCAAAGAAGTACTTGTTTCATCACTGATCACATTGTTTTGGAGCCTTCTTCATTGATTTAGACTCTGAATTGACCAGAAATCTTGAAGCAAGACAAAAAAAAAAAAAACCACCAAAAACAAAAAACAAAAACAAACAAACAAAAAACCTACCACTACCACTACCAACAAACCCCCCCAAAACTCATGTCTTCGTTACTTCCATCTCTTTTCTTTTCCCTTTATTTTTTATACCTTAGAGGGACCTTTCCAGTGTTTCCTGGCTTGTATTGTTTTTGAGATGAAGTCTGTTGGAATTGTTGTTTCTCTCTAGTTGGGTTGACCCAACTAGCCTCCTGATGTTCTTTGTATTTTTAAAGCATCTGTTTTCTCTTCGTGTTTCACTTTGAGTTGTTATGGCTTCAAGAAGGCTAGCATCTATAATATCTAATCTTCAGTTTTATCACATTCATTTAATTTTATTTCTGTAGTTATTTTTAGCTTTTTTTTATGGAAAAATAGACCTTTTTTTTTCTCACACAATACATCCTGATTGTGGTTTCCCCATCTCTACTTTCCCCAGTCTTTCCCCACCTCTCAGCCCATCTGGATCTGCCCCTTCCTACCTCTGATTAGAAAACAAACAGGCTTCTGAGGGATGATAATAAAATAAGAATCAATACAATAGGATAAAAGGAAGCTAACACATTGGAAGTAGATAAAAACCAACAAAGAGAAGGAAAAGAGTCCAAGAGAAGGAAAAAGAATTAGAGACATACTGGTTCACACACTCAAGAATCCCATGAAAACACTAAACTGGAAACCATAAACATATATGCAGAGGACCTGGTACAGACCCATGCAGGCCCTGTCCATGCTGACTCAGTCTTTGTGAGTTCATAGGAGCTTTGCTCAGTTGATTTAGAGGGCCTTGTTCTCCTGGTGTCCTCTCTTCCCTCCGGCTCGTATACTCTTTTTGCCTCCTCTTCTGCAGTTTCCTAAGCTCATACATCTAAGATGATGTGGTTTCTTTGTGGTTTTGTTATATTTTAAATCTCTCTACTTTATATATTCACTTATTTCTAGCTCTTCAAACACATGTAACCCATCTTTAAATTGTGTTTTAATGTCCTGGCCCATTAATGTAAAAAAGAATGCACGTTTTTCTGAGACTGTTACCCTGAGCAGACTTCCCCTCAATGTATATCATATTGTCCTGTTCTTTTGCATTATTGGAATTTTTATTGTATGTAAACATATTATAAATTATAGTAAGGGCTGGACAATTTACAACCTTATAAATTTCTCAAGATTTGTTCTCAATCTTGTAATGTTTCTCAGAAACTTTCTAGGTCTTCTCTTTTTTTCTTTTCTTTTATTTTTCTTTCCTCCAGGTATTCTTACAACGGCATTTAATCTGTTTTCTTAGACACTGATGAAAAAGCCGTCTGTCAACATACACCTGAGATCACCATGCCAGAGGGAAGCAAAAGGGCATCTTTAGGTTTCTGAAAGATGAGACTTGCTATTCTAGAGTTGAGTGTACAGGAAGACCATCGCTCAGAGTAAAGAGAAACAAAACATTCTCCTAAGACAGGAAAATGAATATGATCTGTTGTTAACAGTCCGATCAAAGACTTGTCAGTGGTAGCTCTTCAGAGACTTAACAGTGGTGAAGCCATGAGCTTGGGTTATGAGGAAGGAAGAGAGAACAGTGGATGAGAAGAATCACAAGCATTTATGGTCAGTTGTCCTTTTCTGAGAGTTTTGTACATATCAGATTTTGTGATTAAGACAAATATTCTAATACCGTCTGATATCTATGCTGCTTAATATTATAATACAGCCTAAAATTCTATCAGAAATGTCCAACTGTGACCTATGGGCCATAAGTATCCCTGGAGAGCTGCGAATACAGCACCAAATTATTAAAAATATTGTGAGATGTTTGTTAGTTTTGGAACTTGATTGAATGGATCTTAAGCTTGAACCTTGTAGATCACAAGGTTGTGTGTCAATATCAGCAGTTTTCCAGATGCATCTGCTACATACTGATGTCTTAAGGTGCAGAAGAAAGGAACTTCAACAGAGGTAAGGTTCTCCATTGATGGTGAGACAGAGACAACCATAGTAAACGTTGGTATGTATATTCTAACACAAACAGCATTATGAAGTGGAAGTTTCTGGTTTTGTTAACAACTTAGTTGTGTCACATGGTGTTTCTGTGGAAGCTGTCCTGTAAGAGAGCATGTGTTTTGATGAAAATAGACACTTGAGAGGGCCCATGATAGAAAGAATACAAATAGAACTGCACAGACAATGATCGGATGCTCCTGCATTGCTACACCATGCAACACTTCACTGGTCTCCCTTCTTTGCTGGTCAGAGACAGAGTCACAGAGATAGAGTCGGAGATACAGAAAGATAGACACACACACACAGACAGAGAGACAGAGGCAGAGAGGATGTTGACATAAGTCCAACAGCTTGTATAAAATTTAACTAAAGATGAATGAGTAGAGAGATTATAGATTAATATGCAACACAACAAGTAGATCGTTTAGAAAAGAAATAAATACTGGAAAGGTTTTTGATATGTAGGCATAGGCAGAGCTCTTGGAATTGACACTAAAAAATCCATTTATAAAGAAAGAAATTGTCCAAGTGGACTTCATCCAAATTATAAAGAAATACTGTTCAAAAGCTTGTGCGGAGCCTCGAATTGAACAAATAACTGATTTTTTTGGAAAGCATTTGCAGACCACAGAGACCACTAGCACCAGCACACAAAACCTTCTCATGAGTCAAAAGTGAAAAATAAAGAGTCCAGTTAGAAAATTCACCAGAGACATGGTCAAGCTTGCCTCAGGAGAGGACACTCACACGGAAACTCAAACAAGAAGAGCTATTCAGCTGTGTTCCCATCCACGAAGTCCAGGGTAAGCTGAACAGCCCATCTGTCAGAAAGGTACACATGCAACCATGACAGGATCAAATTCTGCTCTGGATGTGAGTCGCTCTTGCTGATAATCTAACACAGGACAGCAGCTTTACAGTTAAAAATTACACTCTAAATATTCCATTTCATAACGACTCCACAACTTGACAATCAGATAGTACTTCGAGGTGCGGGGGAATTTTTAGAAAAAAACCCAGATGTTATTAGATGGCCTTTTCCCTCACCTCCTGCCCTAAGGCTTATTCCAAAGTAGAGTCTGTAGCTCCTTCAGTATGTATATGACTAAGCAAGCTATCTCACACTTAAGCAACCTGCCCTTCAGTAAAAGGGACAAGTTCTTGATAGGAAACTGTTCATGGATTCCCAGGCTTTTGTGCTAAGTGGAGGAAGTCAAAGCAAAACTTGAGTTCTGTGTTTCCATCAGCAGAGCTTTTGAAATGGGAAGCTTGGGAAAGCGTTTCTTTGGCTTGTGGAGGAGGGAGAAAAGACACTTATTAAATGAGAAAACAAGATGTGCTTGTGGTAACAGGAATTTGCTGCCTTGGGTACAGAGATGAAAAGTTACACACATAGTAAAATCTCCATAATCATACTCACTCACCCAATTTACAGCGACGGGTTATGATGAGAAGAGAAAGCAAATACAATCGTGTGAAATTCCACAGGGATCCAGGCATAGACAAACGACCTGAGGGGAATCAAATGCAGTTTCCCACACAGTAGACAGGGAAGACCAGGAAGACACAAGGACACGTGCTCTTGGCCATGGACATGTCTCCCATCATGACAGAGCCTAGGTCTATACACTGTTGACTCTTACCAATGGTATCCTTAAGTAGGATCTGTGCATTCACAAGATGTAAATTACACCTCGGTAAAAATGTATCTGATTATTATTTGAAATTTTTATTAAATGTTCCAAATGTCTTCCAGCTGGATAAGGTGTGGTAGAAGAATAATTTCACCGACTCATAATGGATTTTGCAATTAAAGTTCACTGTTTTCACTCAGTTGTTAGTATTTGTGCAACAATTTTGTTGCAATAGACTATTAAAATACCAATGAGAAATAAGTGGAGGTGAGACCAAACACCTGTCTGCTTTTGAATTATGGTTCTTCAGCTTGTTGGCTGTTGAATCTTTAGGAAGATTCATAGCCTCTCTGCTTCAGTTTCAGTCTGGATCTGAGCTATGTAAGGGGTAGTCATATTGGCTTCACACACTGCCTGTGAGGGAGGATGATACCAGTGGATGAGGACTGGCAGGTGAGGACCTGCTTTGTGTAAGTCACAGGAGTTCAGCAAATTTACACCTTTTGTTATTTCAAGTCCCAGGTAGTTTGATCATTTTCATGGTACATTCATGATATATACAACTAGTCCAGTGGGCAGAAATCAAACGGAAACAGTAAGTGAGCAAAACCAACTAATCTTGTGTCTTTGTTTTCTTCTCGTTGTAAAGTACCATCTGATGAGAATCGCTTAGGATCAAAGACCTATCACTATCATCAATTCGACTTCTACTGAGTCACTTTGGGGGAGGGGCTGCAAGTCATGAGATGAATCAATGAAGCTGAGAATGGAACCGAAGAGTTATGGGAAATGTCTATTTCTTGCAGAGTGAAAAATGGGCCGTTTGAATGCCCCGTGGAGCTACCACTGGGCTACAAAAGCACATTCACTGGGCTACTGATAGGAGCCAGTGGGATATCCCTGCCACTGTTACAAGGCTAATATAACCTGTTGTGATCATTTCAGGCAAAAGGTTTTCTGTGTGAACAAAAGAGCTTGCCATGCTTCTCAGCAGTGGCTCTGCCTAGGCCTTCATACTCTTAGCTTCTGAATGTAACCTCCAGGCTACTTCATCCTAGGGTTGGTCACAGGTGATGGTAACCTAGCAGCAAAGTACCATATCATCCATCTATTTCTCTGCGACTACCCAGCTCCTCACCAGGTACTCAGAAAACAGATTAGCAGTTTATATTTAATTCTAGATTGGGTAGGAATACCCACCAATATCTGAGACACTTGATTCAGTTGAAGATCTCAGTTGCCTCAAAGAGTATTATGGCTTTCAGGAATGCCTTGGACTTTGTGGAGACATCCAACACCCTCACAGAGATGCAGCTGTTCTGCATAGAAATTTGTTTGCAGATTCCAGGCTTTGCTGAGTACATGTAGACTTCTCATACATTCACTGGGATAGGGAACGAGAATGAAAGGACATTGTTGGAAGATTTTTTTCCCCTCTGTGCAAAATTAGGACCATAAAGGCATACACAATGGCAAGGTCTTGTAGCGTTAATTATCCATTGACTGAGGCTCGGATGGCAGGCATGCCTGTAGTCCTTCTTAGTGTTAGTTTCAAGACTTCAATCAGTGTGTGTCTCACAGTTAGTGAAAGAAAAATCATTCAGGCTACACAAGAGGAGCATAAATATTATGTGTCACTTGGTATCATAATTAACTGCATGCTTCAAATATTTCTTTCATGTCAGCCTTTACACTAGGTAATATAATTTACTGTTAATAGGATTAAAATGTCTATTTTTTAAAATAAAAAGGTAAATACTTCAGTGATTTAAACTGTTTTCTATTTGTTTTGTACTGATACATATTTTACCACAGGCAATCTCCTTATGCCCTGCAGAAGAAAATAATGAGGAAAATTGGAGATAATTTATGTGGTCCAGAAGCAAAAGCTTTTTACGATTATTATTTTTGCTTTAGCTCGGTAATGAAGCAGCAAATAGAAAACACCCCAGCTTGCTAGCTGTTGCACATTTTCAAAGATTTCAGGTAACATAGGGAAAAAAAAACTGTCATTGTATCTAGACAGGAAGTTTATGTTGAAGAATTAATTTGGGCAGTTCAGAGCACATCTCTAGAAGTGTGCCCACGTTTGGGCTACTTTTCAAAACTGATAATTGAAAGAAAGGGAGGCCGACTTATAGTGGTTTTTTTTTTTAAAAAATACCATTCCATTTTACAATCTTCTGTAGTGCGCTCAACGCGCTGTCATGCAGGCTGACACAAACCAATGCAGGTTAGGAAACTCATTACAACTCTGAACTTGGGCAATGTTGGAACAGGTCAGAAATTAAAACCCATAACCTGTGGCATAATATCTCCTGAGGAGCCAAGTTAATTTGATCTGCAGAGAATGAGCCAGCGTTGGAGTAGGCAGACGTTCACGGGTAAGATAGCAGCCATGCAAACGTGTACACATACACAGTGATTCCTGTGAAGTTAGGGGATGGTCTTCTTTGGCCTGGGTATTAAAGGACAACCTAGAAGAATGCCTGGGTTGAACTGGACCTGCCTCCTCTACTTGCAGAGGTAAAAGTGAGTCTTAGGAAGGCTTGGTGACTCTCTAAAGCTCGGTCACTGAATGCCAAGTGACCCTGATCTACAAACACGCCGGTCTGCAGTGCTCATGTCACAGGCTGCTGTGTCCAAGTATCTCTTTGGAAGTGATCTCCCCTTTCCAGTCACTGCCGCCAAGTGGAGTTTGGCATTAGCCGTTGGCCGAGTTCACTCTGCTGCTGATCTATCTATCTATCGACATTCCATTAGAGAGCCGTGTGCTTTCGCCAGGGATGAATGAGTTCATTAGCACTGAGACTAATAAACTTTAAAAAGTTAATAATGTGAATATGTTTGATTTGGAATTATTCACACAGGCATTAGGACACACACACACACACACACATACACACACACACACATTCATAAATTGCCTGCTTCATGTGCCCCAGCTCTTTTTTGGTAATTTCTCTGCTGAGACAGACTTTGACTTTCTGAAAACGCAGGATAGCCCTTCTCAAGAAATACACAGCGCCGTATTTGTGGCTTCTCCCCGCAGCTAGGGAACTTCAAATACAGCAGGCACTAGCAGTATGACACTGTTCTACGGTGATTTTCTCTCCCCACGATTTCTTGTGGGGAGAGAAAGTTGGTTCCTACCAATGTCTATCCTTCCTTCTGTTTGGCTTACACAGTGAGAGTTTGGATACAGGGCAACACAGTTCTGAAGGGATCCCTGTTGGTAAACATCTTGGACTAGCGACTGGCGTACTAGTCAGTGTGCTCTTTCTGGGAATGAGATAGAATCTCCTAAATCTCAGCCCAATTTTTCCACACCTGTACAGCCTGAGGAGGAATGTAGGCTAATCCAATGGGCCAAACCAAACCTTTTGGTACCTGGAGAGTAGACAGATTTGGGCTCAGAGAGCTGACATTTCATACAATGTTGTAGACTGTACATCCCTGTAACCTGTAGTCTATTATAACTCGATTTTAATACCTGAGCATGGCCAACCTATGACCACCCTCTATCAGTAAAGGGCCTGTCTGTTTTTACCCTCAGCACTTCTCATGTACTGGTGAAACTCACACATCAGTGTGGAGAGTATGTAACACAAACCCAAGTTTAATCAAAGGGGAAGAGGAGACAGAAGGGATGCTCAATACAAGTTTAAAAACTCCTGTTTCTAGTGTAGGCAGTGGTTGGCTAAGGGAAACAACTGCCTGAGAAACTATGGGTTAACTAAAGAGATGGACATCTGAGATCAGACACAAGTGAACATTTAGGAGTTTTGGCTTTCCAGAGTCACCAGAAACTGTCCTTCCCCATCACTTTAAAAGAAACTGGTCAGTTTACATTACATTAACACTACGCCCTATTGGGTTTCAGTATGACCAATACAAGCACACAGTAGGAACTTATCAAACCTAGTTTCTCTTTTTTTATTTTGTGTTCTTTTGGCAGTTTCATTCAGATCTATGTATATGTGAATATATGTACATATTTATGTATATATATGCTATGTAATATGTAAATATAATATATGATACACACTATATGTGGCACTCTGGTAACTGTCACCTTCACTTCTTATTTCCTTCCCACCTGACGAGTTCATTTCCCACATCACGTCTTTTTGTTCTGTTCTGCGACCCACTCAGTTAACCAAGGCTGTCTCTATGTCTGTGGATTTGCTTCTATTCCTTGGAGCAGAGTGACCTTATCAGTGAAACACAATGTCTGTACATCCCTCAGAATCCATCACTAGCTCATGGCACCCTTCCCCTTCCTTCACCCTTCCCAGATGCTAATGTTCACCATTCTACATTCTTGAAGACTCTTAAATATTTTATTAATGCACTGTATGTGGAATAGCTATGTCTTTCGGTGTCTGCCTTATTGTACCTCCTACCCTTTAACCTGAATGGTGGTTCTGCCTAAATATTAGGGGGTTCTGGAGTCAAGTGGAATTCCTACACTACAAATTGTTGGCTATGGGACAGGAATCTCTTAGCTCCTCTGAGCCTCCGTTTTCCCATCTGTGAATTAAATAAGGAACTAACTCATGCACCAGGCTGTTCATGTAGTTTTTAAATTGCCAGGGTATAATCCATGCGAGACACACAATGAAATTATTGCTTATCATCATCACCATCATCACCATCATCTCACTGTTAGGGATCTCTTGACATCTCTCATAATAAAACCACCGTATGGCTTAATGCACATAAAATACTATTTTTCTTTTGTTCCTTGTCTGTTAAATACTTCACTGTGTTGTGATAGGGCAGAATTCAGATTCATAATTTGGATCAGTTGGTCAAAAATATGTTGAAAATATACAGACTATAGGGTCTGAGCTCTGTAGAGTTAAGTGTTATCCATCCTCTCACCCACCCACTGATCCATCCATCAATCTTCCATCCATCCATCCATCCATCCATCCATCCATCCACCCATCATCCATTTATCCATTTATCCATCCATCCATCCATCCATCCATCCATCCATCTGTCTATCCATTATCTATCCATCCATTCATCCATCATCATCCATTCATCTCTCCATCCATTGATCCATCAATTCAGTAGTCCATTCATCTACCCACACACGTACCCAGTTGTACTCATTCTTTCAGTACACTCATTCTTTTAATTGTTTGTCTGTCCCTGACTACTACTTTTTCCAATAATTTAGGTTTCTATTTATTTTACATCCTCATCACAGCCCATGCCAGCTTCTCCTTCCAGTTACACCCTCACAAATCTCTCCCCCATTGCCTCTTGCCCTTCCCCTCAGAGAAGGGAATGCCCTCCTTGGGCACCACCCCACCCTAGGATATCTAGACCCAGTAGGACTAGGCACATCCTTTTCCACTGAGGTCCAACTAAGTGGTCCAAGTAGGGGAAAGGGGAGTCAATGGTAGGGAACAGAAACTGAGACAGTCCCTGATCCAATTGTTAGAGGATTCACAAGAAGAACAAAGTGCCCATTTGCTACAGATATATAGGGGTCCAGGTCCAGCTCCAGCATGTTGCCTGATTGGTGGTCCAGGGTCTGTGAGTTCCCATGATCCCAGGTTAGTTGACTTTGTGGATTTTCTTGTGTCCTTGACTATTTGTCCACTTCTATCCCTCACTCTTCCACTAGACTCTCCAAGCTCTGCCTGATGTTTGACTGTGGGTTTCTGCATCTGCCTCCATCTACTGCTGGATGAAGCCTCTGAGAAGACAGTTATCTTAGGTTCCTGTCTGTAAGCATAGCAGAGTATCATCAATAGTGACTGTCAGAGGTTGGTTCTCTCACATGCGATAGATCTCAAGTTGGGACAGTCTTTGGTTGGCTGTTTCCTCAGTCTCTGCTCTATCTTTATCCAGGCAAGTCTTGTAGGCAAGACACATTTTTGGGTTAAAGGTCTTGTGGGTGGATTGATGTCCCCCTTCCTCCTCTGGAAGCTCTGCCTGGCTACAGGAGGTGGCCATTTCAGTCTCTATATCTCCCTCTGGTAGGAATCTCAGCTAGGTTCACCTTCATTAATCATCATATCATCCTCAGTCCCAGGTCTCCAGATTGTCACAAGAGATGCCCCACTTCTCTCTGTTTTTTTCTGCCAGCCTTCTCCCACTCTGCCTTCCACACCTGAGTTCCATCTTTGTTCCCCTCCTTGTCCCCTCTCCTACCAAGTTCTTTTCTCCATCCACCTCTGATGACTGTTACTAGCTTCCCCTTTGGGTGAGATTCGCAAATCCTCCTTTGGAGCCTCATTACCCAGTTTCTTTGGGTCTATGAATTGTAGCCTGGTTGTTCTTCATTTTATGGCTAATGTCCACTTATAGGTGAGTACATACCATACATCTTCCTGGCTCTGGGTTACCCCACTGAGAATGATACTCTCAAGTTACATCTATCTGCCCACAAAACCCATGGTGTCTGGTTTTGATAGAAGAATAGCATTCCATTGTGTAAATGTACCACATTTTTTTGTCCCTGACCTTTTAAGGACCATTGCTATTTAAGGGCACATGCTATTTCTCTTTTCTCTCCCTGTACCCTCACAATAACACATGCCCTACTTACCATACCGTCCATCACTCTGCAGAATAACTCTGCTGCAATGGTAAGTGATTCAGAGTGCTGATTATTTCCTTATTTCCTTAGGAAGGACCCTTACATGTTCATCCTATGTTTAATTCTCAGATCCTGTCTCCTTCCATCCTCACTTCAGCTTTCTATCTGATTCCACCACTGCTTTTCCATGGCTTCCAATATCTAAAGGTCCAACTGTTTCCATGTAAGCCATCCTGAGGTCACAGGGATCTCTGTCCTCCAAAGGGGCTGATGAACTTCTCATGAGACTCCAGCACCTTTAAAACACAAGTCTTGCTATATCTTACCTCTGGTAAGACTTACTTACGACAGGCACCCAGTCCTGCCATTAGAGTGGCCTCTTGTCATGTCTTCATCAGAACTTAGCTGATGCTGGCCTTGTTCCCTTGAATGATCCAAACTAATAGGCCACATAAACCTTTTTTTCTATACAAAATGCATAGCTTGGATATGTTGTTACAGAGTGGAAACGGCCAAATGCACTTCTATTTTTGACTAAACCCTGACTACATCTTTTCTACTTCCATTACTCTTCTGCACTTCCCTGTCTTGGAGAACCCTTTCCTGTGCTTTCTCTGGCAAAATTCTCTATATCGACCAACATTCAGTTAGGTTAGGTTTTCTCTATAGATTGTTCTTCCACAGATATCTTATGAGTTACTCTCTGAATTCACAATGTTACCTTAACTCCTACTTACTGTATTTAATGAATGACCACATTATGAGAGAGCTTATGTTTGTTTTTGCCCATATATTCTCTTAACTTTAGAACCAGGAGTTGAACTCAAATGGTTAGCAAAGAAGTGGAGATGCTAACTGGAGCCCAAGAACTTCTATGGCAAGACCTAGATAACGAGGAGAAAGCAGGTAGA
Organism: Grammomys surdaster; assembly: GCF_004785775.1. Lineage (NCBI taxonomy): Eukaryota > Metazoa > Chordata > Mammalia > Rodentia > Muridae > Grammomys > Grammomys surdaster. The sequence goes on along the minus strand of NW_021604634.1, from coordinate 3,595,546 downwards.
GTAGAAAAGGAGACTGATGCCTTCCAGGAGGGTGTGCTACCACTGGGAAGTCTCAAGGAGAGTCGGGAGTGAGGAATGCTTTTCTGGAAGACTGAGGTACCAGAAAGGCTGGTTTGAAGTCACATGACGCTCATTGAGATGGCAGTGGATAACCAGGAATGGCTGGGTAAGCCTCAAAAGTCCATTTCAGTAAGGGTGTGCCATGGGAAACATGGGAGGGAAAAGGGCTATTTTTTCATTAAGGTGACGGTTGAGCTGTATGAGGAAGCCACACTATGAGGTAAGGAGAGCAGGGAAGCTTGGCCAGAAGGTTGCTGGTAGAATTAAGTGTTGTGGTTGAGTTGGGGGCAATTATAGGAAGGAGAAAAAGGCCTGGGCTTTATAGGATGTTGTTTGAATGATCATAGCTGGTGGGTCAGGATGGGGTGTTGGGAAGCAATTCTGAGGCTTAGACACTTGTGCTTACAAACCAGGAGATGAGATACTGAGCTCTGGAGAAGAGCGTGTAGGAAGATGTGATGAGTTCAGATTTTGGGCATGGTGAATTTGTGGTGCCTGAGAGAGCGCCCAGCGTTGGTAACTAGCAGACAGATGGATCAACGCATCTGAAGCTCAGCACAGAGGCTTGAGTCGGAATCTAGCCGGCTAGATTAAATGATGTAGAAAATGTCACTGCATTAACAGCTGTCCCCACAAGGCTCCCGAGAAAGACGCTGGCTTTATTTAGAAAGAATTTGGCAATGGGTCCCTGTGGGTTCCACGCTGAGTGCTGGGGAAGCCTGGCTGTGGCAGGGATGGTCTGCATACAAGGAAAAGCCAATGCTGCTGATTGACTGTGTGGTCGGAGAAAATGACACCCGGCCATGCTTTCTGCACTCAAGCACTATCCCTACTGGATGTTGAGAAGGAGTCACAGAGGAAGTGATTCAGATCCAGAGTGAATGGAGGAGAAGGGACAAGGACCAAAGATACCCATGAAGGAGAAAGCAAGAAGGGAGTTTCCAGGATGCTCTGTGGACTACCAGAAATCTTCAAGGAGCCAGGCAGTCCAGACTGACTTCGTTCCTGAATTCAAGCTACATGGCCATCCTGCTCTTGGTGCTGAGGACAAAACAATGGATGGACAGAACAGATCTCTTGTCTCCAAGGAGCATTCTTGTGAGAGTCACAGACACCGATAAATGGCAAGTTAAGGAAAGCTTCCAGCATGAACCAAAGCCCATTCATTATCTAGTCTGTGTGGTTAGGAGCCTGAATTCTCTGTCCAGCAGCTCCAGAGTCTGATCTTGTGGTTCTAGCCTGGGGGTCTTTCCTCTGGAGCTTGGGTCATCTTCTGAGCTCTCTTGTGTCCTTAAAGTTGCTGTCCCCAGGGTCCAAATTTTCACAGGGTCACATGAAAGCTCACTTTTCCATAGCCAGTGGGAAATCTGCCTCCTTCTTGCTGTTATAGAAACTTAAATTTAATGTGATGTGCAGAGGGGATTGAACACACACACACACTCACACATATACACAGTACACACACATAAACACCATACATACATACAAACACTACACAAACACGCAAATTCATCACATACACACACACTCACACACAAACAGCACCACACACCATACACAAACACACACACACACACCAGACACACCACACACCATACACAAACACACACACCAGACACACCACACACATACACACACCCCTTTTTATGATGCAATCAAGGAATGATCTTCTTACCTTATGTGCTTGAAAAGACTCCTTCCATATGTCAGGCTGTAAAGAGTAGGAGGCTGGGATCTTGGGACAGCTTAGAACTCCATCTCCCATAGGAGGGTGGAAAACACACTCCATTTCTCTGTCCCCTGGCTGTGGTTTCGATGAGACAAGCCTCTAGCTTCTTATGCCACACCTTTCTCAACATTACTGACTACAGTATTCCAAACTATGAGTTAAAATAAACTTTCCACCCTTAAAAATTAGACTTTGTTTTTGGTGATTTTTAAAAATAAATTAGTCACACAGTTTTCGAGTGTAAAATTTGAACATGACAGCATTGTGTCATAACTTCAAAAGCTTTTGGGTATGGAATTGCTTCCACACTTTAGTGTGCAATAGAGTTTTATTAAATGGAGTGCAGAAGATCACTGGTGGGCACATACTATCTGTAGAGCATGGAGAAGTTGTCGCTGGAACCTGGAAACAAGAAGGGAGCAGGGCAAATGGTAGCAGAAACGGAGCTGACCGGTAGTTTTAGGGACTGATGTCTTGTAAGTATATTAGATTTTCTGGGAGCCAGCTTGTCCACTGGACACATGGAGAGCAGTAGTACCTTGTTCATCACTGAGACGGGGATCCTGAAATGAGAGACAGATTTAGCTCAGTGTCGTTTTTAAAAGAGCCACTGCCAGGTAGACCAAATTCTCAGAAGGGAGAGACATGATCAGTGGAGGAAGTCCGACTGTTGTTGAGTTTTCTCGGAGGGCAGAGCCAGGCTTGTGGTGTAGGAGGAGCAGGGTTGTCTGCAGAGGGACATGCAATTTTCTCCTGTTTTGCCTTCCAAGGAACTCCTTGGAAATACAGAGAGGAAACAGGTAATTTAAAACAAATCACTGCCCATGACTTCACTTTATTTAAACACAGTATTTAATTAAGGCCCTGGGACCCCATGTTATGAGCCTTGGATTTTGTCTGTCTTGCCTGGAAAGTAGGAACCATCAACTTCTGATGCATCAGTCACTGAGGAGGAGAATCAGGGGTAACATTTCCTCCCATAGACCATCACCTTCCCTCACAGAAACAACTTGTTCTGAAATTGACTATGTGCTTAACACTTCATTAATATCTTTTCCTTTTGGAGGATAACTGTACTGTGATCAGAAATAGGCAACATTCCTGTTTTACTGTCTGCTTCCTGTTGGAAATGCAATTTAAGGAACCCAACAGAAATATTCTGTGGAAACATGCAGCCAATACATTCAAGGGTATGAAAAAGTAGTTTCTTTTCATGTTGTCTGGAATCCACTGTCCATCTAACCTCAGGAAGCCCCCAGTGCTCTGCACAAGCTCTCAAGTGTTCAGGGTCCGTCCTTAGAGGCTAAAGTCTGTCCTTCTCAACTCGGGCTCACTAGCCCACACACTTCTTTTACCAATATGACTCCAGCAATATGGAATGTCAGCACCATGACCTCATCAAGGGAGATTTGTCTAATAATCACCTGAGGTGCTTCATCAGCCATCACAGAAACCCTCCTCAGAAAGTTGGACTGGGACCCGCACAACCAGTCGCAGCTGGTCTCTGAGTGCTGATTGTCAGGGGTGTCCACAGAAGCATGCTCAGGGGTGTGCAGTCTCTCAGAGTGGCTTCTCTAGGGTGACTCCTATTGTCTAGTTCTTAAACAGAAGGATACCTGTGAAAAGACCAAAAGCTAAGTAATCTGAAGGAGGCAAGCCGACAATGAAGTGAACAAAGAAGTCTCCACCAGAGGGAGGACCAAGTGTCACATGGCTGGTTCTGCCTCACGTGTGTTTTCTGCTTTATTGTGTGTGTACACATACTCATACACACACGTGTGTGTGTATACTTCTGTGTGGTCGTGTGTGTGTGTGTGTGTGTGTGTATGTGTGTGTATGTGTGTCTTTGTGTATCTGTGAGTCTGTGTATGTGTCTTGTCTCTATCTTTCTCTGTCTCTTAGTGTATCTGTGGGTCTGTTTGTGTGTCTTATCTTTGTGTGTAAACAAAAGCTGGTGGCTTTGGTATGGTTGGTGAAGGCAGGTGATGCCGATTTGCAGCTTTAGCGACTACTGAATCACAGATGTTACTGTTATCCCCCTTCTACTTTTCAATTCAGTTGGGGGCTCTTGTGCAGTAAACACAGTTATAAGGTTTCAAACTTCAGTGTTTGACATGTTAATTCATAATTTGCCATAATCAGCACTTTCCTAAGAATAACGTTTGTGGGCTTTGTGCATGTGGTTGGAGGTAATTTGCATATTTTGTTTTGCTGTTTAACATACCCGTGTCCTGAAGGAATACTATAGGGCCTGTCTCAGACAGGAAGTGGAAATCACCAGGATTGTCTCAGACAGGAAGTGGGAATCACCAGGACTGTCTCAGATGGGAAGCAGGAATCTATGTAGATACACAAAACCAGTGTGAGGAGCTGGCTGAAAGCCAGAAGCATCAGCTTGCTGGTGAAGAGGTGATTTCCTTTCCAAACAACTTTGGAGAAAATGCCATTTTGAAGTATCTTTTCTAGTTATAAAGTAGGAGTACAGAGAACCCAGCTTCCCTTAAGTGGAGTGAGAGCAGCACTGCAGAATCTCCAAGTGCGTAAAGGCAGAACCAGGGGCTAAAGCTGATAAGTGTGCTCTCATTCCACTGGGCACCATGCCTGAATCGTAGCTGTGCATGCCTGCCTTTATCAGCATAGCTGTGAGGATCCTATCTAGGTATTATTACATGATGTGTGTGTCTTGGGTGCTAAGAAGATGTATTCTATATCATTAAAAATATTCCAATAAAAGAATTCCAATAAAAGAATCAAAGAACAAAATAATTTCCATGTAAGTAGTGTAAGAGCCTCTGTAGGTGGTATTGGTATCATTATTGATGACTGCAACCCCCAAAAAGCATCTTGTGCAGAGTCACCATCTCTGATCAGTTTCATACATGAAGTCCAGAGTGGAGATCAGACAGGTTCTATAATCTGCCCAGAGTCACTTATGATATGCTTACATTGGTGCTGGGGTAGGGAATTGCCTTTGGTCCTGAATCTTCCCACAGTCACTTCGGATGGGATCTCCTTCCTCATCCCTTTCCCTGCTCTATTCTCTCTTACTTTCCCTGTTCTATAAGGTTGTCAGGGCAGTGAGCAGCTTTGATGATGAAAGGTTCAGAATACTTGGCTCTAACTTTTCAGTCTTCTGTTTGCCTCCTGAGTCAATGCTCTGCTAATCACTGCTATAAAAGGGTACTGTGTGGTATGTATAGTACTTGGTATTAAGTACCCAGCTTTCAGTGGGAAATCAGGTGGTCTCAGCAGCAGATGCAGCAAGGCCTGTGCTGTGAGGTCACTACTGCAGCTTCCATCCCCAAGGGATGCTCTGTCTCACTTAGCTGTATAGAAGGGCCATCTCTGCACCTTCAGACCATTTAACAGACAGAACAGCTAACTGCTTCTGAGCCTCACAAGTCTCAGTCTACACAAGTCCAGTTTAGATGAATAGCCCCTGGGCTGTGGTTTGATCATAAGTTCTTGGCTCCCGTAAGTATAGGGACTGTGGTAACCTACCCTGCAGCTGTTTGGGTGCATAGCAAGGCACTCCCTGATGCCAGGGTTCTGAGCAAACCGCATCCAGTACATCATGCTGTGGGCAGTGGAGGAAATCATGGACTAGCATACAGATGTTTTATGCACACCTCAGTGTGTGCCCCATTTCTAGAACTGGGTATGGAAGAAAAATGAGGCCAACCAGAAGAGATCAGCCACCACAGGCAGGGCTCAGCCTTTGGCTCTTAGAACTCACTGACACATGCGGTTCATCTCCACATTGGCTGTATTACACCTTTCCTCTTAATGATTATAACCCATTTCACTTACGGAGAAATGATCACAAGCTAGACATGGAGGTTAGCTGAAATTGAATATTTTCTTGAGATGATCCAATCCTGTGGTTAATAACGTTGCTGTCCTTGGTCATATGTGATGGTTTGTGGTTGAAATGTCCACTGGTTAGCCACAAGCCAGGCCAGCACTCCCTTGCTCCCTAATTACCCTCCTAGCCCTCCTCCTCTTCACCTACCTCTCTTGCCTCAGAATGGACAGGCCTGTGGGGGAGTGGAGTCGTTGTTTAAGGGAGTCCAAGGACATCTAACTAGGAATAATGGGATGGAATTCAGCAAGGGACAATTTATGCTGAATTATAAGAGAAATCTCCTAACGGCGAGATCTATTAGACTAGAGAATAGGCTCCCAAGGGAAACAAGTGCCATTGCCAGAGTCATTTAGAGGCTGGCTCAGGTCCATAAGTAAAAATAAATTTGGTTGTCTCATTTTATTCTCCATTTCTGTGGACCCTGCATCAGCACTGGTAAGTTAGGGAGAAAGACGTGGAGTAATTGACCTGAAGGGGATCCTAGACTTAGACTCAGTGTGCCTCCTGGCTGTGACTTCCACTTCAGAGGCAAGCACTGTGCTGTTACATTGTTTATAAAGTAGCACCGTTGACTGATTTTATTTGTTCCTGCAGGTGTTTCCCAAGCATCGGATGAAGGCAGACTGTATCTCTTCCTGTGGTATCGGAAGGTCAGATCTGAAGAATGGACCACCCTGAGATTGCAGTGTGCTTTTGAAGGAGAACTTGGCTCCTGATTGCAGTGTTCCACCCAAGCTAGAGCCGTTCCCAGAGACACAGTGAGAGCCTCCCATTGGTCCTTCCAAAGCTGTGGAGGCTTTTATCACTGTCTTTTTGAATTTGGCACAGCCTGAAAGTGTAGAAATTTGATTCAGACAATAACACAGTTAGTTATCCTCCAACTTATCATTTTTAATGAAGAGACACAGGCCATCTTTTCTGAGTTTTAATATGGTCTATTTACATGATACCAGAGTACTTTGTTTGTGCATGCATGTATGTGCGTGTGTGTGTGTGTGTGTGTGTGTGTGTGTGTGTGTGAGTGTGTGGTGAGGATATGCATGTATGCATGCTCAATTGTTTAGAGATTTTTGGTCATCATTTGGTGTCTTCTCTTGTCTCTCCCCCATCTTACGTGTCACTCCCCCCTTTATCTTTTGACACGGGATCTCGCACTGAGCCTGGAGCTCAGCCACTGAACCCACATCTACAGCTGCAGGGATCTGCTGTCTCCCTCAGCAGAAGCACTGAGGTCACAGTTGCACACTGAAGTTCCCGGCTTTTACAAGAATGTAGGGTATCCTGACTCAGATCCTAAAACTTTCTCAGCAGATACTTTACATATTGAGCTATTGCCCCAATCCAGCACCTAGATATATTTGAGATAGCCTCAGCTACCAGTTATCTAATTAAATTAAACAGGCACTCAAAAGGTTAAAAATTCATGTGCACAGTGGAGACAACTCAGTTTTACTCACAAGTTGGGGGCCATGACACAGGGGTTTGCAGTTTCTCACACCTAAGAAACTCATTACTTCATAGGGTAAAATATGCTTAATGTAATCAAATCCTTCACTATTGATAAGTGCTTCTGTATAATTTTCACCCTTTGCTTTCTTACTGTTCCTGCAAATGTTAAGCCCAGTGAGGGAGATATTCTAGGCATGCTCCCAGTTGCTTCACCTCAATCCTTCATCTAGAATTCTATGCTGGATGTATGGTATGTTGGTTAGGATCCGGTGTTCAACACATGGAGAAGAAAGCCAGTAGGATAGTGGGTTAAGAAGACAGAAGACTGTCTCTTTCACTGAAGGGTGGCTGTAGATATGATAGCTCCATCAACTGAGTGGTCCTCTCCTGAAAGAGGCCCCTATCCCCTAGCCTGCCGTGACTTACCATTCACCTGCAATTTTGGAACCAAGTGGGGAAGAACTGGGAGCTTCATGCTTTACCATCATCTAGAACATTTGCACGCAGCCACATCTGGCTAAAAGTCAGGCCTGGAGAATAGTTTTTATTTTGGACAACCATGAGCCTGGTCAGAAATGGGGCTGTTTCCTGACTATTCCTGGACATTCTGAGATTACTACTATTGCCTGGACACTGTGTATCTACCAGTCTGGGCTCTCTGAGAGCAACAAGGCGGGGAGCCACTAATCTCACTATCTCTAACACTGTTTAAAATAAAAGTACTATAGAAAGGGGTCTTTTCTAAGCTCACCAATTGCCAGACTGCTTCTCTCTGTGCTTCATAATTTTATTCATAGATAAAAGGGTGTTATGCGATTTCTTGGCTACTTGAATCCAGCCTCCCTCCCTTTATTTTATGGCTTCTGTTTCAGGAGGGAGGGCTGGGATTTAAACAAGGAAGTAGAAATATAATGGGAAGTACAAATCTGGCTTTCTAATAGTGGGCCCGCAGCTGCCGGAACTGTAAATACATCTGTTTTTGTGCTGCTTGGAACAACAGAGTATCTGTTATGATGATTTGACATAAATTCAAGCATCTCCTTCTGGGAAAGGCAGATCATTTACACAAACTCAGGTATCTTATACTACAGATTACCCAGGCTCCAGTCAACTGAAACGCCATTAAAACGCAGTTCCTTTTGTTTTATTTATTTAAGCATGTACATAGAAGTCAACAATATCTTAATTGTTGCCGGGATAAGTGGTAGGTATACCAGTGACACGGGTTACTGATGGGCTTGAGGAAAACACCGTATTATTTCCTGTAATCACATAGTAACTGTCTGACGACTCCATGGGCACAGTGAGGGCTGTGTGGTAGGACACACAGGACAATAAGGCAAGCAATTGAAGTTGCTGCTGCAGTGTCCCCTTACAAAAGGCACAAGGCCTCTGAGCTAGGACGCAACAGGACAGAGCTAGAAGAGATGGCCAGTGTGGAAATTTCTTATGATGGATACTAGTGATCACATGTGATACTTTTCTTCCCATTTTAGAAATGCAGATTGTTAGTGCTCGTGGAGAAAATTGGTTTCCAGAAGTCTGAACTTAAGGGGTCATTATTCTCTTGGGGCTTTTACCACACATGGGAGTAGGGGGGACTCCCAGGAGTCACATGCTCCATGCTTCATGTGAGTGAAACACTTTCATTAAAAATGGCAGTGATAATACCTGGAGGTCAGCCGTAATTAATTAATTAATTAATTAAAGTCATTAGTGGCAACACCTGGGGTCATTAGTAAGATTCAATAGAATAACTAGTGTGAATGCTTCGCCATATGCAGATGTCTTGCAATAATGATTTCTTTGGCTAGTTTATCTGTCTTGAATAGAGAAGTACACCAGGCATCCTACCAACCAACACTGAGCCTTTGCTAATGCCCTAGCTGATAGATGTATTTATACACATTTGAATGTGTTAGCAATTTATTTAATTTTTTATAGCCAAGTAGAATTGCTTGTCTTTGTTCATTCATTCATTCATTCATTCAAGAAGTACTCATTTCTAACATATGTCACATTACCCATGTGTTAGTATTAAATGGCAGTATCTGTAATTCTTCCTGCCAGTGATTTGTCTAAAGGTGCTATTCAAAGGTTTTTATGACTTTACTCCATTAGTACTTGATCCGGAATTTATTCTCCCTTGCTAAAGGGAGAAGTGTTAAATATTATTTGTGTTACTGGAACCCCATATTCTAAGAGAAACAAAATCAGGGAGAATGAGGCAGAATCAAGCACTTTAGAGTAGTGGAGACAATGGGAAAGAGTGGCTGTAGAGTGAGAACTTGCAGGATACATACACTGGCTGTGGCTACCTATGAATGCCCACACACTCTGAATATGGCCAGAGAAAATACATGGGCCCAATGCCGGAATCAGAAAATGGTGACCTCAAGATTTTGGCTAAAGCAGATAATGATAGGGTTCACTGCGGGATGGGGAAAGTATCATGATCTAAGTCACCCTGCCTGTCACTTCTCACAGTTATTTCATGGAAGAGTAACATCCTACTGAATGGTTTTAGGGTTTGTTGGACATAGATATAATAATGTCTTATGAACATAGGCATACATCTTTAATTCCACCAAAAGGGCTCAATGGTGTGTGTGTGTGTGTGTGTGTGTGTGTATGAAAGCCAGTTATCAATGTTGAGTGTCTTCTTTGATCACCATCTCTCTTATTTTTCAAGACAGAGTCTCTCTCACTGAACCTGAAGCATTCTTATTTGGCTACACTCATTGTTCTACCAGCTCTAGGATCCTTCAGTTTTTGCCTGTCCAGCTCTAGATTTAAAAAGTATGTGCCTCCACACCCTGCTTCTTGACCTGGACTCTGGGGGCTAACCTCAGGTCTTCATTAAAGGACAGTCAATTTACTGATTAGACATCTCCCTGATCTATAAGTCCTTTTGATGGTTGAGAAGCAGTGGGAAATGGGAGGTTTAGGACTTTGGCCCCTCGCTACTTTCTGCCTTTGCTGAAATTATCCCTGACAGAGTGTTCTGAGCCAGGAGGGTTAGTGTACTAGCAACCCTGGGGATTCCTGATGCAGAAGAAAAAGTTCTATCCTCACACTGTATAAAATCAACAAGGCACATGACCTGTGCTAAATTACCGAAATCCTGGGCGGGGTTTGTCCTCATCTCCCCAAATACAGAAATTTGTGCATTCTCCTGGTCATGTGTGTCTACTTAATTTGGCCTGAATCTCTCTAACATAGCAAAGATTCAACAGTACCTCCAGTCTCTTTTCTCCTAGTTCACCCAAAATACATCTGTTTCTCCTACTGCCAGGCCATTACATCACAAGGAAACCGTATCACATGATCTGGGTTCTGTGCAAGCATTCAGCTGTCATTTCAGTCTCCTCTCTTAGCCAACTCAACTGTTGTCCAAACATGACCCTCCTAAGAGGTATTTTGCAACTTGACCCTGCCCTGGATTAAGTTGACCTCTGAGAGCTTCCAAGGTCCCCTCCAAGGCTGGAGCTCTCCCCACCTCTACCTGTTTATCTATCCATCTCTACCTCCTCCTCTTCTAGGTCTTGGCCCATGCAATTCTACTCTTGAGAATTCTATTCATTTTCTGTTTTAATGTACAATGTGCATCTTTAGTCCCTCATCTCTTAGATCAGACTCTTCTCCATGCTCATTTGGACCAGGTATAGCTTCCATGGCACTAGTCAGTTTATACCAGCCATCCATACACCAACGCTGATGCCCACTGCATCAAGATCTATGGTCGTTTATTATGTTTCCTACCACTGAGCAAAAACCCTTGAGCCCTATCAAGAAAATTAAAGATTGATGAATGAGTGAATGAGTGAGTGAATGAATGAATGAATGAATGAATGAATTGGCAGTGCCCTAGCCAAACTTGAATGCGGTGGTTTGTAAACAGTAGAAGGAAGACAGCTTTTGTTTCAGTTTAGGGGAGACTCTTCATGTTCCATGGCTCTACCTTATGGACAGCATGAGGTACAAATGCAGAGGAACAAGCACCATGGGAATAAGCCTCATGGTCAGTCGGGGTCATGAGGATGTTGACAAGATGTCTAGACTTGTCACACTAATATTTACTGCTTGTAAAATGAGAGGTGATTCCCCAAGTGGAAACAAAGCAAGTTCAGAGAAACAGGAAGAGGTTCAAGGGGCAATTATAAGGAATATAAATGCATCAAGTGGGAGGTATCAGAGTATATAGAGAAAGACTGTGTGGGGCACAGCATCACGATGTATAGTGAAAGACAGTGTGCAGGGTATAGCATCAGGATCCAGAGAGAAAGACAGTTTGTGAGATACAGAAGAATAATGCATAGTGCAAAGGCCCAGGAAGGAGGAACCAAGGTAGAGGGGTGACAACCAGAACACAGAGGACAAGGCTGGATCCATAGGAGTGGAAGCTCAGCCATCATCTTGGAAGTCTGAAGGCAGAGGGAGAAATACTCATAGTGGTATTGCCCCTTAGTCCTTAGGGAGATATGCAGAGGGTGGCAGTGGGAAGTTCCTGTGCACAGAGCTGAGGGAGAGTAGTCTGACTGGTAGTCAAGCAAATGTGAGGAAAGTCAGTCTTGAAGAAGATGCGAAGCAAGGGAGAGTCTGTGAGAACATCAGTTCTGGAGTTCAAAGAAGCTAAGTTACAACAGTTAGCTTGGAGACAAAGGCATTTGAAGAAAAACCTGGGCCCTGGGAGGATTGGTGGGAAGGGTTTACACCTCGGATTCACAAGTACCGTTTACAAAGGACCTGGACCTGGTGGTCTTCAACAGGCTGGACCCAGATGCTGCCGAATGATGGGAAGAAACAGCCTGTGAGAGAAGGGAGACAGGGGAGAAGCAGGAGACTGGCTCCGGTTTGGGAGCTGGCCATTGCAGTGCCTGCTTCAGTGGTGCTGGTGGGCTGAAGACAATTCGGCCTTAACAAACAATGCTACTTGGTGTTTATGCCTAAGTAATGGGAGCTCTTTGTTAGCAAGTTTTATGAGCAAGTCACAGCTGGATTCCACAATTGTTTGCCTCTTCAGAGTAGGCATGGCTCCCCTTTGCGATTCTTCCCAGCTCTGGTTGGAATCCATCTGCCTGTCTGTGCTACCAATATGTGTGGATGATGTGCATTTTATAGGTCATTCAACAATGTAGCTGGGTTCTTTTGGTCTCTGAGGTAGTATACCTAAACATAATGTGTTAACTATGCAACTCAATTTTATTCCTATGGAAAACACGTTCAATATACATTTCCTTGCAATTGAATGCTCTCGGAGCGTATTTGTGACCAGGCGTGCTTCTTTATGTTGACATATTGTTCATGGGGTTTCATTAGTCAGATGCTATGTCACATCACATATGGAACATGAGGGAAAGTGATATTAATGACAATCTGGTGACATTCAGTACTGTGCAGCACATCAGGTTAAAAATAAAACAGGAGTAAGAAGATTTTTCTTGTTTCCAGTGAGATTCTTTCTTTCATCCGTTCTTCCTTTCTTTCTTTCTCTTTCTTTCTTTCTACTGAAGGAACTGCTCTGTTTGGATCAGGCGTTAATTATTACTGGCAAGGCTTTGTGGCTAACTAGTGATGCAGAGATCCACCCACCCTGAGTTTGTAGGTGGAAGAGAAGGAAGAGGAGGAGTTCTGCTGAAGTGTTCGTCGCATGTTAAATCCCCGATTGTCCAAACCATTCAATTATAACATTTCGTCCTGTGCACGTCAGCTTGTCTGGCATTCAGCTTCATGGGGGTGGATCCAGCTGGGGTGCAGGGCATTCTGCATACGGGCGGCTAGGTCTGACTGAAATATTTGAAAGCCAAGTGTGGATGCCAATGAAGACCCTGGCGCACAAAGCACAGGCTGTCTCCAGTGTGTGTGGCTCTGCTATTGAGCATTGAGGGAGGGAGACTCATGGATCAGCCCTGGTGAGGGGAAGACACATGCAGAGGTGGTAAGGGCTCAGGACCTTCTCTAATCTCTTCCCTGGGTCCGACAGGTCCCGCCTTTGCCTTCTCTTCCAGGGAGCTCCACCATAAAGATTTACTTCTGAATTCATACCTGACAGTCCACACGTAGTCTTTGTAAAAAGCAATATGAATGACTAACTAGATATCAAGAAGTAAGGGAAAAAATAAAATGTTACATTTGGGATATAGATTAACCCTTTAATTTTCAGATTTGGTTTTTACAAATGCAGAAATCAATTGAGTTGTTCATTTAAGTTGTTGGTATATCGTGATTTTCTATCTTCTAAACGCTCCCTCTTCATTCTGAGGTTATTTCCAGTGTGGTGCAGGTGACTTTTGAACAACATGGATATCTGGATGTCAAATGAAGAGATGTGGCCGGCCCTCTTGCCTTTCTGCTCTCACTACATCGCTGCTCAAGGCAGATCGTGTCTCTATTCCTCAGAGAGCCTGCAGCCTTCCACCTCACCCTCCCACCGCACCCCTTCCACTCAACCCTCCCACCGAACCCCTCCTACCTCACCCTTCCTTCCTCACCCCTTGCGCCTTACCCCTTCCACCTCAACCCCTCCACCTCACCCTTCCCACCTCATCCTCCCACCTCACTCCTCCCACCCCACCCCTCCCATCTCATCCTCTTCATCTCAGCCCCTCCACTTCATCCCATCTATCTCACCCCTCCCACCTCACCCCATCCACCTCACCCCTTTCATTTCACCCCTTCCACCTCACCCCGTCTACCTGCCTCTGGAGATCACAACATTCAAATGTCTTAATGTCTTTCACTGGGGTGCAAGTGCTGGGGAACACTAGCTAGAGGGTCATTGTAGTACTCAACTACTCCCTGTTTTTAGTTTCTTGGTGATTAATTGTCTGGAATAATTAGGAGCCAGAATAAGGTAGTAATAGGCCAGTGGGATAAGTTCAAAATAATATCTATCTCTGTAAATTTGTTTGCTACCGAATCCCTTTTCCCAGACCCCTAGATCACTGCCCAACAAGGCAGAAATAAGACTGTCTCTTGCCAGGAGAGGTGGGTTTCTCAAGTAGGGGCTATGTGTACCTTGATTTATTACAGCAAACACAATTATACACCAAGTGTGGATGCCAATGAAGAGCCTGGCACACAAAACAAGGCTCTCTCTCGTGTGAACATTTCATCTGGAGGGATAGCCTAATTCTACATCTTCATCATCATGGTCTGAATTTGTGTATCTAACTTCTGGAAGTTCTGTGTGTTATACTGTGACAACCAGAATACATCCCCAGAAAGAACTGAATTGCTTTACATGGCAGAATCAGTTCCTCTTATCATGCAGAAGCCTAGACATCTGAAACCAAGGTGTCAGGGGAGTTAGACTCTGTGGGGAGGTTTTCCTCCTCTCCCTAGGTTCTAATGTAGGTGTAAATCTTTGGAGTCAGTGCCTGGATTTTAGGGTAATCCTCTAGTGCCTGCCTGTTTGATCTCTGTCTTTGGTGGTCATATTTCCATAAAGGCACCAATCTTATTGGACCTGGGGCCCATCCTATTTTAGTATGGACCCACTTAACTAATTATGCTTGTGGTAATTTGAATACGAATGGTCCCATAGACTCACGTGTTTGAATATTTGGCCGTAAGAAGTGGTGCTATTAGGGGGTGTGGCCTAGTTGGAGTAGGTGTGGATGTCACTGGGGAGGAGGTCTTTGAGGTTTTATATGCTCACACTATGCCCAGTGTGGACACAGTCTACTTCTGTTTCCTTTTGATCAAGATGTAAAACTCTCAACCTCTTCTCCAATATTTGCTTACTAAAATTGAGATGCGATTTGCCTTTTTGGGGAAAAATTATGGGAAGTGATTATTTTTTGAGATCTTCATTTTACTTTGACATCTTCCAGTATCTGCCCCGATGCTGATGCTGCCATGCTCCCTGCTGTGGTGCTAATGGACTAAACCTCTGAAACTGCAAGCCAGCCCTGCTTAAATAGTTTCATTTATAATAGTTGCTGTAATGGTGTCTCTTTACAGCAATAAAACCCAAACTAGACACCTGTCAAGACTCCATTTCCAAATAAAACCCCATCCTGAGGTACTGGGAATTTGGTCTTTAACATAGATTTTTGGAGAACACAATTTAGTCCATTATGCATTAAGTACTAAGATCATCATCTTGCTGACCACAAACATCAACCATGAACCATAAGGAGGATGCCAGACACCCTCCCAAAGACAGGTGTGTAGATGTAGCTGACTGAAATCTACTTTGTAGAAGATAGAGAGTTGGCTCAGTCAGTGAAACATATACTTTGAGGGTATAAGGCCCTGAATTCATATTGCTGGAACCTACATTTAGAGAAAAAAATGAATGGAGGTACAGGATTCTAACCCTGGCAACGGATAGATGGGAGACAGAAATAGGCAGATTTCAGAATCATACTGCTAGGTAGCATAGCCTACTGGGCAAAGTTCCAAGAAAATAATAGACCATCTCAAACACAAAAAAAGAAAGCGCCTGAAGACCATTACCAAAAGTGGTCCTTTGACATTCACATGCATGTACCAACACACAAGTAGCAACCCCCATACATGCACATGCACAACCCTTTATAGTTCACATGAGGTGAAAGAAGACTAGCACAACCTTGAACACCAGCAGTTAGTGTTAGATACCGTGGTAGATGAGTTGTGCTTGTGAGACTCTGGCTTGTGAGAAGGGCTAGGATCAGTGAGTTATATTTTCACTGCCCATAGAAAAGGAAGACCAGAATTAGTTTGCCTTCACCTGAAACAGACAACAACATGCACTTGCTCAAAGCATTCATTCTAGACTAGGTGAATTCTTTTCTTGTGTCACAATACAGTCTGAAGGCACACCCGTTGGTCATTTCAGGGTATCCCATGTGTCTGATATATGGCTGGTATGTTTCCAGAATATAAAGAAAACAGAGTATCAAGTATCCCAGCTGCACTTTAGGGCATGGGAGGAGGTTAGCTACGATATTTTAAATCCTGCTATATTAATGAGTTTTAAGGGATATAGTGATACTTGACAGACTAAACCATATAAATTTTTGATACATTGCACCTTCTACCATTAAGAAATAAGCTAAGGTTTTGGAGGTTATTAATGTTTTGGGTCAAAATTTAATTTTTATTAAATTTCTTTATTGTGTATGGGCATATTGCTATAATATATGTATATGTGTGTGGAGACCAGAAGACAACTTTCAGGAATCAGTTCTCTCCTAGGGATTGAACTAAGGTCATCAAACTTTGCTATAAGCATCATTAGTCCACGAGTCATTTTTATCAGACTCTTTTCTTTAAGTTAAAAAATTAGGGTTATTAAGGCTTTGAAGACAGCATGATCCATATATAAAAGTATTCTACTAGTCAACTTACAAGTAACTTAAAAGACTCATAGTTTTGAGTAGCTTCATAAAAATAGAGGGACTATAGAAGATCCAGAAAAATACCAGTAACCCTGTAATTCAGACATGTAACTCTTCATGGCCTATGCTGAAGAATTATATTCAGAAGATACAAATGCCATATGGAGTCTCTTAGTGGTCTGAGTAGTAGGGTCACATTATTCATCTACAGAGCCATGGATCAAAGCCATGCCATCAATATCAAAGAGTCATCTAAAAGTATCTTGACCAGGTTCAAGGTTCTATGGACACTGACTAGTTGAGTTATCAGCTGGTTATCAGACTCACTTATCACGAGCTGGTTGTTGCCACACTCACCAAATCATAGATAGGCAATCACAGTAACAAGTGTTGATCATGCCAGAAAGAGTAGGCTGGCAACCATCTTGGAGATGTCATGATAGTAGAATATGAACTTAGTATGGGTGGGTTTGAGAGACACACGGCATAGACTGGATTTCTAGTGGTCATTTCATCAGATTCCCTGGAGTCCCCATTTGTACATTCTCAAGCATCTGGTTAATTCAGCCTTCAGTGACCAAGACCTTAAAACTCCTTTGGAGAGTAACCCTTGGCCCTGGAGTACATTACTCTGACTACCTAGTTGCTTATGTTCCTTTGATACAGGAGGAAGAGATCAAAGGTCCAGAAATTTAGCTCTTTGCCTAAGATCAGGAATCAGTTAGACAAAGCCAATAGTCAGAATCCTCCTGAAGGTTTAGGTTGAATCTATGCACTATGAGATTTTGCAGGAAGTCCCAGGTCTGCTTGGCCCTTTCCCCTTGTGTGTGCATCCTGATCTTCTCTCATCTCTTGGCTTCTTTGGATGCATGTTCTTGGTGAACCATTCTTTCACACCAGTGATTCTCAACCTGTGGTTCACAACCCTTTTGGGGGTTTGAATAACCCTTTCATATGGGTTGGGTAAGAGCATTAAAAACTCAGATATTTATATTATGATCTATATTAGTATCAAAATTACATTTATGAAACAGCAACAAAAATAAATTTATGGTTGGGGGTCACTACAACATGAAGAAGTATATTAAAGGGTTGCAGTGTCTGGAAGGTTGAGATTCTCTGCTCCATACAAGCCTAGCTTCAAGTTTTGCTTCTGCACAAACTCACCTGTGATATTCTGTATTACCAGGCTGTGGGATCTTGGAGGCTGAGATGGCTTCTCACAACGTAAAGTTTCCTGTCATGTGCAGCATGAGGCATGGATGTGGTAGACAGCCATTAGTGCCTCTGCAAAATTCTTGAGTCATTTTAACGAACTTCAGATGATTATATATTTATATATAACTTACAGGAAATGAAATATTTGCTTACTAAAATTGAGATGTGATTTGCCTTTTTTGGGGAAAAATTATGGGAAACGATTCTTTTTTGAGATCTTCATTTTATTTTGACATCTTCCAGCATGATTCAGAGACAACTCATTATAAAGGGTCCATCACATCCCCATCAAGGTGAGGGATGACACAAAAGGAATGCCTCATGGCAAGAAAAATTTATTTTTAAAGTAAAGTTTGATTTTTCAAAGCTCTCACAGCATACAAATGATATTCCCCTTCCACTTGGCTATCATAATATTCACATAAAATTACAATACGATGAATCATTCACATCAGTCAGAAATCCACAATTTTTAGATCTCATACAATACATCTGATAAGATAATGCATAGGGAGAGAATATAATTGAGGCAGCAGACAGGACTCTGCCTTTGATCAAAATGACGAGACCCTCCCACTGCAAATACTGGGACCATCTTTTCCTATTCTCATCCCAAACACATTTCAGAAAAACGTTCTTGACTTACTTTAGTTGTACAGCATATCCACGTGACAGAAGAGGGTGACCTTGTGATAAATAATGGTCTTACAATGAAACGTGAGTACAGCAAACAAGGCAATGAGTGAAATGAGTTTGGGAGAAGATGTGTGCTGAGCTGAGCATAAGCAATGCCAAATCTGAGCCCCACAGAGAAGCATGAGATTCTCAGACGCATTCATCAAGAGAATCTTCCCTAGTGGTGACCTGGAGCTTTGGGGGCTGCTCACCTTCTGTGCAATAGGTTTCCATTTTCTTCTCGGAGTGTCCCAAGGATAGTTGTTATCACATGGTCATTTCTGATCATGAGCTGTGACCAGGAGGCAGTGTGTCAGTCTGGGCACACTAATAGCCTGTGTGGGAACTTGTTCAGAGCTGGGTTATGTCGATGCACAGTTCTCACCTCAAGGGAAACAAGAATAGGTTTGTTCTCTAGCCAGATACAAATACAGTCTTTGAACAGGCTTCTGGCTACTGCAAATATCACATCCCAACATAGGAACAGCTTCGTGAGGTCTTTTTTACAGCAACAGAACAACATTATTAATCAAAGTATTTAAAAAGTATTATTGTAGGGACATCAGGTAGGTGGGTAACAGCAAAGCAGGCAAGTCTGTGCTTTATGCTCAGATGCCATTCGATGCCATTCTCTTCTCTGGCTTGGCAGAACCTAGAAACCGCAGGGATGATGTTCAGATTATCACAGAGTTGAGCATAAATAGCTATTGACAGGGCTAATGATAGCCCAAGGTATTTTGGCTCCTGACTTGCAATATCCCAGTTCTCCACAATCACAGTCTCACCAGTCAGTGGTATAGAATTGGCTCAGGTGTGGCTTATTTTTTCTGAGAACATCAGTTCAAACTTCTGTGTTGTGCTTAGAAACCTCTAAGGCTGTGGTCAGTCTGTCAGTCTCACTCAGTGTGGCCATAGGTCTACTTGATCCATGACATGTGTACAATGAGAGTAAGTGTAATAAAGTTTCATCACAATAAAGAACAGTTCAGCTAGATAGGAGGAATGGCTGTTAGCAGTCTATTGCAGGACATGGTGGCTAAGTAATAGTCATGATGAAATATAAATATCAAAATTGCAAAAAAAATTGTATGTGTTCCTAGCACAAAAATAAAAGTAACTGAGAATATTCAATTCAATTAGCTTAATTTAATCCATCTGCAATGTATAATTGTTTCAAAATATCACCTTGTAGATGAGATTGCCAATGTCAGTTTTTAAACACTTAAAAAAGAATCAATATTTATCATTTCAGGCTTCCAAGAGAATGAAACCCATTGCCTAAAATGGAAGGTGATATCTGTTATTACCTTCCAGCCAGCCACTGTGGGGAAACCCTGCTAGTTAAGGTCAAAGCCTACCATGATCGGATAGGTTATCTGAAATCAGCACAAATGGAGGACTCCCTTTACCAGCAGGGCTTCTGCATCTGCTTCTCTGACCTTGTCTGGGGAGCCAGATCTCCCACACTCTCTACTGGAGGAAGGTTGTGTAGTTCTTGGCCAACTTACAAACTTCCTCCACACCATGTGTCCCCCCTGCTCATGAGAACTTACCCAACAAGCTCCTGAGATTCCTGGAATGCCTCTCCATGCAAATGAAGCACTAACAGAACTTTAAACTCTAGCCAATAATTTTCATTTACCCTGACACCTCTTTCCCACTCTCTAAGGTCCACATATACTCCTGACTCACCCTGAATAACTTGCATTGTGTACAAGCCCACCCTTAATAAAGGTATGATTGCAAGCTGAGATCACCAAAGAGAGCTGTTTCATTGAAGACCATCAGAGGAGGCCTCTTCTCTAAAGAGCTGTAACACTAAGATCCTCAGAGAAGCTCCCCAACACCCCTGCTTCCAGCAAGACCGGGATCCTGCAGAACCCCACTCCTTCTGGACTCTGATTCATCCCTCCAGCCTGGTGTGCAGTGGCATCTGGACATCCTGAGGGGGAAGGAGTGGAGGACATGGAACCACAGCTAGACTCCTAACCCACATACCACAAGCCACCTTCTTTATAATTAAAACATTTTTATAGAATATATTTCTATTGTGATTTGCTCTCCCTCCACTTCTCCTGTCTCACCCATCTCCCTACTCCCCATTTCAAAAACAAAAACAAAATAATCCCCCCAAATGAAAACCAAAACACACAAACAGAAAAGCCAACAAAAGACTCCAATAAAAAAAAAACAAAGCAAAAAGTCCACATAAGCAACAGAATAAAACATGGAATTTATTTTGTGTTGGTCACCTGGCATGTTAAGATTTATTTATTTTATTAATGAGTGCCCTATCTGCATGTACACCTGCATGGCAGAAGAGGGCATCAGATCCCATTACAGACGGTTGTGAGCCACCATGTGGTTGCTAGGAACTGAACTCAAGATCTCTGGAAGAACAGCCAGTGCTCTTAACCACTAAGCCATCTCTCTAGCCCCAATTGCCTTGGAATGTAGTTGATACATCCAGTGACACACCATTGAAAAGAACTGATTTTCCCCTTATCAACAGTTGCCAACTGCAAATAGCTTCTTGGTTTGGCATGGGACTTTGCAGTCACTTTCCATTCTCAGTGCTTGGACCCTGCCTGCTTGAACCTGTGCAGGTCTACTATGTGTTCCCTCTGTTTCTGTGAGTTCATGTATACAACAGTCCTGTTGAGCCTGGAAGATACTTTTCCTGAAATCATCTACCACCTCTGGTGCTTGTGATCTTTCTACCTCCTCTTGCCTACAGATCCCTGATCCTAGAAGGAAGAGGTTTGATGAAAACATCCCTGAGTGCTCCAGCATCTCTCACTCTTTGTCCAGTTGTCGATTGTAGGGCCCTGAAAGGGGTCTTGGGTTTTGGTAGAAGCTCTGGCTGGAAGTAGCCCAGAGACCCTGCAAGGGACGAGCATCCATTCCACAGTGCTCCGAGAATCCAGGCTCCGAATATGTGGCATAGATCTCCATTTGATCTGCGCCTTTCAGTCACATAGGCTTTGCAGCCCTTCCCAGAGAGGTTTGCATCACCCTTCACAGATTGAAAGCGTGACTACAGGCTTCAGCCTCAAGAAATTTCCATATTAATGAGCTACCTAAAGGCCAGAGGGCGTAGCTAATTAAGTGACCCTCCTCTCCCGCCCTATTTAAGTCAGGCCCACCCTGGCCTAAGTGGTCCAGACCATCTACATTCGCTATGAACAATAAAGCTTATGGAAACCCATGGACTTCCTCGAGTCATTGGGGCCTGCTATCGCATTTTTCCACAGAAGCCCTCTTCAGACAAGTTCCAAGCCAAGTGAGTATAACAAGCAAGCACTTCCTGTGTGGCATGGCGCCAGAGCTCTCTCTTCTCCCCTCCCCGGGGACTCCCGCTGCCTCTAATAGCCCAGAGCCCACCTGATGTGGCTTGGAAGGGGACTAGTTGAACTTCCCTCGCTTCTGCCACTCTGAGCCCTGGCAGGCTCGCTTGGACCCACAATGCAACAGATAACCCGCAAGTGCCTGCTGCGCGTGGGCCATCATGCTTTTCCCCACAGTGGATCTCTGTGGTAGTTCCCATGTACTGCAAAAGGAAGCATCTCTGATGATTGCTAAGTGAGGTATTAATCTATGGGCATAGCAATATGTCATTAGGAACCATGACCATAGCCATCCTTGCTATGTTCCTCCACCATAATAGCAGTAGGCTTCCTCCTAGGCTTAGGCTAAGGACTTATCTCAGGTCCTGGCTACTTTACTATTCCATGCAAAATAGCATTTCATGGACTGGGCTCTAAACAAACAAACAAACATTAGTTATTCCCCCACTGGACAGGTTGCTGTTGTAGGTTTCAGAGTTTGTAGCTGGGTTACATTGATGCTTGTCTTTCTCCTCCAGGATCATGAAGTGTAACTTCTAACACCAGGGATGCTAATCAGTAGCAGTAAAGCTTCTAGTTGGATACCAGGTTGACTTTTCCATGTTCGGTGACATAAGCATTGTCTTCAGCAATAGCCACTTATTAATAGATTGTGGAGAACAATCAGTCATCTTAGAAATAGTCTGTGCTGTTTGGGCTTTATAAAATTATATCACCATATGCAAATAAAAATACTTTGACTTTGGAGGATGGAGTCAGGGTCATCTCCACGAAGAGATGGAGACCTGAGGTAGGGGAGGTGACCAAGAATCAAAAATGTGTCCTTTACTCACAGCATTGGAAATATGGAGGCTGGGGAGGCAGCCTCCTGTCCCAGGCCAGAACCCCAGGAGAGTGATAGGGATCCAAACAACCCACCCACAAAACTTTTGACCCAAATTTATCCTGTCTATAAGAAATACATGGGTTGTGGAATGGAGCAGAGACTAGGGGAATGGCCAACTAATAACCAGACCAACCTGAGACCCATCCGATGTTCAAGCACCAGTCCCTGACACTATTAATGATATACTGTTGTGCTTGCAGACAGGAGCCTAGCATGACTGTCCTCTGAGGGCTCCACCCAGCAGCTGACTTAGACAGACGCAGACACTCACAGCCAAACAGTGGATAGAGCTGGGGAACTCTTATGGAAGAATAAGAGGAAGGACTGCAGGAACTCCATAGGAAGGTCAACAGAGTCAACTAACCTGGACCCTTGGGGCTCTCAAAGTCTGAACCACCAACCAAAGAGCATACATGGACTGGACCTAGCCTCCCTCACATGTATGTAACAGATGTGTAGTTTGACCTTCATGTGGATCCTGAACAACTAGAATGGGGACTAACCCCAAAGCTATTGCCTGCATGTGGGATATGTTCTTCTAGTTGGGTCTTGTCTGCCATCAGTGGGAGAGGAAATGCCTAGCCTCACAGAGACTTGATGTGCCAGGGTGGTAGGATACACAGGAGTGGGGGTGGGGTGCTCTACCTGCTCAGAGGAGAAGAGGAGGGGGTATGGCAGAAGGACTAGGGGAGGGGGTGACCAGGAGGAGGGTAGTGAGCTGGATGTAAAGTGAATAAGTAAATAAGTAAATAAATAATTAAAAAAAACATACTTCGACGTCTTCTTTTCCTATTTTTATCCCCTGGGCTTCCTTCAGTCGTCTTACTGCTTTGTCTACGCTTTCACGTACTATATTGAATAAGCATGGAAACAGTGGGCATCCTTGTCCTGCTCCTGATTGCAGAGGCAATGCTTTGAGCCTGTCTCCATTCAGGATGATGCTGACCATGGGCTTGCTATAAACTGCCTCTGTTATGTTGAGATTTGCCTTTTGTATCCCTTGACACTGTAGGACTTTTATTGTGAAGGAATGTTGGGAGTTTGCTAAAGGCCTTTTCTGCATCTAGTAAGATCAGCAGTAAGATGCTTGTTTGTTTATTTGTTTGTTTTTCAGACTGTTTATGTGCTGGATTATGTTTACTGATTTATATATGCTGAATCATCTCTGCATCTCTGGTACGAGGCAAGCCTGATGATCATGGTGGGTGATCATTTTTGGCGTGTTCTTGAATTCAGTTTGCAAGTATTATACTGAGAATGTTAACATCTATTTTCATGAAGGGATACTGGTCTATAATTTTCTTTATGTTTTTTTTGTGGGTTTTTGCATGGTGAGGTATCAGAATAATAATCACTTCTTAAAAAGAAAATAGGAAATGTTCCTTCAGTTTCTGGTTTGTAAAATAATTTGAGGAGCATTGATAGTCACTTTTCTTCGAAGGTCTGGTAGATTCTGCACCGAATCCATCTGATCCTGGAGTTATTCTCAGTGGAAGATTTTTACCTACTGTTTTCTAATTCACTGTTTAATTATTTACTTCATCTTGACTTAGGTTCGGTAGGTCATATCTATCGAGAAATTCTTCTGTTCATTTTAAGTTTTCCAGTTTGGTGGAGTACAGATTTTAAAAGTACATCACGATTCTCTGAATTTTCTTGGTATATGATGCAATAACTGTTTTTAATCTTTAATTTTATTAATTTGAATATTCTGTGTCTTTGATTAGTTTGGCTAAAGGTTTGTCAACCTCATACAAACATGGTAGAAGACTTTCTCAAAGAACTTACTTCATTTCATAGAATTATTTTTTTTGTATTGTATTTTTTGTATTGTATTTTTTTATGTCTAGCTCATTGATTTTAGACATGAATTTGTTTACTTCTTAAAGTCTGTTCTTTTTTGGATCTTATTTATTCTTGTTCTAGATATTTTGAATGTGCTGCTAGATTGCTAATGTGAAATCTCTCCAACATTTTGACATAGGCACTTGGTACTGAGTGTCTCTCTTAGGACCGCCTTCAGTTGGTGTTCCATACATTCCCATTATGTTGTGCTTTCATTTTCATCCAATTCTAAGAAGTTCTCAATTTTCTTCTTAATTTCTGTCTTCATTTAGTATCAAGTTGTTTGCTTTCCCTGAATTCATATACTTTTTTGCTGTTTCTGTGGTTGACAATATCCCGCTTTAATTCATTGTACTCAGAGAGGATGCAGGATGCTTTTTTTTTTTTATATTAGTTGAGACTTCCTTTTTGTCCTAATACATGATCAATTTTGGAGAAAGTTCCATCATCTCTTGAGAAGAAAGTGTTCTCTTTAGTGTTTGTGTGGAATGTTCTGTACTTAGCTGCAAGGTCCATTTGATTCATGGCATTAACTCCAGAATTTCCATGTTTACTTTTTGTCTAGATCATCAGTCTATTAATGGAATAAAGTTACTGAAGTTATCCACTATTACTGTGTTCAGGTCAACATGTGATTTTAGCATTAACTGTGGTTTTTTTTTAATGAACTTGGGTTCTCTTGTTTTTTGCTGCATACATCTTGAAAGTTATGATGTCTTCTTGGTGGATTTTTCTTTTAATGAATATGTAGTGTCCTTCACAATCTCTTCTCATTAGTTTTTGTTTGAAGTCTATTTTATCAGATATTAAGATAGTTATACCTATTGGCTTCCTGGGTCAATACCTTTTCCCATTGTTTTACATTAAACTGATGTCTGTCCTTGATAGTGAGGTATGTTCCTTGGATACAACAGAAAGATGGATGCTGCTTTCAAATTCAATCTGTTAGACTTTGTATTTTGTTTGGTTTTAAGACACAGTTTTTTTTGTTGTTTGTTTGTTTTTTGTTCTTTTGGTTTTTTGATTTTTGTTTTTTTTTTTTTGTGTAGTCTTGCTTGTTCTGGAACTCACCATAAAGACCATGCTGGCCTAAAACTCACAGAGATTTGCCTACCCCTGCCCCCCCATTTCTGGAATTCAGGGTGTATGCCACTATGTCTTTTTATCAGGGAATTAAGACTACTAATATCTACTAATATTAAGAGTTATTGATAAACACTGTTTATTGATTCCTGTTATTTTGTTTTATGATGTGGAGTTTTCCATCTCTTTTGATTTACTGTTATGGGATTATTTATTCCTTGTGTCCTCATTGGTGTAATAAACTTTTTCTTCAGACTAGTTTCCCTTCTAGTTTCTTCTGTAGACTGTATCGGTGGAAAGAAATTGCTTCAATTTGTCTTTATTATGTTATGTTTTCTTTTCTCGGTTGACTATGATTAGCAGTCTTGCTGGATCTACCAATCTGGGCTGGAATCTGTGGTCTCACAGAACATGTATCTCTCAAGGCCTCTCCTACTTTCAGAGTCTTCATTGAGAAATCAAGTGTTACTCTAATGCACCAGCCTTCATTTGCAGCTTGATCTTTTTCCCTTTCAACCTTGAACATCCTTTCTTTGCTCTACGCATTTAGTGTTTAGTTTTATTATTATGTGCCATGGGTAATTTCTTTCCTGATTTAATCTATTTGGTATTGTGTGTGCTTCTTCTACCTTGATATACATCTCTTTCTTTAATTTGTGATTTTTTTTTACTATTTTTAAAAATATATTTTCTGTCCCATTGGCCTGGCATGCTCTCCTTCCTCTATACTTATTATTGATTGATTTGGTCTTTTCATGTTTCAGAATTTCTTGATGTTTTGTACCTGGATTCTTTCAGAATTAGCATTTTCTTTGACTGAAGTATCTTTTCTACCTGTCTTTATGACCTGAGAGTCTCTTTTCCATGTCTTTTCATCTGTTGTTGAGGCTTATCCCTGAGGTTTTTGTTTAACATCTTGTGTTTTTCCTTTCCAATTTTATTTCAGTTAGTTTTTCTTTAGTAATTCTATTCTTTTGTTAAATTCTACTTTTATGTCTTGAGTTGTTTTTAACTGTGGAAATAGGTTAATTTTCTTGAAATATCTTTCCTCATTATTTTACATTAAAATGATATATGCCCTTGATAGTGATATATATTTCTTTTCATTCAGATGTTTGTGTTTCAATAGTCTTCATTAAGATATTTATTCATATCCTTTTTAAGGTTCTCGAAAATATTTATACTTGCTATTCAAAGTCATTGTCTCACATTTCAGCTAAATTTGTTCTCTCACGGCCTATTACCATGATATTCTTGGCTTCTGAAGGATGTGTATTGTCTTAGTTGTTCCTGTTGGTGTTTTTGTATGGGGTTCTATGTACCTGGTGCTATGATGTTTGAAGAGTTTTTTTATATAGACATTTGGTCTCATTTTTGTTTGGTGAGTGTTTGGTCTTCGTTTGCTATTGTTCACTCTGGGTATTGTTCACTCTGGGTAGTGGGGTCCCTGTTAGAGAATATTTCTTCTGGTCAGTGTGGGTCACTGAGCACAATTTGTGCAACCATCTTTTAATGCCTTTCTTCCACAGTTTCCTGAATCTTTATAGTCCTGTCTAAGACTTCCTTAACTCCCTTGGGTTCTTTGTTTCAAATTTTCCAACATATCCCATTGAGAAACATGCTTACCCCCAAGGAATAAAGAGGTTTGATTACTGGCCCTCTTCTGTATTTTTAAAATAAGGATGAATCTTAAGGCAAATAAACAGCAGATCATGAAAGCTGAAAACTATAAATCATTGTGGGAAGACTTGGAGGATGTTTGCCTGTGTCAGGTATGAGCAGGACGTTCAGGTAACAAGCATGGGTGTAAGCTAGTGTCAGATAGAATTGGACACAGATCCTCTCACAGTCATAAGCCTTTGAAACATTAGTTGAGAAATGCAGACTTTTTTAACCTCAGTTTGCACATTTCCTAAAGTGTATGTTATGAAGATTTAATGGAGAACAAAGATGAATATTGTGCCCAGTGTCTACATCATCCTCATCACCATCCTCATCACCATCATCATATAACAAACTCTTTCCATGCTTTATAAAGTCAGAAAGTTAGAGTGTCACCACTGATGTTTCTATTAGTGATGTCCTTGAGAAGTTCCCCTTACCCTTAAGTTCATCCGGAGCTCTCTAATTTCCCAGAGGTCTTCTGTTTCTATATGGATTAAAACCAATTAAAACCAAAGTCTTATATCTGCATTCTTATTCTTTCTCTTCTGTGGGAAAGTAAAGGTTTGACCCACATACTCTTTGGAATTTTCCAATAATCAGGTGAATCACACAGTTTCTTTGGGTCAAGACTACTTCATTAAAGTACCTCTAAGTTTTATAGAACACATGTCCTAGAAAATGAACTCAAGGACTCAAGAGGGACAAAGTTGTGTGTGTGTGTGTGTGTGTGTGTGTGTGTGTGTGTGTGTATTTGCTTATGTGAATTTTTAAGTGAATAGGGGTATATGTGTTTGTGTGAATGTTTGTGTGTATTTGTGAGAATATGGATATGTGTTTGTGTGTGTATGTATGCGGGTTTGTGTATGTGTAGGTGTGTCTGTTTTCATATGTATGTGTGTGTATTTGTATGAGTGTAACATGTATGTGTGTGTGCATGTGTATGTAAATGTGTGCATGTGTGTTTTTGTGTTGTAGCTGTATGTGTATGTTGGCTTCTGTGATCATTATATATCTATTTTACTTGACCTTGGAAGACAAGCCACAATAAAGCAGAGTCAATGGCAAAATCAGGTCTGATTTTCATGGGCATCTAAAGCTAAGTAAGGAAGCTCTACCTTTGATGAAAAGATTTCATAAATCTCTGTAAGAAATGAGGGCCTCAAATTTCTAAGACTAGAGTTGTAAATTTTAAAATCACAAATAGTCTATGATGCTGGTCAGTTCCTTGTTATGTTATCTTATACAGCTTAGCTCTGTCAGCTTCAATTTCTTTACATACATTATATGTATTCCTAATATTCTAAGTTTTTTTCTGGGTATCAAATAATATAATACAGGAGGATCCTATAAGCATTATGCAATTATTATGAAGCTTTCTGTTAGTGAAGCCCAAGCCATTCTAGAGGGATGGAGAATCATGGAAATTTTAAGACACACACAGAGATAAAAAATATAAACACGTGCTCTCACATATGCAATTCTGGTTAGGTCAATTAAGAACTTTAACAAATACTTTAAATTTTATGTATTGCATTTAGTCACTGTCTTCTCAAATATTCTCTGGCCTAGTTTTGTAATGTGCAGGGAACCATTTTCTCCAAAGTTTACACTTTGGATATAGGAATTATACCACCAATGAATTGAGAGCCAATATTATCTTGGAGGATCCTGACGAAAGGGAAGAGAAGCTGCAGTGTGTATTTGAAGGACTTTTTTGAAATTCAGTACCACTGAAATCTATTTTCCAAAGCAACAAATGATACAAGATCCTCATATCTGAGGATCACCAAGCACTGAAAGTTAAAACATTGGTGTGTGTGTGTGTGTGTGTGTGTGTTGTGTGTGTGTGTTGTGTTCCTATAGAGCTTATACAGAATGTTGGCCAAATTACAGTTGACATTATAAAGAAATTATTCTATTATGATGTAATTTAGCATGAGTATACTGATACAATCTAATCTAAAACTCCCTTTTTTCCAGAAAAATTCCAGTAAATGTACCTGTAAGCCAAAACCCCAAACCAAACCAAATGGGAGGAGTGAGGGCGAATTGCAAAGAACCTATGGCGGCAGCATAAACCTCTTGCTGTTGGGGACATTGATGAAGATCAAAGAAAGACAAGGGTTTCTCTGTTAATGGCATCTTCCTTAAGATTGAGCTGGGTACAGCAGTGTGCTCCTTTAACATGGTCTGTGAGAAAGATGTGGAACTCTATAGACTTGTGCTCAGCCTAGGAGGACATGTCCTCTCTGCCCTGGATAGAGATCTTGGACTCTGTCCTGGCCTGAAGAGACAGAACAGCTCTTAGAGACTGTTTTGGTTTGAAAGAGAATGGTCTCAATAAGCTCATAGGTTTGAATGCTTGGGAATGCTTGGCCAGAAAGCGAAACTATTGGAAAGAATTAGGAGGTGTGGCCTTGTTGGTAGAGGTGTGTCATTGGCTTTGAGGTTTCAAAAGGTCAAGCCATACTCACTGGCACTCTTCTTGCTGCCTGAGAATCCAGATGTAGAACTCTCAGCTCCTCCTCCAGGACTGTATCTGCCTGCATGTTTCCTGCCATAATGATAATGGACAAAACCTCTGAAATTGTGAGATAGCTTCAACTAAATGCTTTCTCTTTTAAGAGTTGCTGTGGTCATGTTGTCTCCTCACTGCAACAGAACAGTGACTAAGACAGAGATCTTGTAATTAACATAGACTTAAGTATGGCATGCTAAGTGATTGGCCCTGCACTGCTTGCTTGAGAGAGGGTGGCCTTGAGATGCTCTGGGATACCATGAAGAAGGCTGAGTATTACACAGGAATGCTGATCACGTGACTCACCAGGCATAGTGGGTGGCAGAAAGGAGCTTACAGGAATGGAAAATGGATTTGTGATATATATTTAGAAAAGATCCACCCATGTCATAATCCATCAATCTAAACTTTCTTTAAATGTACTTTTGCTTTTGTACAAAGTCTTCTGGAAGGGCTGGCACATAGGAGTTCATAGTCACACTCTTTATCTGCCTTTCTCTTCATTCTTATGTAAGTAGAGACTATCAAACCCAACAAAAATTGAGTTCAGCTATTGGGGACTTGTCTACCACTTATAAGAATCTCCCAGTGAGGACTGACTCTGTAAAACCATGTCCACTAGTATCTTCAAGTCTCAAATAGAGGCACAGACTTCTTAGGGGTATAACCTTGCAAACCTCTTTATTGTAGGAAAACTTGAGGTTTCAGTTACCAATCATGTATTGTGGAGGAACCACATTCTGGAAAGCCTTCCCCAACCCTGTGCAAAGCAGAAAATAACTTCCATGTTCTTGCCAAGAAAATCGCATCTTTTGTTAAAAGACTGTACATCACTGGTCAGTTTAATCTCCCAAGACTCAAGGCGTGTGTGCCTGCCATTTTGAGCTAGGAAAATAAATGTATTTCTCATGCACTGTGGTTTTTGGGCCATGTGGGTCTGAGGGAAGCTACCACATTACTGGCCCTGGCGACACAAATCACGTGCACATTTTCCCAAGATCTCTTCCTCTGAATACTGAACCTCCATGATTATTTTCTCCTCATATGACTTCTGTTTATCCGTCATTCTTGTGGTTTCTTATGTCTGTTCTGCCTGGAGCAAGCCCTTTCCTACCACAACTAAGTGCCTTGTCTATCTTTGCATTTCGGGGAGGCAGGTGTGAAAGCTAAGTGTCAGAAGCTAAGGTGCTTTTCTGTGAAAAACCTGAACCCCGCCCAAGAATACTGAAGAGCCCAGAGGAAGGGACAGGATGTTAAGTGGGAGAGGTTAAGGGTGACCCCAGAGTGGCTTGCTCAGGAAGATTGGGTCCAGCTCTGAAAACAGCTCTTGAGCCCTAGACCAGGGATGGGTACAGACCCTGCAGTTCCACGGCTCTAAGCTTAGTGATAGGCTGGGCCCCCTAGGCCCTTCATCCCCCCTGTACTTAGGAGGGTGAGGCTCACCTGCTGTCTTGGTGCTCGGGTCCTAGGCAATCTCTACTAGGAAGATAAAGTCATGCCCATCTCTTAGAGCCCATTTTATTTTCTGATTGACAATTGATTGACAATTTATATATACTGTAGAAGTTATAAAAGATTAGTTTTCTCTAATGGAGTTTCACTGGATATATTAACTATACTTCAGATAGGCCCTGCGCCCAGTAGTAGATGGGTAATATCAAATAAACTTACTGGCATGTTTGTAGACCTTTGTGTATTTTTTTTATCTGGGCTTTTTGTTCTTTCTTTCTCTTTCTTTTTTCTTTTTGTTTTACTGGTGTTTTACATATTATTATGCTTTCTGATTTCTTAATTTTGTGGTGTGTGTGTGTGTGTGTGTGTGTGTGTGCATGTGTGTGTGCTTCTTGTGGGTTTTCTGAGAGCAGTTATTTGCTTTGTCTGTGTTTTAAACAGAGAAACAAAGACCTTGGGGTTGTGTGAGTGGGGAAGATCTCTAAGGACTTGAGAGAGGAAAAAACATGATCAGAATATATTGTGTGAAAAAATTTTTCAATTAAAAAAAATTAGCTGTTAAACTTGAAAAAAACTTTGAATATTAGTGTATGGTTAAAATTGCTCATAACTCTCTCCCTAGAGGCAAAGACTCTTAATGTAAAGGTGTATTTCTTCCTACTCTATTTCTTTTATGCTCAAGTATATGAAAATATATATTTCTTCATAAGTGAGGTCATTGTTGGCACATAATTCTGAGTCCTTTCCTCACATAATATTAGAGGAGGAACTATTTTTCATTCATTAAATAATAAGTACTACTAATGGATAAATGCTGTTCCATTACACAGCTTTAATCAGCCTGCTCTCTGCCACTCTGTCTGGCTATTTTAGGTATGTAAGAGTGTCTCACCAAGACCCTAAAGTCTATGTAACTTGAGGTGAAATGAGCCAGACAGGCTGCACTTCTGTGAGAGACCAAGCCCTTGCAGTGTCAGGCCACAGTACTAAGAAGGATGATGGTTCTACCACAGCAGTATCTCCCTCTTAGTGTTCCCCACTGTCTGCCACAGGCAGGGGATTGTGTTGTATTGAGAAGGACTGGGAGGACTGGGGTAGACTTTAAGAGGGCCCAGCTTCTTGTGGCTTTGTAAGACTTGGACAATAAGTTAAACCCCAAACCAAAGAAAGGTTTATCTTTCTTTGTCTCTTTGGGGCCTTTTTAACCCCATGAGAGTGACTGTATATTCATGTAAGAATGGCATCACTTCACAGTGGATGGCACCATTGGCCCAGTAGCCAAAGCTAGACAAATTAAAAGACTTGAGAAGTGGAAAGGACTCTGAAAGAATATTCTCAGCATACATGGAATGATGTTGAGAGATCAAGGGTCCCATTAGGAACCAAAGAGAAAATGATGGTCCTCATCTTATCCTTCTGGTTCAAACCAAGAGCTCAGCCCAGGGGAGATGGCAAGTCTTCCTTTCTCAATCTAACCTAGAAAGCATCCTTTTAGACATACCCAGAGGTGTTTTCATGATGATTATAAACTCAATGAAGTTAACAGTGAGGATCAACTGTCATAATGAGATCAAGTTGAACTCTTCAGGAAGATGTAACTTCATCCTCTAAGGTTATTTTGTGCATATCATTGTCCTTATAGGATAAAATTGCATTGGTTTATTTGGGAGCAAATTCCTTTAAAAAAATGTCTTCACATTTTGCTTACAAGGTCTTATGCATATACATACAAGGAAAACCTCTACATTAGAGGCTCCAGAGTCAATGATAGGAACAGTTGTTTTGTCACAGGGGCCATTTTGTATTGTCTCTGTCCATCTCTGTTCTTAGGAACAAAGGGTGTCTGTAGTAGATTCTCAGCCACACTCAGCAGAGCCCTTAAGCACCTGGTATTTTATTATAAACTTTTAATACATGATGATAAAAACTTGTTCCATCAAAGCATGTAACTATTTCTTCCTCATGACCTGTAGATTTCAGCTATTTGGGGCTTTCACCATCCAGTCTTGCTGAACGTCATTTCCTCTTCCCATGTGTCTGTGTGTCACACCCCAACTCATAGAACACTGGACACCTCATCTCATCCACACAGGAGATCATGATCTTCACAGGTGACATACACTTTTGGGTGTGGGCTTGGGAGAGAAATTGGATCCTGAACTCTTGACTCTAAGGTGTGTCTTCTGTAAAGATCCTGAGACATGATCGGAGAACTTGTGAACATGCAGCTGCCTCCTTCATGTGTCTTTTTGTTGTTGTTGTTGTTGTTTCATTGGACAGAAGCTTTGCAGAACACAGTACAGCAAACTGTTCCTCACAGTGGAGAAAGAAAACCCACTATTGCTCCTCTTCCTTGTTCTCAACAAACCCAAGATTTTCTGTGACTCTTGTTATTTCTGTGCTGGGTTCCACCAAGGTGCATTTAGAGGGTCATTGCCACTTCAGGGTTTTTCCTTGAGTCAGAGTGGCCCCCTCTTCCCTCCCTCCATCTTCCATTTCCTCCTCCTTCCATAGGTTAGCACTTACAAATGTTCCTGTTGTGCTAACTGGAGGAGCAGGAGGATGGCCCATTGTGCCGATCCTGAGATAATCTAACAGCTTGCTTATGCATCTATTTGGCTTGGATGGAAAATTAGAGGAGCTGTAATGTGCTGGCAGCATTAAGCAGAGAAGTACTCCCTGGAGTGAGGAGTTAGGCACATCACAGCAGGCTCTGATGAAGGCTGCTACCATGTCAGGGCAGGCAGTAGCCTGGCAGCAATGAAGGTGGATGCTCTCATAAAGAGGGCATGCTATGTTCAAAGGGGGATATCTTCAGGCTGAGCCATCCCAGAGCTGAGGAGCTTCAGAATGGAAAAATACCAACAGGGATTTTTTTTTCTGGGTGCCCACATCAGAGTGGGTAATTGAATTGAGGTCTTTAAATATGGACACATAATGCAGTTCGGTCAGATGAGCACTTTGGATTTTCGTAATTAGTAGCTAGAGGTTTGATGAAGTGTGGGAGGGAGGAGGGAAGAAAGTCTATTTTAGGAGATTGGAGTGATAAGGCCTTTGCGTGTTTTTATCAGTTCATGTAGAATTTGACATATGGTAAACAGGAAAAGATAGTATTTAAAAACCCCATAAATACACAGGGTTGGGAAAAAAATCCTATCAAAGCAGAGAATGGAATGTCTGCCAGCCCCACTCCCCTGCCTTCAACACTAGGGTAACACAAAAGGCCTGCATGTCATTGCGAGAACCAGATCCAGCAACATAGAAAGCTCCTGGATACCACACTAATTATTTGAGACTAGTTGTGCCCAGTCCTCCAGACCCCGTTGGTGTCGCCTACTGGTCTCTATATTTAGAACTTTTAGCCCCAGGAACACCACCAGCTCCAGGGGAAGCCAAGTTTTTGGTTGACTCAATTTGGCACATTTTTTTTCTTTCTTTTTTTCTTCCTCTTTTTTTTTATGGCTTTCTGTCAAAGTCCTCAAATTAATGCCATGTTATGTTGACTATTTTGTTTCTTAATGCAGTGAAGCTGTCTTGAAATTATAGTCAAGAGTTTCTTAGAAACTTGCATTGACATCATAATCGTATCGTAATAAAAACTGAAATGGAACCTCATAGCTGTGCGTGGACACGTCTACTGTCAAGGCAGGTATTAAAAGAGACTTTTATGCAATGTTTTAACATAATTTTTGCTGAAGCTTTTTTAAATGTCAAGGCAAACATAGTAATCACAGATAAATGGCATTCTCCTCTGTCACTAATTTTTTTTTAAACAAACAAACTAAAAATTAGATATTTAGGTAGCTTATCCTGGGTTAGATATCAGGTAACTTGTTTGGAAGTTAGAAATTTGAGGGCCTTTCCTGAGGTCTTATCGAGAAATTAACAGGGATTTGATGAGGGGATAATTGAAAAAGGTGAAAGTATTGAAAAAATATTAAAGCCAGTACAAAGTATTTTTGGTAGATGAGTAATAGTGTAAAATAGTTCACTCTAACTGGAGCGAATTCAGAATTACAGGAAATTCTGCCTATAGATCTTATGAGTAAAAGTTTCCATCTCTCTTCAAGACAGGAAATTATACCACAATGAAATATGGAAAAGAGGATTTTATTTTTAGTATTAGCCAAATCATGTTACAGCAGGGCACCAGTGCTCAAACACGTCTTCACATGTTTACCTGTGCATATGTGTGTGTCTGAGGAAGACTCAGCCAAGTCACAGTCAAAGCAGACTCAGGGTCAACAATTCTTGACCTAACAGGATTCTATCTTTCACTTTCCACCAGCTCCGTTTGCTCTTTCATACACTGGAAGGAGTTGCCTGTGTTTTCTGTTCCTCTCTTGACATCTTTAGAGTGTGTCTGACTCTCACAGCTGTACCTGTATGCTGTGGTCCCCAGGCAGAAGGTGGGAACTGACTAGGGACAGCTTACACCAGGGTACCTGGACCTAGCATCCCAGTGTTACCAGTGGTCAAGGTCTAGGCTGTGTGTTTGCAGGTTCTTAGCTACTTATCTGAGAATGAAATAAAAGCTTACACTGATTGCATTGTACCAAGGGAACCTAGTTCAAAGCAGAGCTGTAGAAGAGGTTGGAATAGACTCCTAGAGATTAGCGGGACAAAGGGATGCTGGTTGCTTAGGGCTTCCTCTTGTGGCACTCACAGGAAGGAGCAGTTTGTTTACTAACAGTGAGGGCAGCTCTCTGTTCTCATAGCTAGATTTGGTCCAATAATCACTTTCTACTGTGCATTGTCCCTTACCAGAATGTATCTGATTTTAATTATATGCATGCCAGTTACAAATAGGATGTATTAGTCAGGGTTCTCTAGTCACAGAAGTTATGGGTAGTCTCTATGTAGTAAGGGAATTTGTTATGATGACTTACAGTCTGCAGTCCAACTCCTCAACAATAGTCAGCTAAGAACTGGAAGTCCAATGATCAGACTGAGCAGCTGCTCAATCCCACAAGTCTAGTAGATTCTAACAGATGTGCTGGCAAGTATAAATGCAAGTAGGCAAAGAAGAGTGAATCTTCCTTCTTCCAATGTCCTTATGTGGGTCTACAGCAGAAGGTGTGGCCCAGATTGTACCACCATGCCTGGTTCTGGGACTTGCTTTGTCCCAGATGGCCTTGAACTCAGAGATCTCCTTGCCTTAGTCTCCTGGGATTCATAGCCACTATGCCTCAAGATCTCCATGCCAAGATCCAGGTCAGAAACTTTTATCCCCTGCCTCAAGATCTGGATCACAGGGGAGCCTTCCAATTCTGGATTGTAGTTCATTCCAGATATAGTCAAGTTGACAACCAGGAATAGCCATTACATAGACATAAGGTGTTATATAGAGGATTCCCTCTGAAAGCTTACTTGGGGACAGTTTCTCCATATTGTGCATGCACTCAAAACCAGTCAGGACCAAACTTATCTTTTACCCAGATTCATTCAGGAATATGTTTGAATTGAAACTCTACAGAAGAGAGTTAGTTATTAATGGTGTCAAGGGGGAACAGATAGTTATTGCTTATAGTGGTGTGTGTTAATGGCCAAAGCCAGATGGTGTCTGGTTTGTAACCCTCTTCCCTATGTATTTCTACTTCACCTTGACCAGGCTGTGAGCTCCCTAGATGCTTTGTTGGGGTTTTCACAGAGTGTTCATGCTTCAATGAACACCTTACTTCATGAGTCATATCTCTGGCTTGACTGCGTGGGCAGAGCATACTGCTCTTGCTATAATTCCCCAATGGTTTGTATGGCTATTATTGGGTTAGTTAAATATTTTATACCCATTGGTCATTAACCCTTAGTAAGAACTGCAGCATCTTCTACCTGCTGTATGCTATATGTTTTTCTTAGAATAAAAGTTTCCCAGCTATTTTGCATTCAGTGTGGGCTTTTGTTTCATTCTTAAATAAGAGGCCAAGAACATGGAAATACCCAGTCCACACTCTCGCCACTGTTATCACTGTGGTCCCAGATCTACATCCTCACTGGTGCAGGTTGTGCCTAGATTCTTCTGATCAACCTGTCTGGGAAAGAGCAGAGTATATTGCAGTCCTGAGCATGAGACACTCTCCGAAGATTAAGGATTTGGGTCCCAAGTAAGCAAAATGGATCCTTAGTAATCCTTCAGGCTACAGAAGTGGAAAAAGGATGCCAAGAAAGAAGACGCTCCCGGCTCCATGTGTAAGCTTAGATGCACTGCCCCTGGAATCTTTCAGGAATGTTATGGAGCTGATAAGGCCAAAGACTGCCTAGAGGGTGGGAGGGAGGCTCATCCTCTGGTGCTCTGCACTCTGTTCTCAGGATGGTCTGGGCTCCATGGAGTGCGCTGGTGCTGCTACTTGAGACCATGGTGTTGGTCAGAGAAGATCATTGGCTGTAGAGAGAAAGATGTAAAGGCCAACTTTAGAGTAGTTTTCTGGGTAAATACAGAATGCATACATTTAAATGAAAACAGGCAATTTAAGACACACAGCACGTTTTACTTCCAAAGGAGGTAAATTAATCAGCACTGAAGTCATAAATTAAATTTCCAAGTTGCATCGATATGATACGCTATTTAAGCAATTGGTCAATCCCAAACCCTCCAATAACTTTGCTATCTAAGTAAAATAAATAGTTTATTTTGACTTTAGATTAGTTTTTCTTTTGCTTTTAGAGATGAAGTAATTGGTTTGAGACCCTTAAAGAAGATCTTATCTTTTTCAAAGAAACATGTCCTCACCTATCCTCCAATCAACAGCACTCAGGAATCCCCCAAAATGAGAAAGATAGAGGACCAAGCACAAGCATAAGTCATACATTCATCCAGCAAGCAGTATTCATTGAGAATGTGTAGACTGAGGCACCAAGAAAAATGTGGTGAATTTTAAGGTATTTATGCTTATTTCTTTACTTTAAAACCAATATTTACCTGCTAGTTTGTATTTCTAAATTGAATTCTGAGCTATGGACAAATAACAACATGTTGTGTGGTAAAGCCTGTGCCCACAACTACCCTACCAAGGACACAGCCTTCTTTAATTATCCCTCCAGTTAGAGTCTGAAACATCGTTGCAATCTGCAACATTGACACAACTTTGAACTTCTTGTATGTTTTGCTTTGATTATGGACTTATTTACACTTACTCAAAATAGGAAGAACAGTTTTAAAAAGCATAACATTTCATCCATCTTTAACAGTTACTGACTTGTGACCTGTTGGATTTGCTCCATACTGTCTTCACGGCCCCAGAATTCCATATGTGTGTAGGAATCGTAACACTCACTGCCTGCTACTTTCAGTGTCATGCCTTGTGGCAAGATACACGTGATCCTCAGGGCCATCATGGTTGGGGAAGAGAATTGACTTGTGTAAGATGTTCTGTGACTACTGAGTCATGCACACATACATGGACACACCCCAAAATAAAAACTAAATAAATATAAAATAACCTCAAATCTTCTGTCTTTGAATTTGTGAAGAAGAAATGCATGCTAATTTTCCTGTCCTATCTCGGACTTCGAGAATCTGGCTATACAGTATGGAAGAGCTGGAAAAAGCATCAGAGTGTAGAGTTTGGTGATGTCATGGTTTCAGGCATCTTTTGTAGTCTTGAAATGTATCCCCTACAGGAAAAGGGGGATACCCTGTGACCAAGAGTGAAATTATTGAGTCTTATGATATTACTGTGCTGTACTGCTGAGAAACAACTGAGCTGCTTGCCTACATAGTGACACTAATTCCCATTCCTGTGAGCATCACACAAAGTTCTTGATTATACTACATTCTCTATAACCCAGATTTCGCATTACTTGTTACTGTTGGGTCCATCCTGTGGTTATGAAGAGGAATCTTCCTCATTGTGTCTTGATTTACATTTCTTTGTGCTAATGATACCAAGGATTTTATTTGTTTGTTAATTTCTTTGTTGGTCCTTTGCACATCTTTGGGAAATTGACTGTTTTGTTCCTTTGGTCATCTAAAAATCGGACTGTTCTTTCATACGCTGCATAAATGAGTTACTTATATAAAAGGAGCAGTTGGCCTTTGTCGTGTAAAAGCTTTGCAAACAGTTTTCTCATTATATTGATGGTCCTGTCACTTCCTTGGTGCAAAGATTAAGTTTTTGATACAGTACACTTTATTTATTTTTCCCAAGTTGTTTATGCTTCTTGCTGTGAAATCTAAGAAATAATTGCCAAGTACTGACCATGGGGTTGTTTTTCTGCTGTTGTGATAAACATTGCAACCAAAAGTAACTTGGAGTAGAATAAGGCTTATTTTATCTTTGGATTGCAGTACATCATTGAGGTGAAAAAGGCAAGACCTCAGGCAAGACCCTGAGGGCAGGAACCTGGAGCAGGTACCACAGATGAGGTGAACTCTCCTTTCGGGATTCCTCTCTGCTTCCTGCTTAGCTAGCTTTGTTTTTACTGTCTAAGGACTACCATCTTAGTAAAGAAGAAAAGGAGAGAGAGAGAGAGAGAGAGAGAGAGAGAGAGAGAGAGAGAGAGAGAGAGAGAAGAGGTGAAGGAGGGAGAGAAGAAATGATAAAGAAAATAAAAGTAAAAGATAAGAACACAGACATACCCATAGACCTGATAAAGTCTGAAAAAGACAATTAATTCTTCCTTTGGCATTCAGTTTCTAGACAATTCTAGGCTGTGTCAAGATGATAGTCAGTGCTAACTAAGAAAAGAATTTATACCTGTTTGCTACTAAGAGCTGCGCAGTGTTATTGATCTTTGATTCATTTTGTTTTAATTTTTTTCACATGTGTTTAAAAGCATGGCTACAAATTCACATTTCTGTGTGCACATAGCTTAGTGTCCTGTATTCTTTACAAACACTGTTCTTTCTCCTTGGTATGGTCATCTTAACAATGGAGTGAGACGCATGGGTTATTTATGAATTCTCAGTACTATTCCATTGGTCTGAGCCTTTCCTGAAGCAAAATATATCCTGACTTCATATTAATGCTTCCAATTTAAATTCAGAACCTGACAGTCATTATTTGACTTCATTGGCAGTATCTGTATCCCTTTGCCTTCTGCTGATGAGTATGGTTCTTGGCTACATCGAAAATAATTGTTTGTTTTGTCTGACTGTACAGATGTAAACACATTTGAATAGCAATGCCCAAAGTATCACCATCAACAGAGCTCCTAAGAATGGCCTTGGAGTATATTTGGATGATGTAAAGGATCCTGGGCTGACACCTGGTATTCTCAGTGCTTTGAGGTTGCTTCTGCAGGACTTTCCAGCCTGCACTGTTCCCAGTGGGGCACTGACTGTCATCTATAGTTCTGTTGTCACTGGTGTCTTTCTTCTAAACCAATGGTTCTCAACCTTCTTAACCCCGAGGCCCTATAATACAGTACCTCATTCTGTGGGGACCCCCCCAACCATAAAATTATTTTGTTGCTATTTTATAACTGCAATTTTGCTAATGTTATGAGTTGTAATGTAAATATCTGACATGCAGGATATCTGACACGCACCCCCTGTGGAGATAGAGAACCACTGTTCTAAATCTTTATTTTAACCTCATCTGAAGCATTTGGGTTATGATAGACTGCTGCAAAGTTGAAGCAAACCCGTTCCTGGGTTTGCTTAGCATCAGAACTGTGGGTTTGTGCTTTGTATCAAATTGTCTTTCCAAATCCTTTCTCCACTTTGCCCTCTCTCTCTCGGCAACTGCAATAACAAGGACACGGAGCTGCTGGAGGCTCAATGTGGCTCACTTTTTATTTAAAATTTCTATCCTAGTGTGCTTCTATTTGGGTAGCTTTATTGATATCCCTTTAGCTTTTCTACCTTGCAACCAATAGCTCTTCCTATAGTTTAATCTTTAAAGAAATATGGTTTGTTTGCTTTCAAATCCAGTTCACTTAGGTCTTGTTACAAGATCTTCCATGTGTCAGCTTTGGCTGTTCATTATTTCCTCTAACACTGTGAACATGGAATACAGGTATAAGGAAGTTTTAGTATCTTTGGGAAATGTGTGTGTGTTTCTGTACCTCTATATTTTTCAATAGAGTCTCACTGGATCTGGAGCTCACTGCTTTGGCTATGATAACTGATCAGCGAGCTGCGGGGACCCTCCTGACTCTGCCTTTCTAGTACAAGTGCAGATGCACACTGCTTCATCAGCTTTTTATGTTGATTTTGGGGAATCTAAACTTGTGTCCTCATGCTTTCCTACAATCAGTTTACTAACTTTGCTGTCTCCCCAGCTGGGATTTTAGGTTTTATTGATTGGACAATAACAACTTGATACATGCTCATTTCAAGAAAAGTGTTCAAAGACTTTCCATCTATGAGTTTGACTGATTTATTGGATGTGGGATACAGTTTATGGTATATAGAATACAGTGTATAATAGGTAGTAGTGGCTATTATTATTTGAGAGATTTGTCTGTTGATTCTAGTGTAGGAATCTGGGTCAGTTTTGATTGATTGATTTTCCTAATTACAGTTAATATTATCCTTTTTTTCTATGTATTTGGGCAATTTTAATTGATGCTCTTGATCTTGGTAGAACTGTGATCTCCACCCCACCCCCATTTTTGACTCATGTTTGTTTCTGAGATTTGCTCTGAGGTATAGACAACACTTACTGGCATGGTGTTTATTCCAGGACTAATTTTGCCTTACTACTGAAAACTCCCCTGAATACCTCTCATGAGGTATGAGATTTCTACTTAAGCTCATGGGAAAGAGTGATGTTCTCAGTTCTGTGCACAGATCATCTTTGTTCTGACTTTGTTCTCCTTCAGCTATAGATGGTTCCTGGCATGTGTCTACTCTCACATGGCTGGAAACTCATGGGAACTATGAAGATCTCCATACTCCAGCACTACCACCCTATGCTTGTTTCTGCACCACTTTCCACAAAGCCCACATTCCATGATTTTAATGACAGGCAAAGAGTGTTCAAACCTTCCCTTCTTAATCAGTGTGTCCTCCTTATAAATGGCCTCTTCAATGCAAAGGAGACCCAGCAGATGCAGTTAAGGAACTGATGTTGACTGCACAAGGGGTCCAGTTTATTTCCATGGCTCTTCACT
This sequence comes from Grammomys surdaster, assembly GCF_004785775.1. Taxonomy (NCBI): domain Eukaryota; kingdom Metazoa; phylum Chordata; class Mammalia; order Rodentia; family Muridae; genus Grammomys; species Grammomys surdaster. The sequence goes on along the minus strand of NW_021604634.1, from coordinate 3,553,370 downwards.
GGAGGAAAGCTGTGGAATCCAAGATGGAGAAGACGGAGTAGGAGTATTGCTGATCTTGGAGATAGAGGAGGGGCAAAAAGGCAAGATATGTAGATGACCTTCAAGATCTGGGCAAGGCTAGCAGCCAGACATGACTGGAGATCTCTCAGAGGGAACACACACTCATTGACTTGTTTGTGGAAAAATTTCTGGCATTCAGAAGTGAAGAAAGTACATTTATATTCCTTTACGCCAGGACACATGAGGTAATTTGTTACCAAGGCAATGGTAAACTAACAGTCCCTTAAGTGTCTCCTCCTTTGCTTCAGCTCAGGGAGGCTGCAGACCTTAACTTCTTTTCTCCCCTGCACACTGGACTGGAGACCTTGCAGGGAGCAAGTCTTCAAGTGCATGCAGAGATCGTTTAGTTCCCGTGTTTCAAAGTCATGTCCTGAGCCACTGGTTATACCCACTGTTCTGAGATCAGCTGTATCCTACATGTATCTGATATTTCTTCCAGAAAAAAAGGAAAAACCCAGCCCCTGTGGCTCTGCCAGGGCTGAGCAGGGGAGTGCCTTCAATCCATCGTTTCTGTCCACCATGTTTTTAATGTGAGATACAACCAGCCTCACTCCTTACATTGTTTCCAATATTTTTTGGTTCATGGTACTGAATTTAAGTTTACAAAATTGTTATACATTTAAAATTTACTTTATTTTCGGTCTTAGTTTTTCAGATACAAGATAACGGCCTTATATAAGACAATCCTATACAAGAGATATTTCTGAATATGAGAAAATAATCCTTTACTATATGCATAAACATTGAAATCGCAGCAGAACATTTCTCCATTGTGGGAAGATGTTGACACCATACTGCTATTCCAAAGTCTAAATGTGCTGTATCAGTTACTTCTCTGTTGCTGTGAAAAACACACACAATTAAGGGAACTTATAGAAGAAAGGCTAATTTGGCCTATGTTTCCACGGAGAAGAGTTTCTCACAGCAAGGAAGCACGGAAGCAAATGGCAAGCATGATGACAGGGACAGGCAGCTGTGAGCTCAGGTCCTGAACAGAGAGCACAGAACAGAGATTGAGCTGGACTCAGGACAAAGTGTTAAGCTTTAAATCTGGCATCCCATGACATAGTTCTTCCAGGAACTCTGGCCAGACCAGCCTGGCAAACACGGCTGGCTCTGGCCCTGCTCCCTTCTCACTTCTCTCACCCTTCTCCCCAACCCCCAGCCGCTTTGCTACAAACTGTTAGATTATATTCCTAAAACTAACCATCAAGATCTATTCCCTTATTTGCCCATTTCTTTCCCCTGAGGCAGACTGCCAAGGTCCAGTTATCAAAGTATTGAAGTCCAGCAATCAAAAGCTCCCTTTGGTTCACCTAATTAAGATGCCCAATTAAAAATTAAACAACTTATCCCAACATGGGGTTTTCTTCTCTTTCTTTTATGAACTGGCATTTAGCTATGGACCATGTATGACTCCTCTCTATCCAGAGGCAGTCATTTGTCCTAATCCAGGACAAATATCCCTTACCCCTCTCTCTTGCCCCCTCCCTGTGTTCTCTCCCTTGTTCCCTCCTCTCCCTTTTTCCTCTATATCCTGCCTTATCTCTTCCCTCTGTTCCTCTGGGACAAATAAATCTCCTTTGTGCTGTGAACTTGGTCTTGGGTGTTTTGTGTAGACTTTCCTTGTCCTTACAGGTCTTCCAGGGACCACACCTTCTAAACCTCTCCAAACAGAACCCTCAACTGGCAACAAGTAGTTATTATTTGTTTGTTTCTTTGTTTGTTTGTTTTTATTTTTCAAGACAGGGCTTGTCTGTGTAGCCCAGGCTGTCCTGGAACTCACTCTGTAGACCAGGCTGGCCTCAAACTCAGAAATCTGCCTGCCTCTGCCTCCCAAATGCTGGGATTAAAGGCGTGCGCCACCATTGCCCAGCATTTTAGTTTTTTTATTTTTATTTTTTTTGTGGCAACAAGTATTTAAATGTGGAGGCCTTTGGAGGACTCTTCTCATTAAAACCACCACAGTCAATGAAGAAAGAGTGTTCACGTACATGAGTGTTGCCTCCGTCACGGCTACTTAGGAGTAATACATTCCGAGGAACTTTGGGCGTCCCTTAGACAAGGAGTTCCTACATCAGCAGTAGCCTATATTATTCTTTTGTAGAAAATCCAACTTTGAAAATCTTTTTTTCTGTTCTCTACCACTTGGGCATAAATACATAGAATACTTTTTCCTTTCTTTCCAGACTACTTTGGCATGACCAAGAATGCTTCACTCCCTTTGAAAGAATTTTCCCATGTAATGAGCCATGGGTACTCATACCTTGACCATATCACTAAGTGAAGTAGAACACCTAAGTCACGTAAAGCAGTTAGCTGTGTGTGAGGGTGGTCACAGTTGTGGTTTGGGCATGGAAGATGTGGAAAAATGATATGAAGAGACATGAAGCCAAGAGTGGTCATTCATGTTCGCAGTCCCAGCACTTGGGAGGTAGAGAAGAGGAAGAGTAGGAATTCAAGGTCATTTTCAGTTAAACTGTGAGTTCTGGGACAGCCTGGGCTACATGAAAGCTATTACAGAAATAAGATGAACAAAAAGCAACCAAACTTGTTAACTAAAAATTTCCCAACCCAAATAATGGTGTGCCGATATCTGTTTAATTTCCCCACCATATTTGGACCCTATGAACTGAAAATTAATATACACAGATGAAGTTAAATTATATGATGGGGTGACAGAATTAAATTATACTTAGAAACAAACATAAGTTTTTATTTTTTGTCTAGTTTCAAAGCCAGTCTATTTTCCAAGTCCCTTTTGACATTTCCTATTTCCTGTTATTTTTTTCTTTTACATTTGTACTATTTCCAAATGATACGTACCCGTCTATGGTTCACACTTTATCTTCTCATTTGTTTGGGAGAATGTATAAGAACATCTTCAACGCGTTGTGCCTGGAACCACGTGTGAGTGAAGAGAAGTTCATGCCATTTTTAGTACATGAAGTAGGTTTAAATGTTTTAAGAGATGTTTCAGTGAGACAACTGACAGCAGCATGCTGCATTTATCACTACCACTGATGAAACTGGGCAGTGGGTTGCTATCCAGTTAAGACCATGGACATTTTATTTACAGTACAGGAAAAATATAAAAGAGCATAATTGCCTTTGGAAACTCCAAGAAAGGGAATCGTTTCCTGTCTGGGGGGACGGTTCATGACTCTAGAGTGGCATTCATACTCACAGTCAGAGCTTCATGATCTGAGCCCACCTTACATGCACAGCTCTAAGCTGATGCTGGGATGCATGCTATTAACTCTTTCCTGCCTGTGTTTTAATGTTCTTGGAAACTTGTTTAACAAACTATTCTAAGTGATTTTTTTTAACCACTAAGCTAAATTTAATATAAATTTTGTTGGACAGCCTATGTTACTCTTGTGGTAAGCTATCACTAAAATATTGTTAAGTGTTATTTTTAAATATATACATAGAAACACAGTCTTTTTTCTGTTATTTGGAAAAGACTTAAAGAATACTTTATGCCTAAACACATTTTATAGTATTTTTCTCTCACATAACATTTTGTATTGTTCAAGAATGATTCTTATCACCTTATGTTGATGACTTCTTGAGACCCTTCACAAACTTAAAAACACAATAAACTTCAGTTTTTTCTTACTAAAGTGTCCACAAGGTGTTTACATAATGTTTTTACCCATAGTATGTTGATTATATGCACATATAACTTAGTGTATATTGTAACACATACTTTTAGCACTAGACAGTATCATTTTTAAAAGGTTCTTTGTATTTATTTTTAATTCCTTGAGGATTTTGTACATTGTGTTCTGATCTAGGTTCACTCCCCAATCCATATACTTACTCATTCTCTCTCTCTCTCTCTCTCTCTCTCTCTCTCTCTCTCTCTCTCTCTCCC
>NW_021604634.1:3543789-3549330 GCF_004785775.1 Grammomys surdaster | reverse complement strand
ACCCACCAAGTCCAGTTTGTGCCACCCTTAATATTCTTGGATGTGTGGCCTTCCTTTGGAACTCAATTGACTTACCAGGGGGCCAGATCTTTAAAGAAAACTGGCTCTCAACGTTATCCATTGTCAGTAGTTCATGTGGTAGGGGTGGGAGCTTACACACACTGGCCTCACCATGCTGGGTTTGAGCTGGCTTCATCTTGTGCAGGTATTGAGCCGGCTGTCCCAGCTGCTGTGAGTCTACATGTGCAAATGGCCTACTGTGTCTTAAACACAGTTTTTAGTTACCCAGTTGTAGCTACCCACTGCTTCTGGATCCTGTACTCTTTTCACCTCTGCATGCAATAACTCCCGAGGGTTGGAAGGAGAGGATGTGATGATACAGCTGTCCCAAGTAGGGCTGAGCACAGTATCCTAATCCTCTTATCTTCTGGTCCTTGACTTGTTGGTTTCTGTGTTAACCATCATCCACTGCAAATAGAAGCTTCTCTGATAAGCACTGAGAAAGGCAGTGATCTACGGGAATAACAATAAGCCATTAGAAGTTGGATTCTACTTTGTCAATATAGTAGAATAATAGCAGATTCTCCCCTATGGCCTTGTGACCTGTCTAGTGATAAGCTCTTGGTCTGACATTGGTGCCAGGTATGGGTTTCAGATCTGAAGCAATGCATTGTGGGCCATTTTGGGAAGTCCGGGCATCATTGTAGTGTGGGAGTGTAGGTTCAGACTGATGATTGTTTTCCTCCTTTGGAAGCTCTTCCACCAGGAGGTGACAAGCAGGGGACACCTTCATGGTTGTTGTGATACTGAAAACCGAAGTCATCAGGACACTTCCTCTAATGCAGTCTTCTATGACTGTGCTTATAACTTCTCTAGGATGTAACAATTTTTATCAGCCCAACAGTATAACAAGATTGGCACAGATATTCCTAGCACCATAAAAACGAATCAATACTGGCCCGATGGCCCAAGAGTGGGGGTTATGATGAGAGACATTAGCCACACTTTGTGCTGTGTGGTGCCTGTTCTCCTGCTCTCTTCAAATCTTCTCAGTAGGAGCTGGAGGCTTACATGAGGCTTCAGAGATGACGCTTCAGTTATGATGGATGTCCCAGGCTACTAGTGATGTCAGGAACCCAAAACATCAGAAAAGTAAAGCATGAAGAACTGGGCCAGCAATAGAGCTGGTCCATGAGAGCCACCACAGGTACTCTCAGTGGTGGACCCATAGAGGAGCAAGACCAGCCCAGTGTATCTGTGTCACATGATAATTTGTCCCGGCTGCTGGATGTCAGCTGAGAATTTAAAGAAAATACTTGCAAAGGTGCACTGGAATGACAAGGAGAAAAGAAGCCACTGCGTGGGTTCTTGTGACATCAACAGTCTCTGCTGACCAAGTGTGCTGAAGCCTTGCACGAGGGAAGAGCACTGCTCTGTTCTGTGTGAATTGTCTTCTGCAGCACTGCCAGGGACAGGGTCAGGTTAGAGGGCTGGTGACCGAGCGAAGGGAAGAGTCAAACGTTGCACACACACAAAGGGGCTCCCTGGTAGCTGCAGCGTGTCTTGGGAGTTACTGCACAGTTGAGGTTCACACACAGGTCAAGAAGGTTGTATAGAGTGCGACTCCCAGAACTCACACCCTGTGGTGAAGTAATTGGGCCCAAAGGTGCTGACAGAGAATAAAGTTGTGCTGGTTTACAGAGGTTGCTGGTTTCTAGGGCGTGAAATATACTCACGAAAGAAAGTGTTCTGGAAGGTGGCCATGTTACACGGGAGCAGGGTGCTAACCAAATTGACTTTAAATGTTGTTCCTGCCGTGGTAATATTTCTGAGGGATTGAGGAAGGGACACATCACTCAAGGGTAGAAATGGGTAATTTACAGTCTTTGAAAAGCTGTCAACTGTTTTCTGTTCTCCACAACAAAATTCCCTTCTTCAGAGACTTTTTTCTTAGAGGTTTTCTAGCCTACTGTTGAGGAGCTACTTCCTGCCTGGCTCCACCTCAGCCCTCCTTGGTCTCAGGTGGGCGGTATTGGTAAAACAGCTACCTCCAGACCTGCAGTGAGGGGGTGGAAGAAACGTGCTCTCTGAGTCAGAGCTGTGGCTCTCAGCTTACTTCCCTCCCTCTGCTTTTCTTCTCTCTCCAGACCCCAGAGTACTCTTTCTGAACATTAGTGACGTTTACATGTATTTTAGGATAAGCTTCCCACGGTCAGTCAGCAAACAGCCATCACCATCATCCCGGCAGGAGAGTTTGAAAATCTATTAACTCTATCCATTATGCGGTGCTAGAACCTTCCTTGAGAAAAATATTAAAATTAAATTAAGATTATTTAAATTCTAAAAAGATTGACAGTTACTTATTTTTTAAATAGATGTTCATTAGATAAAACTGCTTTGAGCCAGGGAAATGTTAAACTCTGGAATGAGAGAAATGAATTAATAACATAGGATATCCATTGCAGTAAAGACTAGATGCTCGGATGCTTGGCAAGATGGTTTCTAGACTGTCTTCTAGTCTGTGTCTTAATGCTTGGGGAGTGTGCTTTCTGTATACTTGGAAGGTTTTGTGTCTGATGCTGGGAAGTCTGTCTCTAAATACTCAAGAAGTCTGCCATCTAGCTGGGAAAGAAGGGCTGCCTCAGAATCTAGAGTCTGGATTCACAAGCCTCGCCCCTCCCAGCCTTTAGGTGACCCAGAAGTCAGCATCTAGATTCTAGATGCTCTCTTTTATGTGATTCTGGGTTTGAGAGATTCTGTAACATATGTTTAGATTGTGGGCTGCTGATGGAGACACGAAGTCAATCTCATGTCCAGATGTGCAATTATGTGTGTGAGGGCAGAGAGGACAGCTAGTGTAAGCTCCAGCTTCATGTTGATTTGGGCATTTATTCTTACATTGTACGGTGTCACAACAATGCATGTGTCCTTTCCTGGTTGGCTTCCTTTAGGACTAATCAGCTCCTCGTTTGTTTCTCTTCTCCAGTGAGCTAAGTGTAAACTTACTACTTTCTATTTTGTATCTGTACAATTTTATTTTTTGAAAATTGGTTTCTCACAAAAGATAAAACCAAACCAAACCAAACCAAACAAAAAACCCCCATGTGAATATTTTCTACCTCATAGAGCAGAAAATACGTAGAACAAAGAAAAGCAGAAAGGACAAAAGCAGATATTCCTCATAACTTACCCCAGAGGAAGATTCTGGCAACATATCAGGGTTCAATTATATTTTAACGAGTATTTCAACATAGTATCCTGGGGGTAAAATTGGACTTATTCCACACACTCTGGCTGGTGACACCTGTACTTTCTATTTTTGGCTATGTGATAGGTGGTGAGCCTTCTGCTTTGCCCACAAGCAGATCCTGTCCCCTTGAACTCCAGTTTGCCTTAGGAAGCAGCTGAAGTCATGAATCATTCCCAATACTACACTGTAACCCACAAGTGCGTGGTTACCCAGCCACAGAAGGATCTGAACAGAGAGACCTGGTGGCATCTGGGGAAAGACACAATACAGAAGTCAGAGCTTAGTGGGTTTGTGGTGGTGTCTTGTTCGCCCATGTGTTTTTTCAGGAATTGTTGGCTAAATCCCCTTGGGGCTTAGTATGGCTTTCTTGCATCTCTTTGGGTGAATCACAATGAGTGTTCATGACTGTGCTATATGCACAACATGTGTGCATGTGTACATCTCAGGGGTCCTTAACGTGCACCACATTGGATTATTTTTTGTCATTGAAAGTTAGAGCTCTTGATCCTGGGAGATCAGGAGAAGGATGCTCAGTCTTGGCAGCCTGGAAGCAGCATGACAGAGGAGTGGCATTTCCAATAATCAACATCTTCCTGTAGCCTATACTTATCCCCACCTCCCAGTAGTTCATTCAGTTGAGTCCATCAGTGGTTCACCTACAGATGTCAAAAAGTCTCCTGAACCGATCACATCGTCAACATTTCTGATCATTGTCACATTAGGGACTAGCTCTTCAACACATAAGTGGGGGGGGGTGGAATTTCTGAGTCTACAGCACAGCACTAAGTACTTGTTATGTTTCAATGTAACCTGATGTTCCAGGGTCTTTGGATTTAGATAGTTTGAATCTCTCCATTTTAATTTTTAAAAATACCACATAATTTTTTCCTCCAGCCTTTATCTTTCCTTTGTGGCACTGTAACTCTTCTGTACCCCAAACCCCAAGCTTAGAGAGGCTGGTGATATTGTCTGCAGCCTTCTGTAAACCAGACACATGGTCTTCAAACAGTAGGTACATGATAAAGGTTTGTTCATTTCAACCATGTGGTTGCTGGGAAATGAACTCAGGACCTTTGGGAGAGCAGTCAGTGCTCTTATCCGCTAAGCTATCTCTTCAGCCCTCCCTTTATTTTTAAGATGGACCCACTCATTAGCTTGAATCTCATGAAATAGTCAGACTAGCTGTCCATCAAGCTCCAGAGATCTACTTCTCTCTGCCTTCTCAACACTGGGATACCAAGAATATAGCACCATGACTGGCCTCTTAGGTAGGCCCTTGGGTTTGAACTCAAGTCTTCCTGCTTGAAAAGTGCTTTACTTACTGAGCCATTTCTTTAGCTCAGTAGCCACTTTTAAAAAGGGAAAAATCCAGTTTGCATAGGATACTGCTACTTAGCATTTACTTCAGCTTTCAAAGTTGTGCTTCAGGCTTCCTGTGAATGATCACAGAATAAATTTTGAGCATGTGATTATAAAATTCTACGTGTTTCCTGTTTTGAATGTTTGGACCTCTGTGGATCAGGCAGATCATGTCCGTGAACAATATCTTGAAAGATGTGGCTCCTCTTGGATCACTAAGCCCAATGTCTGGGACCTCATGTTGCTTCCCAGTCTCTACTCAAAACTCAACTCAAAGATGATGGTTGGATTTTCCACACACAGCAAATGCGATCACTGCCAAGTGCTCTTTTTAAGTCATAGATTTCTAGATGGAAGAAGGATGGGAGCTTTGCTCTGGTTTGGAGACCACATGCTCATCTGTCTTAGGTTGGGTTTTATTGCTCTGAACAGACACCATGACCAAGGCAACTCTTATAAGGACAGCATTTAACTGGGGCTGGCTTACAGGTTCAGAGGTTCAGTCCATTATCTTCAAGGTAGGAACATGGCAGCATCCAGGCAGGCATGGTGCAGGCAGAGCTAAGAGTCCTACTTATTCGTTTGAAGGCTTCTAGGCTTCCAGGCAGCTAGGATGACAGTCTTAAAGCCCATGTCCACAGTGACACACCTACTTCAACAAAGCCGTATCTATCATACCTACTCCAACAGGGCCACACCTTCTAATAGTGACATTCCCTGGGGCAAGCATATACAGACCATTACATTGTCCTGTCTCTCAGCACTAGCCAGGACTAAGAGCCCAAGATCTCCCTCTCCCTCCCCATCTCCCTCCCCTCTCCCTCCCCTCCCTCTGCTCCCTCCTCTCTCCCCTCTCCCCTCCCCCTCTCCTCTCCCCTCCCCCTCTCCTCTCCCCTCCCCTCTCCCCTCTCCCTTCCTCCCCCTCCCTCCCT
>NW_021604634.1:3500396-3538789 GCF_004785775.1 Grammomys surdaster | reverse complement strand
GTCTAAAGACTGAGACTTCATCCTTCATCAGCCAGTACATGCCTAGACATTTATGTGGACAAGACTCCCAGCTGACAGCAACCTCTCTTTGGTGGGAAGTGGGAATTTCAGAGCCAAATTATGAGAATCTCCCTCTCCCTCTCCCTTTCTCCCTCCCTCTCTCCCCTCTCTCTCCCCTCTCCCCCTCCCCCTCTCTCCCCTCTCTCCCCTCTCTTCCCTCTCCCCCCTCCCCTTTCCCCCTCTCCCCCTCCCCTCTCCCCCTCTCCCTCCTCCCCCTCTCCCCCTCCCCCTGTCCCCCTCTCCACCTCTCCCCATCTCCCTCTCTCTCTCCCTTTCCCCCTCGCCCCCTCTTCCCCTCTTCCCCTCTCTCCTTCTCCCCCTCTCCCCCTCCCTCTCTCCCCCTCGCCCCGTCCCCCTCTCCCTCTCTCCCCATCTCCCTCTCTCTCTCCCTCTCCCCACCCCCCTTCCCCTCTCCCTCTCCCCATCCCGTCTCTCCCCTCTTCTTCCTCATTTCCCTCTTCTCTCTCCCTCCTCTCTCTCTTTCTCCTCTCCCTATTCTTCCTTTCCCTCCTCTCTCTCCCTCTCCCGCTTTCTTTCTCTCCCTTCCTTCCCTTTCCCTCTCTCTCTCTTTTTTTCTCTCCTGATACTCCCAAGTATCTGACCACTTCCCCATGCCCTCCCCACCAGTCTTCCCTGACCTTACTATCTTTGTATCCAATATGTTATAAAGAGAAAAGACAACACATCCAAGAGTATTTATATAGCACAAATTGGTTTTGAATGGTTTTGTAGATATGAATGAGGCTGTTCTAAAGAGTGCATTGAAAGGCACTGTAATAGCAAAGATGAGGGTAACTAACAAGAAGGCATCACCCCACACAAATTCCATACACGCCATGAAGCTGGGTTTGACAAAGATACCGGTTTAAAGCAATGCAGTGGGGAGTGATTTCAACAGAGGTCGGTGGCACAAGTGGGCAGCAACAGAGCACTGCCAGGAGCACCATCCTCAAACAAACACCTCTCAAATCAAAAGCAAGAAATTAGAAAACATTCACAGGCCTCACCTAAACCCTCGAGTCAGAATCTGATGTAAACTCTGATGAAACATTCTTAGATGAGACCATGAAAACAAACTCAGAACAGGAGAAAGCAATCTTGGACATCATCAACATCATCATCGTCATCATTATCAACAACAAAATCTCTGGCAAAGACTTTGAGTCAAGTCTAGAAGAGTCAAAATAAGGTATAGACTTGGGAGAAATATCTGCTCACCATATCTGGCATTTATATTCACCTCTAGAAGACATCTCCAGATTCAATGCAAAACATCACACAATAAAATTAGAAAGTGAGCAGGAGACAAGCCCAGATGATGACTGGGAAATTGTCTGGCAGCAACAGAGCTCTCAGGAAGATCTCCAGCATCACAACCCATAGGAGGAAGAAAGGGAAGAACGGATGTGAAGTCATTAAACGCTTCCTAAAACTGCTGAGATGGGTGGACTCATACAGAAGCTGCCAAGGTGCACGTCCACCAGAGTGCTGCAGTGCTGCTGTGCTAATGCAAGACCTGCTCGAGAGAGGTTCTGTAGCTTCTTACAAACACTAAGCTCAGAGTTGCCATGTGCCCGGGCAACCATACACCTGAGCATTTGTCAAACAAAGACATGCGCGTGCGCGCGCGCGCACACACACACACACACACACACACACACTAATAACAGAAAAGGCATTCCTTGACTCACTGCTGGTTTTCTGGTTTTAATATTATGTAGCACCTAAGATATCTCTGCAGTTTTTGCAACTTCCTGTGTGTCATGGTTATTTCAAATTATAAACTAATCCAAAGGTTAATAAAAGGCAATGCTAATATTCTATTTAATGTAAGAATACTTTCATGAAAACAAGAAACACAGCATAAATCCTCATTAAAATCAGGAATTAGACAAGCTTGTTTGTTGATACAAGTGTTCTTTTAATTTATGCTGAAAGTTCTCATCAGTGAAGAGGAAGGAAAAAGTATTTGGAACTATACCCAATAAATTTTTTTTGAAGTCTCTACAGTTTTTGTGTGCAATGTTAAAAGAATCTTCAAATTTTTTTCAATGTTAAAAAGGAAGGCAGCTAAATAAATTTTAGAAAGTCAAAGGTTAAAGATAGTTTTCTTTATAGTGATAAAAATATTAACTTGAAACATTTTTGGCAACAATTTACAGCATAGGTCAAAATAAATAAATAAATGTCTTCTTGAAACTTTTAGTGAAAGACAGTGATTTTACTTAGCAATGCTGAGAAATTTTAAGACATGAAATTGTGCTGGTGAAGGTTGGTTCAGTAAATCCTGTGCCGCCCATAAATGAGAATGGTTAGATTCCCACCGGAAGTGGCGCAAGGCATTCATCTGTAATCTCTGAGGTGGGAGGTAGGAACACTCGGGTGCTTCCAGTTCATTGGCCAGCCAATCTAGCCAAATCAACAAGTCCACACCAAGTAAGAAACACTGTCTCAAAAATGAGGTGGATAGCAGTTGACGTAGGTATTTGGCATGAACTTCTGACCTCCACACGTGTGCACATTCATTTAGGTGCACCTGAACACATATGTGCACACACATGTATGTTTAATGAACTGAAATGTATATTATATTTTTGGAGACCAAATTATCATGGTAAGTTTAACTATTTTCCTTAAACTCAAGTACATTATTGATTCAGTTTTCTGAGAAACAAAGAAATCCTACGGTAACCATAAGGATTAAACAATAAAGCTGGCCTCCAATAGCTTCACTGGGCACAATTTATATTCCATAAAATACTCTCATTTTAAGTGTATAGTTTGATAATGTCTTACCTCATTTACAAAACTGTGCAATTGACACCAGAATCTAGGGTTGGGATATTTTATCAAAGCAGCAAGAACATCTCTCTCATTTTCAGTCACTGTCACCAGGCAACCAGAATCTACTTCCTGTTCTAATGGATCTCCTTAGTGTGGGCAGTTCATAGGAATGGAATAATACAATGTGTGACCTATTGTGGCCTAATATTAGGTCTTCATGGCTCACCCATCTCGTAGCATGACTCAGAAATTATTACTTTACATTGTTGAATAATTTCCATTGCTTGGGCACTTTGCATCTTGCTCCTCTACCATAGTTGGAAAGACCTTTGAGTTGTTTCTATTTGCTGCCACTATGAATTACACTCCTGCAAATAGATCTCCAATGTAAATATATGTCAGCGGATAATTGTATTTCTTGTAGGCAGATATTCAGGTGTAGACTTGCCTCGTGTTGTGATTTGGATAAGAAACATCCCCCACAGGCTCAGTTATTCAAATATTGGGCCCCCAGTTTGAGGTGTTATCTGTGGAGATGGTGCCATCTGCCCAGAAAAGATGCATCTCTGGGAATGGGCTTTCAGAGTGTAGAACCTCACCTCATTTCCAGTTTGTTCTCTCTGCTTCATGCATGTATGCACTGTGGCCTCTCGGCATCCCAATCCTGCTGCCTGCTGCCATGCCTCCTCCAATATTATAGACTTACCCTTTGGAGCCATAAGCCAAAGGAGACTTTCCTTCCATAGGCCATATTTGGTCATTATTATATAGCTGTAACAGCAGTAAATTAACTGTACGGAAGCTGGTATCTAGAGTGGGGTTGCCTCTGTGAAGACCCAGACTGTGGAACTTTGGATCAAGAGAATAGAGGGATGCTGTAAGTGGGGCTGAGTGAGCTATGATAACAGAAGCCTGAAGACAGCAGTGATGAGATCGGTACCAACAGTAGAGGCCAGCTACTGAGGCTTCAGAGGAAAGCAAGGACTTTGGCATCAAATGGGCAAGAAGCCATCCATGAGGTATTTGGGGAAAGAATCTGATTGCTCGTCTATCATCCTCAGAAAGACCTTTGAGTTGTTTCTATTTGCTGCCATTATGAATTAGGCTCCTGTAAATAGATCTCCATTGTAAATTAGCCCTAAAAAATTACATTAGGATAAGTTAAAAATTAACAGATTAATTTTAATGGTGTGGGAAATTTCTAGATAGTACAGTGTTGAGTCTGGGGGTGGTTGTTATTGATAACTCATGCAGGTCTCTAGCGAAAGATAGCAAGCAAGAAAGAAACACAAAGTGCGTTTTGAAGAGATAAAAAGGGTGTGAAAGGTTATATTACAGACAAGAAAAGTGCTGAAAGCGAGGCTTTGTACTTGTTAAGGAGTTAAGCAGCACTAAAGAGAGGACCCTGCTCTGTACTACACATGGAAAGGGCACCCTTAGGGCAATGCTCCATCCAGCTAAGCCACAGTGAAGGAGAAAGCCTAAAGGCTCAGGGGCTCTTAGAAAGCAATTGCTTCAACGCACAAGAACTGTTGTTGCTATTGTGGTCAAAAGAGCCCAGGTCTCAGCCCATGCTGACAGGCAAGGTTGGCAGCATCACCCACATGGTCTAGGGATGAAAAAGGAAAGAACAGGGGTGTTGTATGTTCTTCATCCATGTTTTCAGGAAGCTGCAGAGGCCAGGCAGTGTGTGACAGCCTAGACAGCCTATGAGAAAAGGACCCTGACAGGTCCTTTTGTGAAGCTGTGAAAGGAGAACCTGGCTTGCAGACCCAGCATCCCGGGACATTGGAGATCCGAAGGCCATGAGACATCTGCCAAGAAGAGTGGCATGCAAGACCTGGAATCAGCCTAAAGGAGAGAGATGTGCACAGTGAAGCTGGAGGAGCTAAGCTATTTAAGTTCTCTGAAAGTAACACTGTAGACACCAGACATGGCATTTTAGAATTTGGGTGCTTGGCCTGTTTAGTTTGGCTATGCTCCCATTCTGTTACTTTAGAATGGAAATGCAAGGTCAATGCCATTACATTTTTTATTGGAATTACATTTTTTTTTAAATTTTATTTGTAGGTGGTGTCACAGTTAAGAGATTGCCTTGAGTCTCAGAGGAGATTTTTGACTTTTAAATAGTGCTAAGACCATGAAAGACTATGATGACTTTAAAAATTGAGCTATGCACATCTATAATATGGCCAGGAACCTATGGCCTCCAGGATATGGTGGGATATGGTGGAAGAGGAATGTCCCCTATAGGCTGATGTATTTGAACACTTGATACTTAGTGTCAGTGTTGGCAGTAGATATTGGATCTTTAAGATGCAGAGCCTGGCTGGAGAATGCACCTTACTGGGAGTCGGCTCTAAGCATGTTTAGTCTTTCCTCACTTGTCTGTGGTTGAAGACTCGGTCTCTCAGATTCCTGCTGCGGTTGCTGACTCCCATGCTTACCTTGTCACTGGGGATACTCTTGTAACCTAAGATAAACTTTTAAAAATTCCATGTGACTTTTGGTTATTGTGCTTAATTGTCCCAACGGAAAAGTCACCAACACTGTCTCAAATTAATGTTTCATTTAGTAAGAAGAAAGTGCTGCAGTGTCAGCAGCTTCCTGTAAAAGTGACTTAAAAATATAAGTAAATTATGATTGGAGATGACCTACCAGATATTCGGAGGCCATTATGTTTAATGCGGTGCAGAATATTTAATTATATTATTAAATAGTATAAAGTACATAAACCAAATATCTAAAGTGTAAATATCTGAATAGGTTTCTTGCCCAGAAAAAGAGCCTGGGGACTCTTGAATTTTTGAATGCAGCATAGGGAGCCCTATAAATCCCTGTGGAGATGGTGGGTCGCTTGACTCATTTTAAGTTGGTATTTGGGGAGAGGAGAAGAATGCAAGATAACTCTCACAAGCTAAAATGAATTTTAAAAGTCTAAAGCACTGAGAATAAAAATGGAGACTTCTTTGTTGTTTATATATAAAATTACCTCTAACCAGTAAGGTTATTCCAAATAATAAATGAAATAGAGAAAATAAAAATGAGTTCAGAAATAGATTTAATACTGTAGGAATTATATTAATGCTTAAAGATCAACAAATATCACATACAATATTGTAAAACAACTTTAAACTACGAGAAATACAGATTTTAAGACAATGAGATATTCATTTACCTTGATGCAAAATCCATCAAGATCCACAAAAACAAACAAACAAACAAAAAAAAAACAAAAAACAAAAAAAACCCGAATGCTTTACTTTTAAAGATACCGGGATACAATTTGTATGAGAAACTGAAGTTGAATGCAAAGGTGTTCAACTCCTTTTGTGACTAAATAAATTTAAAAATAGTATTTTGGGAGCTACAGAAATGGTTCAGTCAGTAACCTGGAAGCTACATAGGCATGATTTGATTGTAGACCTTGAGCTTCCAAGCCTGGTGCTTCAGTGTGCATCCCAGTGCATTCAGTGCAATCCCAGCACTGGGGACAGAGTGGGCGAGGGGAGGGGGCGGCTGACACAGATCCCTGGAGATCATTGTCCAGCCTAGGTGAACGCTGGAGCTTCAGGTTCTGTGAGAGACCTTGTCTAAAATAAATAAATAAATAAATAAATAAATAAATAAATAAATAAATAAGTGAAAAGCAATCGAGGAAGACATCCATTGACCCTGGTCTTCCAGTGCATATGTGTACACACACACACACACACACATCACTTTCCCCTGTAAGAAAGATGTTTCTGGTCTAAGGACGGCACTCTATTCTGTAAGGACAGAGCTGTGGAGGGAGCCAGGAGATGCCTTTGGCTATGGGAGGGGGCGGGGCATTTCAGACAAGGAAACTTGGCTTTAAGAAACTCAATAACTCCATACCTGGGAATGCACCTGAGAGAAGTGACCAGACATTCGCTTTATGATTTATGAGTGACGCAGTCACCATTGCATGACTTATGGCCTAAAACTAGAAACCATCTGAATATCCTAAAATACAGAAATGGAAAAATAAATTATGGTACAGTCATTAAAACTATTTCTTAGCTGCTGGAAAGCATGCTTTCTAAGACAGCCCAGTGCTGGATTAAAAGCCTCAGAGAACAGCGGTGTGAGTGGAGTGATCCGACTTCACAAAATAAAACCACCCATGCTTACCTCTAGCTTTCTTTGGGGTCAATTTCAACAAGCATAGCGGTAAGACTTCAAGAACAAGACAACTGTTATTTCTGTGAGGAGAAATTGTGCATAGTCTTCAATGCTTTTTACATTTTTCTGTATTTCTGTATTCAAAATGTTACACAAAACATGTGCTGCTTTATATATTATATTGCTGAATATTTAAAATAAAGGCAACTGTTGCAGGATGGAGCAGTCCACATGCCAATCTTTAAATATGTGTGTACATCCATATACATACACATATACATATGCACACATACAAATACAGGCACATATATGGATACACATGCACACACATGACACACGTTTTCCCCTGAAACCTTTTAAAATTAAATAAGTGAGCAAAATAGTTGGAGGCATTGTGTGCACATGTGAATGTGTATGCACGTGTTCCTGTGCATTTGTGAATGCATGTGCACATGCATATGTGAGTGCACATAGGTGCCTGCGTGTGCATTCATGCAAGTGCCATATGTGTACATGTGCATATGTATATGTGTGTGTATGCACGCACATGTGTAGGTGCTTGTGATTATTTCTGCTTTGTGGCCAGGCTGTCTTGCTATCTGTGATCTGTTTCTCTTCATTTCCTTCCCTGCGGCGTGCTTTTTCCTGGAGACCAAGGCTCTAGTTGGGCTGTATTCTGGGTTCTGTCTTTGTGAGTGTACTTCTCTTGCACCCACAGACATCTTTCCTTTCCTTTCTTGATTGGTCAGTGGGTAAGATGAGAATTGATTGCCCTTTGGCCTTGGTTCCAAAAGGGAAACGCCAGTATCCTCTGTAGATCTTCGTTAGCTACAGTGGTTTGTGCTCCCTTCAGTTAGAGCGATGCCTGTTTGTAACGGGAAGGAGGTCTGGCCCTGAGGCCAGCCATATTTAATAAGTCTAAAGCACACAGTTTAACCAGGACCCTCTGGCTTGTAAATTGTGCTAACACCAATAATTGATGAGGAGGGGCAGAAGAGGCAGGCTAGGCCTTTGTGTGCCACAGACCTAGGTCATGTGATCAGGTCCTGGACTGGAGGCCTCAGAGCATTTCCGAAGGAAAGCCAGGCACCTTGGTGACACCCACTGAGATTGTCACGAGGCCTGGAGCAGAGGTGTCCAGGAAAACGCTATGTCTCCATGGGTGACTTGCCTGCCCACTGGAGACAGCTCAGGCTACTTACCTCGTTGCCGTTGTTTGTCTCTTGCTTACGTGATTTGGCTTCAGGCAGGAGGGTAGGTCCTTTCACATAGCACCTGCGGATTATTAAGGAGTCACTAATCATTAGACCCAGCAGAGGAAGACAAGAGGGAGCAGACATGGAGGGACCAATAGACGACTGGAGAAGCTTCTGGAAGGAATGGAGGGAGCATTTGCCCATGACCTGAGACTGATCCTAGGAAGCCAGCCGACTGCATCGCCCGTCAGCTTTCTTGCCCGAGAGCCATGCCACACAGCGTGTACTTGGAGTCAGGGAGCTGTAGATGGCTGGGCTCCCCTGTAGCTGCAGAAAGAGCAGAAAACACATTTTGAAAAATCAGTTTTAATAAAGCCCCAGCGCTGACCCCAGAAACATAAGTATTTATATTATTGACTTCTGTATGGGGTGATTTGTTAGGATGGGAAAAAAGAGTCTTTCTGCTCTTGTCTTGAGACCTGAGGAAAAAAATAACTAAAATTAGAGAAACTAGAGACATAAACGCAGTGAGTATTATAAAGCAAAATACCTCTGGGGTGTTCATCTGCCATGGCAGTCATTTCAGCTCTCATCTGTTATATGAATGGGGCAGCGCTTCCCCTTCTGATGGCATCATTACGTAGACGCTACAGATTCAATTCCATTTACAAGTCAATGGTGTGAGATTTTACGACAGTTCTTTTTTAGTGGGTTGATTCTGTATGATCCTCCTCAGGAAGGGAAAAAAAGAAAATTAAAAAGAAGGCTGAAATGATCTCTCTTCAGACCTCTCCACGGATGACTGTCATTTGTTATTGCAGACCTTGGCCTTTACATGCTGGAGAGAACAGACCCATGGATGCCAGATGGGGTGAGCCTTTCTCTTGGGCAGACCCTGGTACCTAGGTTCAAAGGTGCTGGGCTGGTAACAAATGTTTAGGAAACAATCTAAGCAGCTGTAAGTACCTGAGCCACACACGACTGAGCAAAGACTGCCCTCTCAAAATCCAATTGTGAGTTAGAGAGGAGTCCCAGGCCCTGCCCTTCCCATAGGTATTAGGAATTAGTTGTAGAGGGGGTGGTGTCTTTTGCAGCTGTAGGTAGCTTGTCCATGCTTTGGTAAATCATCCATCACTGATGTTACCATCAGCAACCCTAGTAAACAACCCTGGGTCACAGGGGAGAGAAAAGGTGGAGGTATGGGGAGGGATGAACAAAAGAAAGAAGTAGGTGGAAACGGTGAAGGGGGAAGGGAGACATGGGGACGAGAACAAGGAGGGAAGGGAAGAGGATGGCACTAATTAAAGCCTAGGTGTGGCTCCTCTGGAACCAGGACACAAAAGTGGAAGGAGATGGTCAAACAAACAAACAAACAAAAACCAAAAAATCCAAAAACAACCACGAGATGTCTCTTTGGGAAGAACATGATACACAGTAGGTATTTTGAAGGCAAGGCAGCGTTTTCGGAGGAGAGAGACAAATGTGAATGAATAAAGAGATCCCAGAGCACTTGGAGGGGATACTTTAGGGTATTGTGATGGTTTGTATATGCTTGGCCCAGGGAGTGACACTGTTGGGAGTTGTGGCCTTGTTGGGAGGTGTAGCCTTGTTGGGAGGTGTGGCCTTGTTGGAGTAGGTGTGTCACTGTGGGTGTGGGCTTTAATACCCTAGTCCTAGCTGCCTGGGAGTCAGTTATTCTGCTAGCAGCCTTCAGATGAATATGTAGAACTCTCAACTCCTCCTCCTCCATGCCTGCCTGGACGCTGCTATGTTCCCACCTTGATTAGAATGAACTGAACCTCTGAATCTGTAAGCTAGCCCCAATCAAATGTCCTTATAAGACATGCCTTGGTCGTGGTGTCTGCTCAAGGCAATAAAACCCTAAGACAGACACATTGAGTGGGACTCCTGCAGCATAAGAATTATGGAACACCTGCCTTGTGGTTGGCTGGATTCAGAAATTCTGAAAGGATGAACTTCAAGAAGTCCCTCTACTTACAAAATACGCAGATGTTGGAATTCTGAGGTCCAAGCCCTGTGAAACATCAGAAGAGTACAGGTGAGCATCCTTAATCCTCAAACTCCATATCCAATAGGCTCCAAAATAAACTTTCTGAACAGTAATAAAGCCCATTGGAAAATGTCCATTGTCCCACCTTCTGTGGCTGAGTGCCACTGAAAGGCACAGAGAGACGCTGTAGCATGGTACCTTCAGACCACAGGAAAAAGTTGTACATGGACCACAGAGGGATTCCATGCTTTGGAATTTGGTTCAACCTTCAGAAACACAGCACAAATCCAAAATATGTCTGTTCCTAAGCAATTTGTATGGAAGGCTGCATGACCAATAAAGGTAGCGACTGAGGCTTTCGGAGTGGTGATGTTGGATGGTGAGATCAGGTAGGTAACAAAAGCCAGAGAACAACAAAGGGGATTGTATCAGAAGGAACAAGCCCTGAGACTGCTTGAGCATAGGTTAGCCCTGGGGTGAATACCCCAGGGCCACCCTAGGGTCATAGAAGTTTGGCTTCCAGGTGTGCAGATACAGGATTCAATTTGATGTTTCAGTATTAGGCAATATCTGTTACATTTTCACTTCTATTTGTTGACAACACTGACCCCAAAATTATTTCTCATAACATTTAGATAAATTTAATGATGGTAAGAAAGTAACTTTAGTTATAGTTTTATGCTGTCATAAAAAAAATACTAATTTCCACAAAACTGGAATTTAAAATGGGTTTTCCTTTACAGGACTTGGAGTTTTGGTTAAAGAGTTGATTTTTTTCATCATAAAAAATTAGAATATTGCTACTTGTGCCAGAAAACATTTCTAGATGACAGAAGGAGGTACATCCTAGAGTTCCCATGACTAAGAAGCTGTGCTATTGTTTTACAGTCAGTGGGCATCATTTTCCTCAGGCTCTCTCAGCCCTTTGACCTTTTCTTTTACCTTTGTGTAGGTCTCTGGAATGTAGACAATAGGAATCACACTATGGACTGCCAAAGTCTCTTCCTATCTGAGGGTTTGGTGGGAGGGGGTGGAGGAGACAAATTGACAGGTTTTTGAACTGAATGCAGACAAACATATATATGAGTCATACAAGAAAACACTAAGCAAGTTTTTTTTATCTATTTTCAATTCTCTCATAGTTCTTTTTGCTGGGTAGTGGGAAAGTAAATAAAAATGTAATTGATAGTGTAAGTATGAAATCTTAACTGAAGTACATGCTTCTGAACGGCCATTCTAACTGGATAGAATTTCAGTGAGTTTGGGAGTGGCCAAGTGTTTGAGTGGCTTCCTCTAACTAACCGGGCAATGTTTTTTATTTGTGAGTTTATTGGAATACATTGAGTACATGTTAAAAAGAAATACAATGTACTTTTAGTTGTGGAATTGGATCTGAAAGAACGTGGCTGTTTATATGATGTTACCTTTCTTTCTTATTGGTCAAATTATACTTGGCGAGTTTGACTCTTCATGCAGGTTTCATGCTCAGCCTTATTGTGATGACTCCCACCCTCTAGCCTGGATGCAGCCTTAGTTCAGCAGGATCACAAGGGTAGCTCTGGAAGGATGGGCCTGCCCTGAGTGGAGAGCAGAAGGACACATGTGAGCCCAGGAATACTGTCTCTGGGAGGGGAAGAGGGGGCTCAAGGGGCACTACTGAGTCCCTTGAGGAACCCAGTAGAAGGGAACAAGCCTCCAGTGAGCTCTTTGTACCCTTCTCTCCTACCATCTGTATGTCTGAGCATCAGCCACACTGGTTTTCTCTCTTGTCCTCTGGCACAGAGCTGAAGCCCACAAGGGTGTACTGAATTGAACAGTATCTCTGAAAATTCCCGTGCTCGAAGCTCCGACCTCATCTATATGTTGAGTCTCAGTAAACGTCTTACAGCAAGTCCAACCCTAAGTGATGATGTGATTTCCAGAACAGTACAAAGATCGACTTTAGCTCTGTGTTCAAACTGCTGTCCACAGGCTGAATATAGTTTGTATGGTCAAGGAAAGCTAAGATTGTGGCCTAACACAAAAATGTAAATTTACTTAAAACACACACACATACACACACACACACACACACACACACACACACACACACACACATATATATATATATATATATAGTCTTTTTGTAGCTAAAATAACATGTTCTTTGTGTAACCTTTGTGGATGACGGCATCGTATCATGCTATCAAGTTTAGGTATCTGTGTAAGCTATCAGACAAGGCCATTTCTTATGTCAGCCCTAAGCAACTAATGGATGAGAGGTGCATAGTTTTCTGTGTGTTTGGCAGCAGTGAGTAGTAGATTTAGCACTGAAACATAGACATAGCCTGAAACACAGAGCTTTTTCATACCAAGTCCATGTCCTCTAGGACAGTGATGGCTGGAAACTCCACTACCTCTCCACATTCTTCACATTCTGCCTCATGCAGGCTCCTCTCCATGTCCCCTCCTCAGAGCCTACCTGACTCATAACTGTCCTTGACCAGGGACTTGAATTCTACAGACCTGTATAGTGAATGACAAGAGAGAAACCATTTGTACAAGGTCAGGACATACACCTCTATCTTCCACATTTCAAACACAGAAATGACAGCAATGGTACATGGCTGTCCCTGCCTTCGTATCCTTCCCTATAAACACAGCACGGTTTTTACATGATGCTTCTATTATTTTCAGCAGAGACAGGAACATGCCCAGGTTCCACACTCAGCTCTGACATTTGTAATTCTAGCGTGTAGGTTTCCTTATCTACTGTGCTTCTATACATGCCATTGTAAAAGGCAGAGAACAGCAGAGCTGCTAGGATGCAGGGAACATGTGCATGAGATGCTCACAAGAATGCTCAGCATGTGATAACTGCTCTGTGGATGTGGATGTGAACTTTATCCTAGACCATACCTAGACAGACCAGGAAAACCCAGTGAGGCATTGTGAGTTCCTGGATGCCCCTTAGCAAACAATGCTGAAAGCTAGTCAATCTCTTCACGAGACTAGGTCTTTCAGCATTCCATTATGGATGGGAAAGGAACTTGAGGCCTGACACCTCCCTAAGGGGATGTTAGCCATCAATGGTTGCTGGGAGAGGTAGAATCATGTTCTTCAGTGAAGCAGCACTGGTAAGTTGCCCATGTTCTAGTAGATAAGCTGCTTCTTGTGCTTGAAATAGCATTCCTAATTAAACCCAGTGTGCCACACTGAAAGACATGAGGTAGTTGGGAAGACGGGCGTCACCATGAGTTGGGAGAATGTAAGGCAATAGGATATGAATATGATCAAACTATATTGTATACATGTATAAAACTGTAAAGAAGAGGAGGAGGAGGAGAGGACTGTTTTCTTATTGACAAGGCCAGGTCACACTTGGCATCAGTAGGAAGAAACTTCTGATAGGAGTTAGATAGGTGTTTTTCAGCCCTGGCAGAGAGCAACAGTCAACACACTTTCTGTAACCCAGTTTCTTGGTCTGGTCCATGCCAAGCTTTTCTTTTTGGCCAAACACATCAGTTAGAGCTCAGGTGCCTCCTATAAGCAGGTTCAGGATAGACTAGCTCCGCACAGAAGCTGACCTGTATGTGAGAATGGACAAGCCCTCCAATACAACCATACATGTGGCCAGAGAAGAAGTCATCTGTAAGTTTTAGATCCCTTAGACAAAACATCTTCCCTAGCCCAGTGAACACTCTTCATGAGTATGGTCATACCCTTAGAGACATCTGGGTTGCCCTCACTGCAGCCCATGGACCATGGAGCCCACAAGCAGAAAAATCTCCATTCTTGAAGTCAGAGAAGCTAGCATATAAACTCTGCCTTGAAGGTCTTGACATCCAACTCAGGATGCTGACCCAGTTTCCAGTGTTCACCTTTTCCTTTCAAGGCTCTCAGGATAGAGTTGGCTGAGCATGAAGGTCCATACAGTTGGGCTGAGGGGCAATTCTCAGAGAGTATCTGTTCAGGCAAAGGGCACTTCCTGCTGTCCAGTCCTGGAGGTGCAACTTGAGAAATCACACTGAAGACCACAGTGTATGCAGGGGACCTGGAACTCGAGAAGAAGGATTGTGAACTTGACAAGAACAGACAAAGAACAAAATCCCACATAAGCTTTAGTTGAGTCCTACTGGAATGGAACAGGTAGGTAAGAGAGTTGCCCAGCCACCCTGCACCCTTCCTTTTCATGCATAACTTGTAGGCAGCACCTACCTGCCCTGTGGTGATGGAGATGGGCAGCTTCTCTCCAGCCCCAGCACGTGGGAAGGCAGCAAAGATGATATTCTTTCTCTTCTCTGCAGACACTTCTCTGGGCCATTCACCAACCATGGTGCACAGGAAGCCTCTTGCTTTCTTCCAAAGTGATAGTTTCTTCTCAAAATGAGATGGAAGTTAAATGCAGCTCTCCTTTCTTGGATGAGACTATGAAAAGAAAAGAAACAGAAATATGGAACTCTGAGGGAGGGTTGTAGTTCCAGGCACCCTGAGAAGTCCAAGTTCTTCCACTGAAATGCCTGGCTACTCCTGTGCTCACATCTCATGACCCATGGAGTGGAGAGAATAGGACTGACTTCTAGATAGCACCCACTATTATGAGGTGTAATTTCATATTACTGGTCTTATTGATCTCAAGTGGCTGGCAAGAATGATGCTATTGAGGGTCAGGGATCTATCTCAACTTACAGAGTGCTTGCTTAGCATGCACAGGCCCTGGGCTCGATAACCAACAAAGCATACGTCTAGTTTGATGACACAAACTTGTCATCTCAATACTCAGGAGGTAAAGGCAGAAGGACCAAAACCTCAAGTTACCCTCAGTTATGTAGTGAGTCTAAAGCCTGCCTTAGCTACTTTATACAAAAAAGATAGTGGTGGTGTTAGAACACATCTCTGTACCATCAAGCACTCAACTCTTAAATCTGAATCTAACCAAGAAGACAGCCTCTAGACAGAATAGAATGCAAGAAATATCACAAACATTGGGTCCTACTGGCCACTAGAGCCTCTCCTACACGCTCAGAAAAACCTGAGCTGGAAGCTTGATCCACAGAGTGAATCTAGGGCATGTTCTATGTCTACAGCAGAAGGGAGGGAGGGAACATGGGCAGGAGCTCACCCTGAACCCACCCACTTCATACCTATGTGTCCACAGAAAGTCTATAGTTCTCTGACCAGTGGGAGGCTATGCTAAGCTCTGTAGAACATGTATTTTGGGGAGCTGTTTGGGACTTGATCTGCAGACTCTGACCAATCTGCAGCTTGCTGAGTACCAAGCACTAAGCACGTAAGTACCTGAGCACTAAGCACCTAGAGACCAAGCAGAGTCCTTTTGTGTCCCAGAACATGTAATCTCACAGCTCCTGAGTATCAGCATCCATCTTTCTCTCTCTTCTCCTGTCTGCATTTGTTGTGTTGGGATCCCTAGGGTTTGGCTGGGTTGGGCGAAACAGTATTTTCTTTTGCAGATCCTTTGTTGGGCTGTCAGGCACATTAATAATATCTATAGTGTCTTAAATGTGTCAGGCATTTCTGCTGCTTTCTTCCTCACTTCTTGGGCTAACCTCCCATTCTACAGAGTTCTGAAAGGATTTCAGCATTGTTCTGAATGCTGGAGAAGAAGCCTCCTGCCATCCGAAGCTTACTTCATGTGAAAGACAATCCTGCAGCCTTTGGAATGTCATCCTCAGGAAGTCCCTTCAAAGTTGTAAAAGTGACAGTCAGCAAATCTGGGTTCTTTCTCACTGTATGCCTTCATTACCCAGTGGCTACTGCTCTTGAGTACAGAAACCCCTGCTTGGGCTTCACTGTGAAGGAAGCTTACTATTCTCTGAACACTAGGGAAGGCTTCTCTACACTAAACCAATAGATGCATGCCATCTCTTTCTCCACACCTGGGTCTGAGATGGATCCTTGAACTGCATTAGAACAATAGAAACTATCTCAAGCTCCATGGGAATAGCTTTGCAAAATTCATAGTCCAGGGAAGCAGGAGGAGTGTCAAACATAATAGAGTAGTGTAGGAGGAAAGGCAGGCCTTACTGAAGGCTGTGACTGCTTCCCAATAAACGTGTGGGGGGGGAGGGGTGCAGCAACTTCTGCAGGAGGGGCAAACCAAAGCCTGTCTGAGAGCCTAGAGGTTGGTGATG
The DNA here is from genome assembly GCF_004785775.1 of Grammomys surdaster. NCBI lineage: Eukaryota > Metazoa > Chordata > Mammalia > Rodentia > Muridae > Grammomys > Grammomys surdaster. Next base: position 3,522,461 of record NW_021604634.1, on the reverse strand, counting down.
CAGACAATGACAGCCAATGAGGAACTGCCACTTGGAGGACATGCTTGCTTGGAAACAGTGGGACATGGGTGGAGTGTATAAAGGGCACTCCCTGAGAATTAATAAGTGAGCTTACTCCCACATTCTCACCTGCTTCCAGAGTCTAGCCATTAATTCCATGCCACCTCATCCCCAATCGCCAAGGGTGAGGCTAGCCGGGTGGCAGGCAGTTGAAGTGTGAAGCAATAGAGTAGCTGGTAGAGGAATCTTAACTGTATCAAATCATTGCCTGGCTGATTTTTGATTTTCTGACATACACCCAAAGAACGAGGAAGGATAATTGTCACTCAGTCCCAGATCAGACACACAGGTAATATTCATTATCAATTTAACCAAATCAATCAGCATGGAAACAGCTCTAGGTGAGTCTGCTTCGATGTCCTCAGAAACAGTAACAGAGGACGGAGGCCCTTCTGAAAGCAGGCTGTATCATCAATGGGCTGGGCTCTCAGACCACATTAAAAGAAGAAAGTGAGCTAAGCACCAGCATACACTTTTCTCTGCTTCCTGACCAAGGATGCAATGTGACCAGCTGCATCATGCTCGTGTTGCCAAGTCTTTCCTGCCAAGATGGAGCATGCCCTTAAACTGTGACCACTGACAAACTGGTCTCCCTTTAAGATGCCTTTGCCAGTTACTTCTTATAGCAATGAGGAAAGGAACTAATAAAGACGCCAATGAGAATTCAGAGTCTAAATTTGCAGTCAGCCCTTGGCATTCAGGGTGGGACTATTTGCAGCTTCTTACCCTATTCCTCAGAGTCCAGACCTGCAGGCTAAGAGGACCCTACTCTTCTCTATGACTCTGTTTTTATCTGGTTTTCTGTGATTCTCCAGGGATAGAAATCAAGGCAATGGCCCTGTGATATTGCCACTCTCCTTCATCAAACCAAACCTAAGGAGACAGGAGAATTAGCTGACAACTTCTGAGGCTGTGCACCCTCTCCCACCCTGCAGGGCATCTCAAGATGCACCCAGCAAGATGTAGGGTCCACTGTATGACTGTCTGACTAGGAAAATATGTTTAACATATCAGCATTGTGTCATATGATTTGTATCTGAAGCTACTTGGGTCCCATGTCAGGCTTTGAGATCTCTGTGTTTAATTTTCTACACTTGATAACTACCTTGTTGAGCAAAGTATGACAAAACTCAACAAAATCAAACGTGTAAAGAAGCGTATCATTAATCAGTCTACCGCAGACTTACTCTCTGCAGACTTTTCTACCTAGCTGGATTTTGACTTGGATGATTTGCAGTAATTCTTTTTTTCCTTCCTAAGACTGTTTTTATGAGATATAAAGCAGAGCCATGAAAAATGGAAAATGTGGACCCTTCTCTAGGCCCTCCTCCAGGTGTGTATTTAGAGATACTCAGAAAAGTTCAAGTATTCATTTTCCTTCCAAACGATGGCTACTGCAAATGGTCCCCACAATACCAACCTGCATGCGATTTTCATTTAGTTCCAAGCCCCAAACAAAACATTTTCAGCACTCCTTATATTTCAAAACATAAATAAAGATATTAATAGCTTTATAAATAATATAACTTAATTGTTTTTAATATCATATGCATTTTTAAAGAGCAGCTGGATCTGTGCAAGAGTTAGGATTGGTCAGTTGCAGTTTTTCTAGATTTCCCCATGCACTGCAAGTTTCAGAAACTGTTAGGGGGTATATAGAGATGAATATAGGAGACACAGAGAGATTGATAATAGATGCACACAGACCTTCTGTAGACTCGAGAACTCAAGCTGTCTGTGTTTACTCTTCTCATGGCTATGACAAAATACCTGGCAAACACCAGCTTAGGAAGGAAGGGTTTTTTTGGCCCACAGTCTGAGGGGTCCATCCACTGTGTCAGAGGAGTCATGCCAGAGAGTGTAGGATGACATAGGTGTGTGCAGGCAGGAGGCACGGAGTGATGAATGCTGGCCCACAGCTCATCTTTCCTTTTCATTCAGTATGTCTTCCCAGGCCATGAGTTGGTGTCACCTGTACTCAGCTGGGCAATGAGTTGGTGTCACCAGTAATCAGCTGGGCCAGGGGTTAGTGTCTCCTGCACTCAGGGTAAGTCTTCCTTTCACTCTCAAAGCTCTCTGGAAACACTCTCAGATGCCCTGTGGTATATCTCCTAGGTGATTCCAAACCCAGTTTAGTGGACAATGAAGATTAATGATCCATCCATTCAACCCCATTCTGTCTTTTGACTAAGCTGTTTCTTCTGTTTACAGGGAATGTGACTTTGTAAATGTCACTGGCTCATTTTAGAAGACTGCTCAACCCAGGCAAGCTGCATCCTTTTTTCTTATAGTGACATTATTAAAGATCCATTATCTTGGCAGTGTATATCCAGCAATTAGAGTTTAGGGTTTCTTCAATTCCAATCTTTGCCATTCTCAACAGCTCATGACTGTTAGGTAAGATCTTTATCCATCATGGCCAAGTTCCTCTACTGAAAGATTCACCTTAGTCAAATTTCTAGTTTTCGATAAATTCTGATCTTGCTTTTCTTCTTCTAGACACAAAGCTTTGCAAGGATGATGTCTTCTCCTATTAGAGTGAAGGGTAAGGGTAAACTCAGCCTCTTTTCATCAATGGTTTCTACTGGCCCTATCTGGTAACCTTTTCTTAACAGTCATTATCACCCTCAGTCATTAAGGAGATGCCTTCTCTGAATAGAGTCCAGAGTAATCACAAGAGCCTCTGAGTTATATAGAAGTTCACTTCTCAACAGATTCAAAGACCCTTAGGGCTTGCCAGCTGCAGCTTTTCAACCCCATCTTTTTGACTTGTCTTCAGCAGAGGTTATTGTGTGATGGATCCACTTAACTTCCCAGGAAAGGCCTCCCAGCATCCCATCACACCCTGTTCTATCCCCTGCCACATGTCCAAGAATCTAGAACAAGCATCAAGTGCTATTGACCCACTCCATATTCAGAGAGAGATAGAGCTTATCAATTCCATGTATTTGTTCTGAAGAGAGCACAGAATCCACCACACATAACTATTACACTACAGCATGAGCACACATTTCTCTCACTTTGAGGTACTTGGACCTGGAACTCCGTGCATTCGGTGTCTATGTCGTTTGTGGTGGCACAGAGAAGGCACCAGAATAAGTGACAAAAAAATTACAAAACAAATGAAAGAAACACAGAATCAATGAATGGGAAAGCAGATAAAAAGAAAGTGTATGCTTGGATTTATACTCCCCAACATTCATTGACTCAAAACATAAACTGCTGGTTTACTTGCAATAGCAAATCTGGGATGTAGTCACTGAACACTCATGCTCCACTCCAGTCATCAAGGGAAGCAGATTTAAATACCAGAGGTGGCAAAGTGGAATGATTAAGGTCACTATGGCAGTGGTGGTGGAACAGAGATTCTAAGCAAGTAGATTGCACATAAAACAGCAGAATGACTGTTCATATCACCCATTATGACCCAGAGGATTCTGAAATGGAAGCTTCTAGTTTGTTTGGAAAGTCAGTTATGTCAAATGCTGTTTTGATGGGCCACACAGGTGGAAGGGGGTCTTGCTAAACGGACATGGGAAAGAATGTTTTCCTGAAGCAGACACAGGTGAAAGGATATTTTGATATAGCAGATATGTGAAAAGACTCTTGATGAAGGAGTATAAATATGACCCCACAGACAGCAGGAGATGAGCACTGAGCATTGGTTTGTTTGTTCTGCCTTGCTATTCTTTGCTAACGACACACATGTATTGGTTCGCCTTACATAGTAAGTGGTAGTAGACATTGAAACTCGCCCAAGAAATGCTCATGAGGTTCCTGTGGCATCTTCCTGCTTTCGTGGCCTCACCTCAGACCAGTTGGCAAGACTGGCAGTTTCTTCAGGACTGTACTAGAGCTGCTGGTTCTTGCTGGTGTCTGCCTGCCTAGAGGACTGGTCTACAGCTGCTGATATAGCAAGTTAAGGATATCACCAAAGTTCAACTTGGTGAACCAACAAGTTGGGTCTACCTACTTTATTCACAGAACAGGAAATACTTGAAAGTAGCTAAATCACTGAAAGCCCACCCTAACATGGGTGATGCTTGTGAAAGCTGCAACTGGGTGGGGGGAGGCACTTACTGAACAACTCTCAGGGAACTGGAAGGTCAGAGAGTATCTCTTCTAGGTAGCTCAGCTACTGGGCCAGGTCCAAGCAGATTGTTTTGTCTTTGTCTCTTCAACAGTCCTTTACTACTTATATAAAAAAGGAAATGTGTGTCATCTGGTAAGTTTTGTGAATTTCCTGAGACTCCTGAGTTGTTTACTGCCTGAGTCTTTTCTTCAGTAAAAATTTTCTTATTTTAACTAATAAATTTTTACACATTTCCCCATTCTTTCATTCCTTTTACCCCCAACCCTTCCCATGTTCCCCCTTACTGCCATTCAGATTGATGCCCTGATGCCCTGTTTTACTTTGATGGTTATTGTCACACATACACACTGTGTGTGTGAGTGAATATGTGTGTGTGTGTGTGTGTGTGTGTGTGTGTGCGCGCGCGCATGCTCACACGTAAAATCACCTACCTTGAATGGTAGGTGAGAGCTACATTTATCTGTAAGGATGAGGCTAAGTTTTAGAATACAGTTGGGAATTATGTTCACCTAGCAAAGTTGACATGCTGTCCTGAGCTGCAGGCTCTGGAGAGGGAGAAAGTGGTACCCAAGAATAGGTAGAGAGCTCTGTTAAGGTAGAGACACCTGTACTGGGGACCTTATTGGGCTTCCTCCCCTTTAGCTGATATTCATTCACAAACATTTCCTTCTCTACATCTTCTTGGATGCTGATGAAACTCGACTTTTTATCCTGTCTAATGTATAACCCTTGTGAAGTCTTGGTCACAAAGAATGACATCCATTTGCTTAGATGACAGAACTCTCATAATTATATAGATTAAAAAAATACACCAGCCTGGTTTTGCTCATTGAAACTGTGGAAGCCATCACTCACTGCCAGCTGGGAGTACAGCTCTCCCTACCCAGGTCCTAGAACATGTCAGACCTTTGTCAGGGTCAGCTGCTGACAGCTGTGGGATGACCATTCTGGGCACATGTTCCCTGGGATGTAGAATCTCCAAATGCCCTGAAAAACTATGGCTGTATATTTTTAAAATGCAATTACAGGCTGCTCCTGAGGAACAAGCATGCCTTTCTTTGGGTTGATATAAAGACACACATTTTTACAACACTGGGTATGGAGCCCACAGCTTCATACATGCTAGGCAAGCACCCTACCAACTCAGTCACATACACAGCTCAAGCCCAGGTCTGCTTGTTTGTTTTAGCATAGCAGAAGCACAGGCTTTTTCTTTTGTCAGTGCAAGGAAACAAGAGAAATGGCAAGGAAATAATAATAACCAGGGAGCACGGGCATTGCCTGTAGCTGGTTAGATGGGGACAAAGCCGAGCTCCACCCCTGGCTGTAGTCAGGGCTGCAATTCCTTGAGTCATGCATTTGCCAAGGCGGTCACTGTGGTCAGAGGACTGATGTTAGTGAACCAATCTCCTGTAAGAAATTCCAGGCTCAAAATTCCGCATAGGTGACAGCAGCTGTTAAGGCAGAAGGCATGAGCTCCTTTTTAGTAGCGGAGGGAGGCAAACCTGTGTTTAGACCATATCTCTTCACAAGTCCCATAAGCATCCACAGTGCAGTAAAGGGAATTTTTAATTTTACCAGAATTGTAAGTCCCAAGGACTGCTGCGAGGGAGGTGTCGATTAGCTTTCCCAGCTTTTCTGGGGTCTCCATGCTGCACCCCACCCTGCAGTATGCCGTGTATGCAGCATGTGGGGAGGGGCGGGGACATGAAGAATCTGGCTGGCGGTCAGAGCAGCAGGACCAGATGCAGATGCTGCTATTTACGTTCCGAAGAACAAAGAGCAGGAGGCTGCCAACAAATCTCAGGAACCGAGCAGTTGCCCTGCACAGCAGCTCAGCCAATCGGAGGGCTGAAGCAGACAGAGTACCACTCTGCAGAATGGAGAAGAACCTCTATTCTGATGGAGTACTCTGCCAGAGCTCTGCAGTCAAGCCCAAGGAGAAAAGATGTCAGATTCCCACGTGTCACTGCTTCAGATCCTCTTTAGGGGACAGTGCTGAAAGCCCCATCTCCTACTCAGTCCTTGCAAGACAGCAGGGACAGATCGATGATGGGAGCCCTCAGAGTCACATTTGAATTGTAGATGAGCTAAGATGAGAGGGGTCATCCCTTGGTCATGCACAGACCTCTCCTGTAGTCTGGGCTGAGTACCATTCCCAGTGAGGCCCAAGGCGCTGGGCGAAGACAAAAGTTATTTATTTGGGGAGCAGATTACCACAAATTAATTCTTGGACTAAGTCTATGAAATCCTGAGTAAGAGGCTGGTGGGAGGGACAGGAATTGCTATCACTCATAATCAGAGACATTATTTTAAGGACACATGCTATATTTAGCCAAACGATAGCACACCCTCAGAGAATGGTATATCACCAGGAATCCTAGAAACTGCTAGTCTGGTTTTGAAACAATCTCCAAAGTGGTAGCATCTTAGCCGGACTGCTGAGATGAACGGCACTCGTGGGAATTTTATTGGTTACTACTCGCCAGTCATATCACTCGGCAGAATCCGTTTGTTTTCCCTGTTAGGAGATCTGTTGAAAGCATTACAATAAAAGTTATTTAAGTCACATAGTCTTTAATCTTCCAGCAAAATATTGTGCCCATGCCAGCCATGAATCATATTGTATTGTTACGCCTTTTTATAGTCTGATAATCTGTATTGTGTGTTTATAACCCTTGTATGCTGTATTTTATGGGGGGAAAATTCCTGCAACCAGCAATCTGCAGCCCATGAATTTACCACCTTAACTTCCTTCACTGATGGGGAGACCTGGAACAAAGGTTCAAGTGCACAGAGCCTTGACTACTTAACTCAGGCATTTGTAAGGGGTCTCTCATTTCCTTCCTATTCTAACATGCTAGCTACCAGTAGGGGATTTCTTCCCAGCACTGAACTCTTAGAAATGGAGGGATGGGTAAACCAACCATAGACCACAGAATGGCTGGCTGGTTGGTCTTGAGACAAGGTCTAGCTATGTAGCCTATACAAGCTTCCAACCTTTGATGTACCTACTTCTTATTCGAGTGCTGAGATAACACATAGATGCATCATATCCTGCTGCCTTAGTTAGGCTTCCTTTGCTGTTAGGAGACACCATGACCACACACAAGAAGTATCGTGCAAACCAGATGCAGGGTGAGGCAATATACTTTCAATGCCCACTTCTAAGGATGTACTACCCCCACCAAAGTTCCATAACCCCCCTCAAAGAGAGCCATCATCTGGGAACCAAGTGTTTGAATTCATGAACCTGTGGAGGACATTTCTCTTTCAAACTTCCATACTCACCAAATGAATCTGGTGTTTTCCTTGATTTTGACTGAAGTACGTATGCTTCCCTTTCCACCCAATTCCCTACCTCTCCCATCAGCATCTACTGGTTATTCCCAAACAAATGACATTTACTTCAGTAAATTTTTCTTTGAAAAATCACATTTTTAAAATTTTCATAAAAATGATGATCTACAACTTTAAAGCGATGAAATACAAAGGGAGAAATAAATTTCAAAGCATCTTAAAGTAAGTCAGTTACTCTCAACATTTTGGAAGAATTTGTGAAAAGCATCTCTATCATCTGTATATCTGTAAATAGGCATTTACTTATTTAATGAGCAAATATTTGGTGATCACTCACTCACTACTAAGCATGGTGTGAGGTTCTAAACTATAATGCTGAATAAAACCAGGCAGCTTAGGTGGCTAGCAAGGTTATTGTGTTCTAGAAGAATCATACATCAATACAATTCCAAACCATGGCTATTATTACATACTGGATGAAGATCTATGAAGGAAGGAAAGACTTCCCCAGGGCAATGTGAACTGAAAACAACTACCTAGACTCCAAGTCTGAAGGATGGCAGGATGTTAACTTTGTGGAGGAGACTCGACCTTCTAAGGATAGAGAGAATTAAACACAAAGCATTTAACAGGAAGGTTGCCAAGGGAGGGCTGGAGAAAAGTCTGTGAGGCCAGTGGACACTGAGTGACAAGGAGTATTCATTGAGGCTGGAAAGTTCAGCTGCTATTACATCAGGCAGAAGCTTCCGGAATTCAGGCTTCAATCTTAGGGCAATAGGAAGCTGTGGGAATAGTTAACAGAGGGGCAAGTGTAGTGAGAATATGGTTCCTTTAAAAACTCAGAACTATTATGAGAATATTTACCTTGTGCTCTAGTAGGGGTGTGATTTTGCCAGCTGTAGATAGTTTCTATGAGTGTATGACCTTTGGAATTCTGAGGAGTTTTCAGAGGGTATGTGTAGTGGGAGATATTTAAAAACGGCAGCTCCCAATCTTGCTTCTTCTTAATCAGCCGCCATGTTTCCATCTAGCCTAGGCCTGCAGCTAGGAGTGGCTGCGGCCGACCGTACTGCCACTGGTGAGAGATGCCAGCCACCAATGAGATGCCAGCGTGGGAGATGGCTTTGCCAATCTACCTCGCTATTTCCACAATACTTGGTTGAGCCCAGACCATCTTGCCATCCATGTGGGCTCAGTACAAATGAGACTCTAATGCTTAGATTATCCAAAGGCTTTATATGTTTGGTAATGCTCAATAACAAGATGCCCATATAATCAGAGGTGTAACCCAATACCCAACCTTGATATAGTAACTACCTTTAACTGCTAGAGACATGTGCACATCCACTTTCATGCCCCCCTCTCATTCCTCTCCCCTAGCTCATTTCTCCTCTTCCTCTCCTTACTCCTTCCACCTTAGCTCCTCCTACAGGTATGTAAATGATAGAGCCTAGATAAAAGAGGCTGGTTGGCCAGTTGGTGGTTGGATGTGGTTTGTTGGAGTTTGTTGTGGTTTGCCAAGTAGTCATGTGCAAAGAGATGAGAGGAAAAAATTAGATATCCAGAAGTGAAAACCAAACTTGCCCCAATAACTCTATGACCCTAATCATTGGGAAATAGTTTAATGATATTGTATCCCCATTCCCTCTCTATCCTTTTTTTCTCTCTGACCTAGTGTTAGGGATTGGAAGGATGGGCGAAGAGGGGTAGAGAAGGGTCGAAGCAAAAAGGAACCCACAAAATAGCCAAAAGTCTGGTTACTGGTAAAGTAAAAATGGGAACCACCAGGTAGGAGTCTGGTGGTGTAAGATAGGAATAGACTGAAGACACTTAGGTAAAGAATTGTAGAAGAGATAAAACACTAACTCCTGGATTGGATGGTGACAGGAATAAACACTGGAGTGTTCCAGAGCACCAGAAGGGGCTTCTCTTTAGAAATCTCTCGAACAGCCAGACTTTGAGGACTGATGCTCAGCTTCAATGATTGGTTGCCACTAGACTCAAATGTCTGAAAATCACTAAGGAGATTGAGCTTTGGGTCTGGACTACTTGCTGAGATGCAAATTTCTGTATAGTGATGGTGTCTGTTGGCCAATTCAAAACAACCAAAGGGGCAAGGAATGAACTAAGGTTGAGGAGAGTCTAGGAGGGTTCCAGTAGGGGAGACTGTTCCAAAGAAGATGTGTTGGACATTGTGAGCATTGCTAGAGGGCAGGGGTGAGCACTCCTTCATGTTCAGTGGTGTGGCTGGGGCCATGGGCTGGCTTGAACTGTGCTGAAAGTAGACTGGTGTTTGTTGAAGGTCAGGTGGTACAACAGACTCATTTTCTCCTTGTCTGTTGTTTCCTGCTTGTCCTATGCACAGTTCTAAATTCTGGAACAGATCCCATCAGCCCTCTGCTCCACCCCTGTGATGGTGTCTGTCCCTAAGGGGAAGAGTCAAGTTCCTGTAGCTGACCTTCTTAGCCCACAAGAACTGACCAAGGAAACCTGGGACATTTATTATTCTTCTTCCCATGATCCTCTGGAATCCCTTGCTCCAGCCTCCAGGTTCTCTGCTCTTCCATGGAATGTTGGGTATTCTCCTACTTAGAGACTTGCCCTGAGATTTCTCTGCCCTCAATGTTGTTTCCTAGGGAACACAGCCCAGTTCTCAACATCCCAGGAAGAGCTCCTTGGCCACCCTCCCCACAGCCTCTATCTTCCCACATTGCTGGCTTTCTCCACTGTATGCTGAAGGGAGATTCACTTTCTAATATTTCATAATATATGTATATGTTCTGTATATATGATATAGATTTATAGTCCTAAACAACAATTATAACAAGCAAATGATTATATATGTGTGTTTATGTACATAAATATGAATGTATATATATATGTATATATAATCACTTGTGTACATACACACATATATACATACATGCACACATATGTATGTATATATACATAATGTGATATCATCTAGTTCATATGTGTAATGCTATGTAAGTACATGTGTGTATAATCTACAGAATCCAATTAATATGTAATATGGAGGTTCTGTTGAAATATGTACAGACTGGGCCTGCAAGACAATTCAGTTGGCAAAAGCATTTGCTTCACAAATCTGGTGATCTGAGTTCAACTCCTAGAATTGATATAAAAACACTGGATACAGTGGTGCCATGTGTAACCAGCTCTCCTGTGGTGAGATAAGAAGTGAAGACAGGAGAATCACTCACCTGGAAGCTTCCAGGCCAGCTAATATGGAGTATGAGCATGTCAAAATGCTGAGAAAGACCTCAGTCCTAAATGCTGCCCTCTGATCTGTACAAACATACTCACATGCTCAAATGTGTGTGTGCAGGTGTGAATGCACACACACATACACCACAGATTGCACACACATACACCCAGATGCACATGCACACACATGCATTCACACACACATATCCTACACGAGCACGCACACATGCATATACACATACATGCACACACACATGCACATGCACACACATATACACATCCACACAGTCTTGACCACACGGGGCGGGGGGGGGGGGACTTGAGTGTAGGTTATGGGAAAGGAGAAGCCACTTTCACAATAACTTCGAGACTTTTGTCACATATAGATGGCAAGTGGCTTGAGACCTGAGCAGAGACCCTGCTAGCAGACTGTGCTTAAATCAGGAAATCAGGATTTCAGTTTGGACATGACAAGTTTCAAATGCCTGTCTGATGCATGCTGTGTTTTTCTTCCAGGAAGATGCCTGAAGCAGTAATTAGTTAGGTTGAGATTACACTCAATGAGGGTACACTCTAATCTTATCTCAATAGTGTTCTTATACAGAGAGGGAGAGACTCACAGAGAAAGAAGAGGGGAGACCCACAGAGGAAGGAGGAAGTAATCACAAAGGAAGAAGAGGGGAGGCCACAGGATGACTGATGAAGAGGAAAAATCTGTAGATACAAAGACTGCAGGTGACTCTAGGAGCCAGAGAGCACACAAAAGAAACTTTCAATAGAAGTCTGCCAATACCTTTACTTTGAGCTTCCAGTCTTCTCACTATAAGGCCATGTTTGCTTTACTGTTGACCCAGCCATGCTTTTTAAAGCCACCTTGAGACCCCCACCCCCATATAGCATATAAGAGCAAATATCAAGATGCACATCTGTACTTAGTTTCAAGGTGAGGAGACAACTGTGGGTTGGAGATGCAAATGGCTGCTCGGTTTAGAGACACTGCTATAAGTTATGAGAAGGGTGAGTAGTGGAGACAGAAAGCAGTCTCCTGAGTGCGTGAGAGTGGGAAGTTAGCCAGGGCAGGCAAGAGTGGACAGTTATTATGGTGAGTTTTGTTGTCAAAGTCAGAAGAACAATAGCAGGCTGTGCAGTGGATAAGACACCATCACTTACATTTTTGTTTTGGGTGGGCAAAATGATGGTGAATTTGCATGTTTGGGGACTAATGTAGAAGAGTAGACAAGTGCCGGGGTTTTGTCCTGGGGCTTATGAGGGAGCCTTCATCCAGCTCAACAGCAGGGGGCATGGCTTAGATGAGGTGTGGGGCCTGTATCCACATGATGGAGAGTGAGTGCTATTCTGTGCCAGTTCTCCAATGGTTTCAGTGTTCTCTGTGGAATGAGAACAAGGTCAGCAGCTCAGAGATGGAGAAAATGGGGGGAAGAGGTGTTGAAAGTTTGTGGAATGAGGAAGGTGTGAAATAATTGTCTAGGAGACTTAATTTGCCTTTTAGTTCATGTGCAAAAGATTTTTTTTAATTATATGAAACCGAAAATAGAGAAAAGTATACAAGCATTGTAATAAATGCTCACACAATATAATAAGCATTAACAAATGCTGGAACTTTGTCATGTTTGTCTGATCTATTTTAAGCAGTAAAACATTAGAAATGAAATCTAGTTATCAGAATTTATTGTTAATTACTTCTCTGTCCAACCCCTGAACCAGATCAGGACTCTAGGAAGGTTTAACTCTTAACTAACTCCTTTTGTTTCTAAGCTTTCCATTTTCCATATTTCAATTGCATCTTGTGTGTCCCCTTGCCAAATTTGAGAACTAATTTTTTTGTTAATTTTATAAATGTTGTCATTTAAAATATTTGAATTAAAAATTAGACAGTAAAATGAACCATATATTTTTATTAAAGGGTATATAAAATAAAATGTTTTTCTACTTCTAATTCTGTCATGGAGATTTTGGCTTTTAGTGGTAGATATGTACATAAAATATATTTGATATTTAAGTGTAAAATGTAATGTGAAACTCCACAGTTTTCAGCTCAAATGCCTGTTCTGTTCATCAAGTTGTATGGATTTGGGGTGTGATTTTGATATTCTTATTTTTTATGGTCAATATTTGTCTAGATTTTCCAGAGGCTGACTAACTCACTTCCTGTGTGTGCAATTCACTTCCTGTGTGTGCAATTCACTTCTGGTGTGTCCAGCTCTTTACTACTTCCATTCAACTTCCTTCTGTTTAATATTCATCCCATAGGAGTTTTTTCAGCGAGTTAGTACATGCTGGCATCTTGGAATCCTTTGCAAAGGTTAAGTGTGTTTTGAGACAAATGTGAGTGAAATGTCCTTAAGTATGTATGCTATTTTAGGTGGGTATAAAATCTCATGTTTTTGGACTTCTGTATTAGCACTTACGATTTTTCCCCTATTTTCTTCTGGTGTAATACTGCAACTTAACATGCTTTTTATATTTGACTTGCTTTGATGACTGTCTGATGACTATAATGGTCTGCCTTTCTCTTCCTTCCCTTCCTCTCAGATGTCTTTTCATTCCGTTTGTCCTCTGAAATGTTCTCATAAGTTTTCCCTACCTTTTAAAATTTTTTCTTCTAACAAAGATTAAGTGTGTTCTGAGACAAGCATAGGAAAAGAAAAATGAGGACATGCTTTCCCTTCCTTTCATTATGTGTATGACTAATAATGGTAACACCAATTAATGAAGAAATAAGAAAGAGTTCTTCTTGACATGTATCAAGTCTATTAGTGGCTAAATCTCGATGTCACCTTTGCAGATATTTGACAATGTGCTGATATGTGTCAGATTTTGTGCTGGGCACATTGTAAAGGTAACCAATGAGACAACTGCATTTCTAATCTTAGACATTTTCAACTTCACATGAGAGATATGCTGAAAATAGAGAACACACAATCTTAAATTGTATGGTGTTCATGTAATTGAAGAGGAAAACAAGAACTGAATGGAAATCAATGAGTTAGGGTCTACCATGGATGAGCAGTTATGTGAATGTGCAGGGAGAGGGCATGGCAGGTCTCAGACACCAGGAATATACTCCCCTAGAAGTTGTTCTCTGCTTCTATAAACTTCTAGAGGGTGCTTCTCAATGTTCCTAAACTTACCTTTTCCAAACATGTAAAATATATTTGCTTCTCCAGTCATATGAGCCTCCCCTCTCCCTCTGGTGGGCACGCTTCAATTTGGAGACAATTACTTTAAGATCACCTATTGGAGCCACATCCACAAAACTACATGGTTTTAACATCTTTACTCATTTCTCCACAGAGAAGCAAGGAGTTTATGATTGAAAACTTTTCTGGATTTTAGCCCAAGCCAGGTGTGTTAGAGATTCTAGACTTACTTCATTAAATGCTTGTCTTATCTTTTTATCTATTTGGAAAGTACTGGCAACTATGGCACTCCCCAGACAGTCCTTCCAACCTCAACCTCACTCCCTCCTTCTTGCCCTCTCTCCCCCTTACCTCCCTCCTTTACTCCTTCCCTCTTTCTCTCCCTCTCCCTCCCTCCTTCCATCTGGACCATTCTCCTGTTCTCTCTCTCTCTCTCTCTCTCTCTCTCTCTCTCTCTCTCTCTTTCCACAAATCTCTTTCTAAACAAGTGGAATTTGTCCCTCTCTTTGCTTTTCCTAAGCTCTGCTTTTTTAACCACAAGTTCCTCTCTGTCAACCTACTTGATGAGCCATAACTGCCCTTTCCTGTCTTCTTCTTCTTCTCCTTCTTCTCCTTCTTCTTCTTCTTCTTCTTCTTCTTCTTCTTCTTCCTCCTCCTCCTCCTCCTCCTCCTCCTCCTCCTCCTCCTCTTCCTCTTCCTCTTCTTTTCTTCCTCCTCAGTCAATCATTTGTTTAGGAGCAGACTCTCTTCTTAGTTAATTTTCCTCTCTCTCTTCTCCCTACTTCCCTGATCATTTTCCTTTGCTGAGACAATGTCAAGAGAATTAAAGAATGCTGGTTCCTGAGTATTTTTCTAAAACTGCTGCCCACAAAACATAGCTCCTGTATATTCAATGAGATTGTTTGAAAAACAACTCATTGCGTGGCTCAGCTGTTTCAGGGTTCAGATCCAATTTAACTATCCATCCAAAAGTTAGGATTTTTAATAAAAGCTTTTACAAACCACTTGGGCATTCAAAAGTTTAATACATAACAAACAATGAAAATCATACTTGGAAATATGGGGACTAAGGAGGCTACAAATATTTATGTTCGTACAATAATCTCAACTCCCCTGGACTTGGTATTGAAATTTGAGAAACACATTTTAAATTCCATTAAGCACATCACATTTACCCACATAGATGTTGTCAGAGCAGGATTTGGAGAAAATTTGAATTTTTCCATACTGTATTTCACATACTTTCCTGGCTTCTTGATCAGTGGAAATCTGACATAATTCTCTAGCTCTTGCTGAAGGTGGAATCCTGGGCCATTTCTTTGTTTTATAATAGGTACTACAGAAGCAGAAAGAGCCTTGCTTAGAGGCAGTTTGCTGTCTGCCCCTGACCATATCTGGTATGGAAAGCCAGTGAGTGAGTGGCTTGCTTTGCTGGGTGCAACTTGCACTTTTATAAAACTGAAATAACAGAGCCTGACATAGTTGCTCAGGTCTGTAATCCTGGCACTAGGGAAGGGAGGAGAGAAGGAGTTCAAGACCGACCTCAGCCACATATAGTACCAGAAACCCTGTCTCAAACAAAGAAAACTGAAATAAGGCACATTCTGCAGTGTTTATTGTGATAATTACATGACATGTACTGTGAAATGCCTCAGGCCTTGTGAAGTTCATCTAAAACATTGTACTCAGTATGTGGCTCACAAATAATATGCAAGGACCAAATACTAGTAGAGGGAAATAGGTGTGCAGCTACATAAGTTTGGAGAATTTAGATATGCTGAGAGGCCTGATTGGGTGCAGAGTTGCAGGGAGAAAGTCACCTCATCCTTTGGATATGGTACCCAAGGTTCTGATCATTTATTAGTTTTAGCATCCATTTATTGAAAACAATCATAGGTTAGACATTTTTCTAGCCAGAGAAAAACATCCCAGACCTGGTAGTATTTTCTGATGGAGAGCACAGGGACAGCGGTTGGTCAACATGTGTGAAAACTCTAGGATGGCCTTTCCAAAGGAGCCTTTGCCTGAAGCCAGAGGACAGCAGAGCCCTTAGTGTAAGGAGGTAGGGCCTGGCATGGCCCCAGGTCCTCAGAGGTGGCTACTTCTCAGGGTTCTGGTATCCCTAGGTCAGCTGATAAGGACTCTAACTATTGGGGTTCATGAGTCTGGACATGGGGGTTCTTGTTCTTTTTGCAGTCCTATATCTCTGCTCTACTGAGAGACAGATGATTAAAGCTAAGTGACCAGCATACTCCTCATGAGCCAGAAGAGCCAAAATGATCTTGGGTTACATTTAGTCTTCTCCCCAGTTCTTCATGGCCCACCTCTGTGTCTCATCTACCTTCCTTATGATTCACAGGAAAAACCCTTTGAGTGTATTAACACAACAACACTAGCTTCTACCATGCCAAGGGATAAGGTTTTAGATGACATCTGAGACCTTTAGCAGAAATGTCTCTGCTTTGCTGCAACTTGCCTACCTGCCTGCTGTTTTTACTAATGTATTCAAAAGATGTCTTGTCATCTTGTAATTCCAAATCCTCATGAGGTAATTTCCACCATGGGACATGTTATTCAAGACAATCAAGGTCCACTTTCTCAGGCCAGAGTCCAGATTACTTTATCTTAGTCCTTTGAAGTAAGGGGTTATTTTGCATGGACAGTGGTGACATTTGTTTCCTTTTTCATTTTCCCAGACCAATTACAACTAAGGAGATACTTTTCTCCTTCTAGTCTACCACTTTCTTCCTGCTAGCTTGTTTTATTGAACACAAATCACATGTACGATACTTTAACAAATTGCAGACATATAATTATTTTTTATTGGATATTTTATTTACATTTCAGATGTTATCCCCTTACTCCATTTCCCCCCTGGCCAGGAACTCCCATCCATCCCCCCTCCTCCTGCTTCTATGAGGATATACCCCACCCACCTCTCCACTCCCACCTCCCCACCCTTGAGTTCCCCCACACTCAGCATCCAGCCTTCATGGGACCAAGGATCTCCTCTCCCACCTATACCTGACAAGGCCATCTTCTCCTACATATACAGCTGGAGTCATGGGTCCCTCCTTATGTGCTCCCAGGCTGGTGGTTTAGACCCTGGGAGCTCTGGTTGGTTGGTATTGTTGCTCTCCTCATGGGCCCACAAACCCTTTCAGCTCCTTCAGCTTCTTCTCTCTAACTCCTCCATTGGGAACCCCTTGATCAGTTCAATGGTTAGCTGTGATCATCTGCCTCTCAATATGTCAGACTCTGGCAAACCTCTAAGGGTACAGCTATATCAGGCTCCTGTCAGCATGCACTTCCTGACATCTACATCAGCGTCTACCTTTGGTGACGGCACATGGGATGGATACCCAGATGGAATGGACTCCAGACGGCCCCCCCTTCAGTTTCTGTCCCTCACTTTGTCTCCATATTTGCTCCCTTGAGTATTTCGTTACTCCTTATAAGAAGGACCAAAGCACCCACACTTGGTCTTTCTTCTTCATGAGCTTCAGGTGGTCTGTGAGTTGAATTTTGGGTATTGCGAGCTTCTGGGCTAATATCCAATTATCAGTGAGTGAATACCATGTGTGTTCTTTTGTGATTCGCTTACCTCACTCAGGATGATATTTTTTAGTTCCATCCATTTACCTAAGAATTTCTCGAACTCATTGTTTATTTTTGTGACACTCTTCTACAGATCTTTGTGGATTGAGGAGTTCGAGAAAATACCCCAAATACTTTCTCCACTTGCTTCCTTCTGTTTCAGGCTTCCACAGCAACTCCCATGGAGTTCCAACGCAGAACACTCAGGAGACTGCTCAGCGTACCACATGGAAGTCTTGGGACCTTGGGTTCTCTGAATCTGCTTACATCCTCCTGTTAGTTGCTCTAAGCAAGGCAGAGCTTCTGTCAGGCCTGGATGTGCAGCTCACTGGCAGAGAAGACTTGGTCTCCAAGTCTGCAGCAAAGGAAGAGTATCTGCCAACTGCTCTCTCTGACTTGGCATCCTGCTTTCTTCATCTCTAGCTCTAGCTCTTGCATTTCCTGTTTCATATCCAAGCCTGCAACTTCTAGGATACTTAAGACTTAAAAAAAAACCTATTCTAAGCAACATCTGCTATTATACAACATAAAAAGTTCACAGAAGGGTGGTTTCAGGACCTCATTTGTCATGTAAGCCTTTTCAGCTTTCCTTGATTTAACATACTTTGTGCTAAATGTGATTCCAGGATAGTTGTTCCAGATCAGAGCAAGGCAGTAGCCATACTTAGAAGCTTTCTCTGGGAGTAAGAATAGAGGGTATTTGCATAGGGACAGGATACATCTCTCCCATCACTCCACCACACCTGCAATGGCCAGACTGACTCATGTGGTTGCTGGTGTGTTATTGGTGGTGGAGGTAGTCAGGGCACTCGAGAGAAACAGAATGAATGAAATACATAGTTATAATAAATCATGTGTAATTTATGAAATCAGCTTACATGGAAATGGTAACTAAGTTGTAAAACAAATGGCAGAAATGACATAATGAAAGACAGTTTATTTTGAATCACTGTTTCAGAAGGCTTTCAGTGCCCCCATGGAGAGGATGCTGTGGTGGGTGGAGGGGAACATGTAACATTCTCACACAGTGAGGATCAGGATTTGGAGATTGTAGGTCAAAGCAAGAGACAGATGTAACTTTCAAAGGCCTTTCTCAGAATCTGTTTTCAGCAGTTAGTGCTCAGATCCCAGAGGCTCCAACAATGCCCAGCAGCTGGAGTCCAAGAGTTCAAATGCATGACCTATGAGGTGCATTTCAGACTCAAACCAAAGCAGGGGCGATGGCTACAAAATGGGGAGATGGCTAGTTCTATATGCCAAGGCCCCTGTTAGCACATAGACAAGGTAGGTTTGTTGGAGAGGATGTCTTCGCCTTCATCCTAGGTTCAATGATGCCAGGAGCTTTCCTTTCTGGTTCCCCAGCCTTCTGATGCCAATGCATGATAAAGATGAGGGAATTCTTAGGCAATTATGTGTTTAATTTGTATGAATATGGAAAATAAAAGTGAAAAAGTAAAATAAAGTTTGTGCTCAAATTTCTCAACTTTCAAGTAAGTCATTCTTGTATACGGTATTATACAATCACAACCATATACGTGTTTATTTATGTCAGTTCTGATTTGGGCTTTTCCACCTGGATCTCCGAGTAGGTCAAAGGTCTAGCTTGGAGATGCAGGTGACTTAATAGCCAGTTGGAGACATGAGAATAAGAAGAATGTTTCTTCAAAGGTGATCTTGAGTCTCTGCAATTTTTATGGCTGTAGGACCAAGCACATTAGTTTCCATGTAAGGCACGTGTCTACTACCTGACCTTCTTTGGAGACATGCTCAGATATCCCATCTCACTGTAAATAGTCAACTTCCTGGTCTAAGTCCAAAATCTTATGAATGAATAAAACATCATGGAGTCAGTTTGTTAATGGTCCAGACAATGGCTCAGGCCATGGATTGGTTCAGATATGGGGTATCAATGTTATGAAAATGAGCAGATGCTTGGGAGGGAACACAGGAAAGCTCATAGGAGGTGATGTGATGTGGAAATCTGGGGACAGGTCCTTAGACTTAGGCACATCTCAAGATCTGCAAATAAGAGGGTTTGTGTAATTGATACATCCTAGTGTGGTAAAGATAGCAGTGGAGGCCTGGGTAACACCTGAGCACGTGGCATGCTGCCTTGGGACATTAGTGACCCTGGGACCTAGCATAGCTGGTTTAGGACAAGGCAGTATGTTCTTAACAATGCACCCTGAGGTCCTGTTACTAGCACCACCCCTGAAAACACATCCTCTGACTCACATTGCTTCCTGCTCACCCTAGAAGAGCATGGATAGAAACCAAGGCTGACATAATACAGCCATTTTTGTTGTTGCTTGATGTTCTTTATCTGAACTCACACATAGCTGTGCAAGATACAAATCTGCAAAGCGCCCCACCTTCTCTACTGCCTGTCTTGAATCTGCTTTAGTTTTTAAGAATGGATGTTGTCTAATTATACAGAGGAACGCCGGGTGAGGAATATACTAAGTGTGCATTAAAGAGACAACTTTAAATAATGGCACTTGTGCTAAGAAGTGTATTTTCTGGCAAGCGGCTAATTTATAATGGTCATAGATAAATGCATTAGCGTGTGAAATGCTTGTCCCTATTGATTGATCTGAAGAAGCAATACTGCATTTTTGAGTATGTCTTCTTTACTGGGCTTGCTTTCCATCTTGTATAAAGTTGCTTATATTTTATATTTATTGACATTTGCCGCACTTAAATGTTGGAAAATGAAAGCAATTTGATGATAAGAATAAAATCATCATTAATAAGACTCAGACTTTGATATCAGGTACCAGGTAAATAGATACAGGCTGAATCCTAGCTGGTTTCCTCTGTCCCCTCTCTGAGTGCTTGCTGTTCCTTTAACATGTGCAGATTGGAGGTACAGGGAATGAGATTAAATGACCAAATTTACTGCATTCTTAGTGCATAAACCACTACCCTCGATCTTTCTGAGCCAATTTAATTTTTAGCTTTATTCTCATCCTAATGCAATGTCTTAGCTCATTGCGCTTTTTGGATGTGCGGAAGCAAAGATAATGCGTTACACTACATTCATTTAATGTTTCGCCGGGCTTTTTCGGTGTATCTACCTTTTGGTTATTTAAAAACGTTTCATCCTTATCACTTCAGTCGTGAAATGTAGATTCATTAAATTACTGTGCTGGGTGGCTCCCAGAGCAGCGTGATCGAAGACGTAGCTCAGCCCTGTCACCTGCACACTTCTGAGGCTGTCTGCCTGACAGGTGCCTCCTAACACCAACTGGAAAAGGAGTTTCTCTTCAGAAGAAGCATGTCTGTGGCTAACCCACAAGGCATCCAGGACTCTGAAAGTCACCTGAGCTCAATACAGATTCAAGAAAGAACAAGTGCATTCCAATATGTACAAAAATTTGTTCCTTAAGTAAAGGGACAATGGAGATTTATTCTCAGTAATGTCGACACAATAAGTCATGCCAAACCTTTGCATGTTTTCAGAGCCCTGTGTGTTTAAACACACCTTCACATATGTCCTCTGAGTAGTTGGATCTCCAGTGTTGAATGCATCATGAAAGATGTAACTATGTGAAAAGAATAAGTAACACTCCTGAAATAAGTTTGTGCCAATTGCACACTCACCAGAGCTGGCCATCCTCCCCTCGTTAGCAACTGGCGCCTGAAAGGCAGCCCCCTCGTGCAGAGAATGGAGGAATTGCTTGTCACTGTCTAAGAGAGTGGAGTGGATTCGTCCTCTCTGTTCACCAGACATCCCTGGTTGAACAATTTGGTGGCTAACATGTAGGAAGAGACCAAGAGCCACTCATCCAGGTCATTCAGTTCATCGTGACATATTGCACAGTGCGGGAGAAGACATTTATTGCATAGAGGAGACCAGCAGTTCACGTTCAGTAAAAACAAGTGTGTCTAGCTATAAATGGCAATTCGGGCCCTATTTATCAGACATTAAATTAGCAGACCAGTAAATCAAGGGATCTGATTGGTTTAAAAAGGGCAGTGGAAGCCAACCAAAGCTCACCTTCCTATAGGGTGTAATGGGGTGGAATGCATCTTCAGATGTGAGACATAGGTGTCCCCCGGCTCTGCTACAATCTGGCCTCCTGGAGACATGTTTCTCTGGGGTCCTCTGCATTGCAGCGTATGGATCTTCTACCGTATCTTTTTGTACCAGCAAGCAGCTTCCATCTACGTCTGAACGCATCGGAGAAGACTGGAGCCATCGTGAGTACTTTGTGTCAAAGCTGTTTCTGCCTGACTGAATCTGAAAATAAACACCTTTGCTCTCACTCTTACTGTTTCATTAACACCTCGGCCAAGTTCTCTGGCCAAAGAGACCAGATTTTAGTGTGATGCTAAATTATTCCAGGCCAGTGTGTGTAACAGCCCTTGATAATTTCATATCCACTGTCTCTGCCTCCCAACTGACACATGCCGAGACACACACACACACACACACACACACACACACACATGCACGCACGTGCACACACAGTCGCGCAAACACATAGGCACACATACATCACAACACACATATGCAGGCATACACACATGCATAACATGTACACACATGTACATCATGAAGCATATACAAATTAGAGACCACACATTTTTTTTATTTTTTTAAAAAAGGGAAGATTAAAAAAA
>NW_021604634.1:3487832-3499996 GCF_004785775.1 Grammomys surdaster | reverse complement strand
CACACACACACACACACACACACACAAACACACACACATACACACACTCCCATATACAACACATAAACACAACACCACGCACACCACACACACCACAAACACACACTCACACGCACCCCCTACACACACCATACACATCACATACCACACATACACCACACACACACATACACACCACACACACCACACCACACACACACACACACACACAGACTACACATTCACTATCCCTGCCCTCTCCCCACTTAACTCCTCCTCTCCTCTCCAAGTCCTTCCTGCTTCAAGATGATGCTCTCAGGCATTTAAAGCCGATTCCTACTTCACAGATTTCAGTTATTTCTTTTTCCCTCTACATCTTTACGTAGCCATTGAAATCACATTTTGAATTAGTTGAGGAGAAAGTGATCTGCATGCTGAACACTGGAGCTGTGCTTTACATCTGAATTGTACTTCTGTGGGGAAGAAAAAAATATCCCTTTTTAGGCAGATTGCATATGAGACAAATAAATGCATTTATTCACATCAGCAAAATGAAAGTCCCAACGAAGTGTCTCGCAGAAATGCCTGGACATGCTAGGTCCCACTACACCTCTGGCGCCTTTTATTCTCATCGTCCGGATAGTGTTCATTGAAGAACATCTTGCTTAAAGTTTATTATGAGTTATTTTATTTTGTTTAAACAAGCTGACAGGGTATCCTTGATCACCAGGAAAATAAATATTTTTAAAAAGAAATATGATAAATTTTTGCATGACATATTATGAGAAACATTTTATTAATAAGGGTTGCCATGAAAAGGAAAAAATATATGTGCTCTTACTAATATTAAAAATAACTTATAAGAAATTGAAGAAAATTCCAGTATATTAAAAGCACTTCTTTGAAAATTAAGTATAATGAGGTGTACAATAAACAAGGTCAAACAAGTTAATTTGAAAGGATGAAATGAGGTGAGAAGGAATTACAGGAGATTGCTGGGACAGATTTATTCACTGACTGGATGATGATGTCATTAACAAATGCCCGTGCTGCATTATGGGCAATTGACATTACCAGCAGCATAAATGGTCTTTGGACAGCAGAGATTTCCTTTGCTCTCCTCCATGGCCTTATTAATTGTGCTTCTGAGTACTTTAGAGGAGCCCAGAGGATTCCCACCAAGAGTATGAAACCCTTGCAACCAGGGATTTTAGGAGGAAGCAACCCTGGCCCTTCGCTTTTGATGCTGCAGATGGGGCGTTGGAACGAGGCTGTTTCAGAATGTGCAGAGGGGCTAAATTTGACATTTGATTCACCCTCTTCTCGGATTTTAAACCGTGATGTAAATTAGTTTGAAACTGTCCTTTCTTCCATTTTCCCTTTTCAAAATGTAATACAGTTAAATGACAGAGATTAATTACTGAAGTAATTACTGTTAGGAAGCAAAGGGACAGTTGGATAAGACGGCCTTTCTTGCGATGACCAAGTCTTTCTTGACAATTACGCTTAATTCCAACAATGATTATTCTGTGTGGCAAAGTCGAGCAGCACAAGGGCATGCGGGTGTCCGTGTGTCCTCACTCACGAGGAGCCATTAGAACAAGGTAATTATATCTGACTGGCTGCAGCAGCCCCAGTTCCCAGAGGACCACCTGGACTTCTGTCTGACAGGAGTGCATAAGTCCCTGTGGCTACCATCTGCCCTTGTTTTCTACCTCACTGGCTGGCCTGAGCTAGCTCTGGGCTATCCCATGACAGTGGAAACACATGCATGAATTTTTCTGCTTGGTCCCATGAACTCTCATGTATCCTGGATGTATGTAACTTCTAAAGATGCCCCTGAAGAGGGAACCCAGATGGATCCTTCTGTGTTCCCTGGTTCTGTCAGATATATAGAGGAGGGTCACAGGAGGCACGTAATAAAACTCTGGAATTCTAAACACTCACACATTTCCCCATGAATTAATACTGGGCTGTCATAAAGAAACCAGGGGATGATCCCAAGAAAAAGGCTCCAGGATATTGACTAAGATAATTGGCTCGCAGATTTCATGAAGCCCCCCCTTTTCACCTCTGACCCTCCTCATGGCTGTCTTCTTTGTGGTTCCTTTCCAGGACAGGATTACGATGTGCCGTTAACATTAGCCTCAGCACAGTGTCTGGATGATTGGGCATGCCTCTTGTAAATGTCCCACATAAACCCTGCAGGCCATCGGCGGTCACCATGTGAGAGACAGCATGGCTCCATCAGTTGGTTAGTGCGGGATTCCTGCAAGCATAGTGCAGAAGATGTCAGGTCTGTTAGGGCCCCTGAGCTGGGAGGGGAAAGTTAGGGGAGGGTTCAATGACCAGCACAGGACAGAAAAGCATCCTAAGCAAATATTGGATTGTGAGTATTAAAGAGAAGCATCTCGAGAGGGCCTTCCAGCTGGCTCTAGCTGGCAGCCGTTCAATTCTTCTGGCCATGCCATACCCACAAGAGCACCCCAGGAGAGTTGCTTCTGTAAGGGAGCAGCCATCAGCCTCCTGAATGAGATCAACAATGGAAAGAATGAAAATATTTGGTGCCTAGGGATGACATCAAACACTGGGTGGGTAAGGGGGAGAAAGGAGGGATGTGGAGAGGGAGGTAGCTCGTGGGAGGCAGAGACATAGACGGGAGGAATGACAGAAGGGCAGGACTTCAGGCTCTGCAGCTCTTTCCGGGTGTTGTTGCCAGCCCTACTTCATCCCTGAGCCATAATCAACTTCCTTAATGAAATACGTAATTAACATATTATAATTGTAGTAAAGATGATTTTGACAGAAATCATTTTCCATATCTAATACTATGCTAATTTAATCTGTTCCTTATTCCCCGACATGACCTTTAATGATTAAGTTTCATGGTGGAATTTGTGTGTGTGTGTGTGT
This sequence comes from Grammomys surdaster, assembly GCF_004785775.1. Taxonomy (NCBI): domain Eukaryota; kingdom Metazoa; phylum Chordata; class Mammalia; order Rodentia; family Muridae; genus Grammomys; species Grammomys surdaster. The sequence continues at coordinate 3,497,104 of NW_021604634.1, read as the reverse complement.
GTGTGTGTGTGTGTGTTTGACGGATTGATTTATCCAGTGCCGTGGTTGAGACCCCTTTGTTGGTATGCCTGTCATTCTCTCTCCTTAAAAAAATCTCTTACAGACATGCATGACCACAGCCACTCAAGAGAAAAATCTTCATGAAAAGAAGATGTTAATCTACTCTTCCCTGACATGACCCAAAAAGATGGCCAGTCATAGACATACTGTAAGGCAGTGGCTAACAGCCCACATAAAAACAGCCTATTTCTTCTAACTACCTGAGTTCTGACTTGAGTCATGTCTGTGTTTGTGGTGTATGTCATTGCTATAATGAAAATACAGCAAACCCATCAAAGCAGTTGGTTATCTAAGGTATGACTATAAGATGGAAGTATAAATAATGTCTTAATTTTAACAAGATGTTTTAATCGTACACTACTCTTAGTTTTGTACCTTATCAATGTAATTATGTTAACTCAAAACAGCCTTACTGAATCATCTTAATGATCTAGCAGATACACATATAATTAAGGAGAAATGGCTGAACTTCTTCCCTTCTTTTTGACAGCATAAAATCAGTTACTCTGAGGGATCCAAAGAGTTTAATGAGGAGTTGGAACACTTAAAAAAAAGAAAAACAGGCAATGGTAATCCAGGCTGGGGTTTCTGAAAATTTCACTTCAGCTTATAATAGAGAAATAATATACAGCGTGACCCAAAATATAGATGTCGGAGTCATTTCAACATTCAGGACACGTTCTGACCAATTAGTTTATGTTTAATCCCACTCCATCTCATTAAAAAATAGTGGGTAAGGGCTAGGAGGATGAGCCAATCACAGCATGAGGATCTGAGTTCAGAACCCTAGGACATAGGCTAAAAGCCTGTGAGGCAGAGCCTTGGACTCTGCACCAGGGAATGAATGATGTCATCCATAGTGGGCAGGGCTCTACTGAATGAAGTAATAATCAAGACAATCTCTCATTTGGACCTCCCTTCTCCAGTTACTCTACACTATGTGGCACACTGACACTTAAAGCTGTCTAGGACGGTGCCTGAGGAACAATGCCTTCCAACTTCCAAGGTCATGCTCACACAAGTGGATGCTGCAACCAAGTGCCTATGAATATGCACACGTGTGTGCAGACACAAATGGTGGTTGAGAGTAAGTGAAACTTCACTATTTATTTATTGTAATTTTTAACCCAAAAGTGTCACTAGCTAAAGCAATAGTTTTTTTGTTGTTGCATTTAAGATCAGTTTTATGTAACATACTCTGGCCTCCAGCCCTCTGTACAGTCATGGATGACCTTGAACTCCCAATCCTTCTGTCTCCAGTTCCCAAGTAGGGAAATTTCAGGTATGTGCTATATCATGTGTGACTCCATCAGTACATGCTCTGGCTTTAGTGTATGATTTATAGCCAATTCTTTCAACCATAATTGAAGGTAGAGTGTTATGATTTTAGCATGTTTAGGTGTTTTTTTAATGTAGGAGGAATGAGTAAGGAACATTTTCTTAAGACTCAACCTAGGCTGTAAATATATATGTAGAAATGGTAAAGTTCACATAGTATCACCTTTTCCTCCTATGTAAAATCAGTATGGGATTAAAAGCTTACATTAGTCATAGTTAAAAGAAATTTATTCTAGAATATTAATAAGTTGGAGATGTTTAATATCGAGAAGAGAAGCATGTGGAAATATTTAAAGTTAAAAGCTTCTGGACATTCTTAGCTACACCATGATTTTGGAAGAGTTTGAAAAGGAAGTTAAAGAGTTACAGAAAATTCTTATTGCATTATTATTTATAAAAATTATACACAAGAAACACCAAGTAACAACAGACTGGCTGTAGGTACTTAAGATAGCTAGAATTCATTCAGCCATTTGTAGCTCATATTCATACACATTGTGAATAAGACAAACTGAAATCTCATTTATTTTGAAAACTAATATCCTCAAAATATTAAAATCAGTATAAGAAGACAAATGAATGTGACTCACTGTTAAATAAAGTTATCATTTCTGGCAATTTTTAGAACTTTGACTTTCAAGCAAAAGGTATGATGACACTGATCAAAGATGGTGGGAATGAATTTGAGAAGCACCTATGAACCTAGAAAAAGCATGCTTATCTTTTGTATGCAGATACTTTACAAAGTTTTACAGTGACATTTCACCCTACCAGGAAAATGTTGTGTCCTAGTATTATTATATTTTAATTTTTATCTTGAAAAGGGGTCAAACTTGGATTCAAATAGCCTAGAGTTAAGAGAACGCTTAATTAGTCTGTGGCAGTATGACAGTCTGTGCCCTTTTAAAGACTTTCTTAGTTCATTCACATTTAATGTAATTTTTGCTATGGCTAGATATTACTCATATTTCTTTATTTTACATCTTGTGCCTTTTTGTGATTACTGTATTATTTATGTTAGACATTTATTGTTTTATCTTTACAAATTAGTTTCTCTGCTAATTTTTAAATATTTATTCAATTATTATTTATTATTTTTCAGCTTCTTTCTTAATTGAAGTTACAGAAATTTCATTGCACATATCCCTTAGTCTTTTTCCTTTTGCTGTGATAACATACTATGACCAAAATAAGCTTGCAGAGAAAAGGGTTTATTTCATATTACAGATAGTAAGTCTTATTCTATCACTGAGGGAAGTCCAGTGGGAACTCAAGGCAGGAATCTTGAGGCAGGAACTGAATCAGAAGCCACGGAGGAACAACTGCTTACTGGCTTGTTCCTCGAAGCTTGTTCAGCCTGATTTCTTATGTGCCCCCAGGAACCCTGCCCTGGAGTGTCATTGCCCCCAATGACCTAGGTTCCCCCACATCAAATATTTGATTCATATACAGGTTATAAACCCAAACAACCCATCATTGTAAAAATGGAGTATTCTATACAATCTCTTGCTTTTAAAAACAAATTTTTACCAAAGAGTAAAATAAATTGATTCCATTTTTTAATTTCAAGTTTATTTTTTATCATTTCTGGTCATTTTATTTCCTTTTTGGATTCAGGCTACTACATTGTGTGTCTTTCGCTATCATCCTATAGGATAGCCTTTTGAACATTCCATTAGACCAGTGTGGTATATCCAAATTAGGAATTTAATTATCTGTAATATCTCAAGTTGTCTTCATTTTGTTGGTGAAACAGAATATAGAATTCTGCTTTGATTGTTCTCTCTCATTGCTAACATCACGAAATGTACTCACACAGGTTCAGCAACTGTATGGATGGCATAATAAAAGTGCAGTGGAGACACTGCGGCCATCTCAGTTCATATGGTCACACTATTATAATGTTCACACAGCAGCAGATTTGCCTAAAACACTGTCTCTCAGAGCACAGCCCTTGGTAAGGAGTGCTTGTCTGTTCACACGTCCCATGAGGCTCAGAGGTTCTGCTCACGGCCTAAGTCACGTTCTCTGTGGATTTGCCTTAGAGCTCACGGAGCCTCCGCCTTCTCAGCACCATCTTCTGCAGAGCCCATTCAAGGAACTCTTCCCCTCAGTTATTGGGTTTTTGAACTGCAGAATTTTCACTTGGTTTGCCAGTTTCTCTAGTTGAGATATTCTTTCTTCTTTCTTTCCTGTTATTGTATTTCCCTTTTCTTTCTTATGCATAGTTTCTCTTAATTAAGTGAACATACAAAATCAGATGCTTTGAATAGTTGGCTATGGACCAACAGCTATTAACAATTTTTTTTCTTAGATTATGCATAGCTGTTATTTTCCAGGCAGGGTCTCACCATCTAGACCAGACCAGCAGCAAACTTCTGAATTCTGAGATTACACGTGTACATCATGCCCAGTAATAGTCTTTTTAGCGTGTTAAAACTTATTGTGATGCTGTGGGTTCTGAATTTTCTTTTTTCAAGATGGATTTCCCCCTTTTGAATCCTATAGAATCACTCTTGTGTCTTCAAAGCTTAATGATGAATCAAACATGTGGCAGGAGTTGGGCTCAAACACAGCGTTTGTGTGTGGGGCATCCTTGCTGGTCCGTCTGGAAATCAGTTTAAGAGCGTTGAGTGCTGCTCCCAGGTACCTCCACTGTACACACGGACAGAATCACAACTGACAGGCACGCGCAAAGTGTGGCTCTGACCCTCCATGGCCTCTCATTTCCAGAGTCTCTTACAAGGCTATGCTGGCTTTTAGTCCTACCCGAATCTGCAACCCTGGGGTAGAAGAGCTGTGGGCTTCCCTCCTTCCTCTCGTCCGCCTCCGGCGGCATGGCTGCTTGCTTACGTAGTGCTTCTGCTGAAAAACAAATGAATGAGAACGAACTGCTTGAACTGGGCAAGGGGCTGGATGGGGCAAGCCCCAGGCAAGCAAGCAGACATCTTTATATTTTAAAGATGTTTTCATCATTAAAAGCATTTCAATTCAGTTTTTATACTTGTTCTGTCTCCAGACACCTGCAACGGTTGTCTCGCCTGTGATCACATTTGCTCACATGTGGGATGCTGGGATAACCTCTCTACATGCCCACATCAGAATTCCCTACAGCAAAATAGAATTCAGAGACTTTCATGATAATGGAAGGGGGGTAAAAGGCTTTAAAACCAACCCCCAGTTCTAGTCTATTTCCTTCCCTATGGTCAGTTCCAGGTCCTGTATTTTTACAACAGCTTAATTATTTTCTTTGTGTCACAATGTTGTGGAGTCCTAATACTGTTTTGGCGCCCTAGGAATTCATTCCTCAGGAAATATCATTTTTCACTTCCTATCAGCTGCGCTAGGAAGATTGAAAGTGCCTTTCACTTAGCCCCGCCCATTACACGAGAAGATAAAATGAGCCAATATTTTTTTTCCACACATATAGAGAAACCATAAATTATGTCATCTTAAGAAACTGTATCACCTACTGTCTTACATGGAAGTTTTATCTTCTTGCATGTTTTCTTTTTAAAATTCACTGGATATGCAAGGATTTAAAATTTTCTCCGCAGAATATTAGACCAGGGTGCACTCCTTGATGGCGATCTGGCAAGAAAGGCAGGAATGGAGATAGAGAAGAGTTATACCCATCGACATGATGAAATGCTCCTGCAGAGAAAACAGTCATACATCACCAGATTTTATTTATTGACAAATTAATTCTCAATAAGTATAATTCATCTGCTTAACATTAAAAGCAACTAAACTTTTATAGCCTTCCACATTAGACTTTTCGTATGAGCAAGCTGACAAATGAGGGAAAAAATGTCTAGTTAGACTATGTATCTTGATTTTATATTCAGATATATGGTAAATATAACTATAGATAAAACCTCAGAAAGACAAGCACTCAGAGAAATTGGGAGCTGGCATTGCTGGCTCTTCATTTTTCTTCTTTCCCTGAAATGTCAAAGTGAGATAAGAATAATTGAACTTTTTGTAAATTTTTAAAGCAGAGAGGTCTCAGTTAATTTCTATGGAAGAGGTGGTAGAGAAGATCCATTTAATGAGTACGTGTTAATTTTTTTATTATTTCTTCTTTTAAATTTATTTGTTTGCCAATCAGATTTGTTTCTAGAAAATTTGCCTTGTGTGTGCAGTGCTCGCCTACCTCTGCTACCATTTTGTCACCCCTGCTTGCCCAATGCACGCAAATCTCTGTCGCACATTTATGTCTAATCATATTGTTCTGTTACCAGCTGAGATTAACCTGAGCTGTCTGTGTTACTATGGGTTTGGAGCTATCCCTTGGAGCCTGGGCACACAACTAAAAGCCCTGGTTTCCCTTCTTCCAGAATCTATCAATAGCAAGTAATGAAGAGCTAAAGACTTGGGTCCCTGGAGCCTCTCCTCCTTCTTTGACTGGTTGAAGAGCTAGTCTTGTTGGCCTCAGTGCAGGTACTCAATGTGAGTTAATGGTTGAAATAATTGTATGGAATCTAGAGAATGACATTTCCCAGCTCTTCCTTAGTTGACTTTTTTTAGGGTTGTCTGAGTCCATAGTTACCAAAAAAAATTACCTTCTTAAATTTAAATTTACTTGTGCCAGAATATTATGAATTTCATAATCCCTTTATTATTCCTTCTTAGAAAGCAATGTATTCAGACCATTTCCTCTATTTAAGTATGTTTTCAGAAAGTGGGTTCAAACAATGACATGGAGAACTAATATGTGGATTCTTAGTTTCAATGTCCCAAAGTAGGTCTTAATATCTAAGGCTCTGGACTTAAAGAGGTAGCCTTTGAGGGCAATAAAGATGGTTCAGAGTTCCTTCACCGAATAACTTTTCTAAGTTCCAAGAGGAGAGCGCCATCTCCAGCAGTCCTTGTGGATGGCCTGATCTAGGAAGCTCATGGGGAAAGGAGCAGATTCCCTGAATGTACTGCCCACAGGACAGGGAAAGGAGAGACTCTAAAATAAAAGTCCTGAGCAAAAATTTCCCCTTACCGGGCTTGAACACCTCAGAGGCTGAGATGTAGGAGAAGAGACGCTGAAGCCCACATCTCTCCACAGTCCAGCATCTTATGGCAACCTCCAGCATGAGGCCAGAATAAGTTCCACTGCTGTGAAGGATGTGAATTCTCTCCTCTCCACCAGTCTAACCATCCTGCCTCACAACTCACATGTAAGGAAAGAAAAGTGAAGAGGTTCACTAATGATCTCCTATTTGTAAGCATGCAGCTAAGAGGAGCTGTGTGTGAAATCCCTCCTACATTTAAAGACCCATTTCAGATGGCTTGAGGGATCTGTCTCAGCTATGAAAGGCATCGGGTATTTTATTCTTTGCATAGAGGCACCCACATGGTGTATGAGACCGTTGTTACATCTGAAGATGGCTTTCATATGACTTGTGCATGTCAGTCTTTACAGGAAGCACTTACACTGCTATACATGTAGGGATTTTTTATGTAAGCTCTCCAACATATACTGACTGCTTCATGGACTTTAGGGATGCAGACACACAAAGTTATTTAAACCCAACCTTGACTCTTTGGGGAGACTTTTCCTAGAATTGACATGCAATATAAATGTTGAAATGTAATAGATAAGAAACCAGTTAGCATCTTGAGGGAGAAATACACAGCTCCTTATTCCTCAGACATAAACCACACCATGGAAATTGTGTGCATTCGCCAGCCGGTGTGACTTAGTGACGACAAGTGCCCAACGTTTCTCTCTTTTTAAAATCACTGATAGATGGGGCAAGGAGATTTATCACTTTTTAATTAAGCTCATGTCAACTCGTGAAGTTTATTTCAGTACAAATCTGTTGACCGAAGTCTTTTTTTGAAGAAACTGCCCCTGTTGAGGCTTAAGTATTCATGGGAAATTTCACAGTTAGTGTGACTGCTCCGTGGACGTAGCCACCACATTTCAACCAGGACTGGCAGTGTGGTTTCCTATTTGCCCAACATATTTATGGAAATGAGTTCAAGATCAATCTTTGTTGTTTTGTATTCCATAGCAGCTCACTGCCCTGAGGGGAAAGAAGAAGAATTCTGACATAAATCTTACAAGACTCTACCTGAACCCCAAATCCCAGCACAGTGCACCCACAACCCAACTCTGACTCCAGGCTTAGCACTCAGAGCCCGCTGAACACGTCCAGCAGCAGGATTGATTAAACAGAAATCAAATCAAAGCTGCAGACCGTGGGCCTTATGACCAGGGTCCCTGTCACTAGAGAATAAACCTGGAATGGCATTCTGATGGTTCACATGGATAGGATTCTGGTGAGCTAAAGGAACAGGGAACAAAGAGAAAAGCATTTGACCACACTCATCACCCAATTAGAAAAATGTAGAAACCAGCAGGCTGGGGAGGTAGCTCGGTCAGTTAGGTGCTTGCAGGGCAAACACGAGGACATGAGCTGGAAATCCTTTCCATCTATATAAAATGCCAAGTTTGTCAGCTCCTGACTGTAATCCCAGAGCAGAGGTAGGCCAATCCCTGGGGCTTGAAAATCTGTTGGTCCAGCTGATTAGGGAGCTTCAGGGACTCTGAGAGACACTGTCTCAAATATTAGACTAAAATGGATGAGTAGCAACCAAGGAAGACACGTGACATCAACCTCTGATTTCAAGTGCCTGCTCGTGTGCGCTTTGAGCACCCTCACATCCATGTACATGGACACATACACACAAACATGGTATGCAATTAAGAATATGCATGATAGCTAGATCATAGCTATGTTTGCACAGATCCGGATTCACAGATTTGACTACATTTACGAAGGGTGTCTGGACTATCATGAAAGCCCCAAACAGTAGCCAAGTCTTGTTGAGATCTAAATGGGTTCACGAGTCTTTTAAGTGGACACAGTTGGAGCTCATTGCAGAAGGCCAACTATGGCTAGGCAGACGTGCTGGAGAAGCTGCCCGCACAGTATTGGTACTGTAAGCCAGGCAGGGTAGTGTTGAGCAACTGCACGGTCATTAAAAAATCCATTTCTCACATGGGTTACAGATGGCTTTTCTAAGCAGTCTACAAGAACATCCCCTCCCACCTCCTCCACAGTTCCACGTTCGTGCTGTCAATCATTTCCCATGATTCCTCTGGAGTCCTAACTACTTCCTCCACTTGAGTACTAGAATACATTTCTATGTCTGCCAGCAGAAATTTTGCCCAAACCTCTAAGAACCAGTCTCAGAGTTTAATCATCACGATGAACGTCCCCGATAGTCTTATCCTCTCAAGTCTTAACATTCAGAGCAGGGCTGTAGTGCAGACAGCAAGAGGAGCTGGGCCACCCCAGGAGTGCAGAGGTGTGCAGGAGTAGAGTCTGGAAGACTCATCCAGCCTTGCTATCTTCCTCAAGTGCATTCTTATGATGTCATCCCAAATGTCATTCCTTATACAACTGCCTTTCTGTAAGTGGTCCAGTGAGAACAGTGGAAGTTCTGAGTGTGTCTTCCTTTTTGCACCCTGCATCCCCTCATCCCTGCATCCCCGCATCCCTGCATCCACACACCCGCACATCTCTCAACAGTTTCTGGGATTTCTATCATAATGGCTCCCACTGCTGACTGTTTCTCATCAGTTCTAAGCTTTATCATTGAAGTCTTTAATATTCAAAGCACGCTTTGCAATTGGTTTTTAAAAGAATGTGTGTATGTGTCTACATATGTTCGTGGGTGCTCAGGCATGTGTGTGCACATGCCTATAGAGTACAGAGGACAACCTCAGGTAACCTTACCTAGAGCCAGCCATGTTTAGTCTCTCAGTGTCCTGGAGTTCAACAGTTAGGCTTGGATGACTGGTCAGTGGACCCCTGACATATTCTCTCTCTCTCTCTCTCTCTCTCTCTCTCTCTCTCTCTCTCTCTCTC
>NW_021604634.1:3451496-3487822 GCF_004785775.1 Grammomys surdaster | reverse complement strand
CTCTCTCTCTCTCTCTCTCTCTCTCTCTCTCTCTCTCTCTCTCTCTCCCTTCCTTCCTCCCCTTCCCTCATCTCTCTTGTCGGATCACGTGGGGCCTCATTATACCTCTGTTTTTCTCCTGAGTTCTGAGGCTCACACACAAATGTATGGGCTTTTAAGGCAAGCACATTACCAACCAAGACATTTCCCTAGCTCTGCCTTCCAATTTCTAATGGAAGTAATCCACGGCCTCCATATGCATCTTTTTTTGGGATGGTCTGCCCCAACCTCCGTCTGCTCTCGGGCTGTGCTGGGGTGCACACGGTGTTGCCAGGACTGGGATTTGCTTGGGATTCATAAAAGCATTACCAGGTCTTTTAGTGCTGACAAGTGGCTGTTTATACACTGGGGCATTAAACTTTCACATTGTGTAAAAGCAGCAAAGGCCATCTTGGAAGGGAAACTTTTACGCAAAACTGCCTTTACATGTGAGGTGAAGGTGCAGACCAGGACCAGAGTCCTTATCGAGCCAAAGTGCCATAAGGGTTAAATGAGGATGCTTGAAACTTGAAACTGGTGACCAGGTGGTGACTGACAACCCACAGAGGGAGCAGCACAAGTGAGGGAGTCTGATTGCACCTCAGAAGGGTGGAGAGGTCAAAAGAGGGGTTCAGAATTGCTTCTTCAAGATATAGAAAAAAGTGGGACTAACAGATCCAGTGTAAAACAGGGAACAGGAAAGACTCAAATGTGTTTATTTAAAATGAAAGGTAATGAATTTTAGGCCTGCAGCTCCTGGCTGTAGGCTGTGGTCACCTTCACACACACACACACACACACACACACACACACACACACACTGGTCTTCTTCCTTACCCTTCGTTCAGTTCCTGGGTTCCCCTGGGTTCTGAGGTCAGTACACTTCATAGGGAATCTCCCCGTGGCCTCATCCGATCATGGTACCCACGTGAGATTTCAAGCACAGCGGCATAATTAAAAATGTCACTGTTATTGCAGGATGCCTTCTTTACTCTGGAGCAGGTGGAGCTGGAGCCTGGGGGCAAATGAGTACTACCTTGTTGTTGTAATATGAAAGAGGGTTTTATTTTTAACATATTATTATGACTGAAGGCATTTCATTAAAATTGATCAGCCAGGTTTAATGCAGGATTGACTGCTGTGAATTGGTGAATTTACCTTAAAGAAAAGCCAATTTGTGTCAAAAAATATCTCCCAACCAATCATTCAAGCAGCGTCTAGAAGGTGTTTCTGTACTGAGTGATGATGCAGAGCGATCCTCGCTAAACCCTGGGTTTCTAAGATGAGAGATGAGAGTCCTGTCAGGAGCCGTAGGGACAGAGACCTACAGGGTTGTCTCCTCTCTGAAAGATACGACAGTTCCCTTCTGCCACCAGTGTGTCCTAGGTGAGGTGTCCATGCTAAGGCTGTGTGCCAGAGGACAGCAGCAGAGGACACGGTGGAGCCTCAAGCAAAGTCAACCTCGCACATTCAGGGTGACGCTTGTCACTGCTGATAGCACTAATAACAGTGCAAAGCTGCGAGATTGTAAATGAATTTAAAGAGCTGCCATGTTGTTACATTGTTTCAGCATTAAAAAAGATAAACTAATGTATCTACTTAAAAGATAAAAGTATGTATGTGTGTGCCTGCTGGTGTGTAAGTGCAGCCTGCCTGTGCAGCGCCTAGTTGTAAGTGCTGGAGTCCTGGGAACCAATCCTGGGCTCTCTGCAGCAGCTGCACAAATCTCCAACCACCGAATCCGCTCTCTGGCCTCTTATTTTGGCTTTTAGTTTTGAAATACTCCTCTCTTCCCATGCCTTTTCTCTTTCTTATTTCATCTTCTTTTTACTCTTGAATGAGGCTGAGGTTTTTTTTTACACAGCCAGCCTGGCCTCGAACTCGGGATTGCACTGTCTGAGCTTCCTAGATGCTGCAATTCCAGGGACGCATGGCTGCACCCGGATCGTTCTCATCTTTACTTTTCAATTTACATCCATTTCTCAACCTGGAGACTCATATATAAGAAAGGATCCCATTAAAAAGGACATATATCTTGTATAGAAAAGTTCAGGGTGAGTTTAATATCTCAAAGGATATTTCTTAATATATTAGTGTATCATAAATTCTTATATTTCCCATGCTTACTCCAGTAACATGAGTTCATTAAGAGCTATTAAAAGTTTTGGATTTGTGTATACTAACCATATAGATTTTACGTTGATAACCATCTTATACTCCTCTAAATAATTTTCCCATCTTAGCTTTAAGTTTCTTAACGTTGTTAACTGTTTCCCTTAATAACTGTCTAACGGAAAATTCGAGGGTGAAAGTCTTTTCATGAATGCAGTATCTCAAAGGATATTTCTTAATATATCAGTGTATCATAAATTCTTACCGTTCCCATGCTTACTCCAGTTTAAAACAGTGCACTGGTTAGCTTTGTCAATTTGACACAGACTAAATTTATCTAGGAAGAGGGAACCTCAATAGAAGATTTGCCTTTCTCAGCTTGGCCCATGGGGTGTTTCCTTGGTTAATGATTGACGTGGGAGGGTGCAGGCCACTGTGGGTGGTACCATTCCTAGGCAGGTGTCCCTGGGTTGCATGAAAAAGCAAGCCAAGCATCCTAAGGAAAGCAAGCGTGTGAGTAGTATGCCTTCATGGGTCTCTGCTTCAGTTCCTGCCTCCAGATTCCTGTCACCAGCCCTGGCGCTGATTTGAGACAGTGGTAGGCTGTGGTATAGATGGGTGGTCCCAATAAATCATCCTTTTCCCCCATGTTGGTTTTGGTCAGTGTCTTATCACAGTAACAGAAGCCAAACTAGAACAAATGGAAACAGAACCTAAGATTTATAAAGCACTGATTGATGAGCCCTTTGACTGGAAACCTCATCGGTCACTTCTCAGTCTAGAGTGAAGACCTGTGGAGATCTTTAAGTGTCCCAATCTCTTTTCAGACAGCACAGGAGCCCTCTAGATGATTTTATACACCTTGGTCCTATTTTAATGCCATTAAACTGATATGAATTGGTTTTTAAATCAAATGTTATAATCCTTTATGTGTATACATTACATAAAATGTCTATTGCATATCATACATAATTTAATACTGTAGTATACATTCACATATACTAATAGTTTACATAATAGTATAGTAGGCATGCACACATTTATAATCAATATATATATATACATATTTATATGACACACATGTTCAAAATGATACATGCACTCATTGAAAATTAAGTAGTTGAAAAGGAAAACTTTTGTTTTTTTATGACAATTTCCCCCAAAATAATGTTTATTAAGACACTACCTTTATTAATATTCATACTCATGACACAGCCATTGGTGGATGAGGCTCATGCTGTCCTATTCAGCTATCTTAATACTTTAATAAAAGACTGTTGTCAGTGTGCTGCTAATGAGTTGCCTCAGGGACATCTTCTATGGTCCGTCCTATGGCTGTGCCTCCCTGGCCCTTAGTGTGTAAGCTGGTTGTAGCTCAGGTCAGAATGCTACTCTACAGTCTCGGTAGGGCACACTCTAGTGAAGGTCCTGTGCTGGCTTCTGGATAGCATGTGCCTTTATGAACATGTCATCATTAGCCCTAGACCAGGTGAAGGAGTGTCACACCTTTTATATTCAGCTAAGGAACCTCTCTTTATCGGATGTTTTGAACAGTGTCCTTACTCTGGGGATAAAATGATAAAAACCTCTTATTTTGTTTTGTAAAATGTCCTGGTGTCCATGTCTGACAAATGTTACTGAGGCACGGTAGGAGGGAGACGTGCTTTTAACTTCCAGTGATGATGTCACTCTCTGGGGAAAAGCTAGCTTTCTGAAAGATAAACTTAGGATTCAGATAACACGACTGGGGACAAGAAAAATATCTACGACTAGAAACTGTAAGGAGTGCGCATTGCACACAGCAATGGGAGCCCTTAGGGCTACAGTGTGTAGAGGGGTAGGTGAGAGAGGAACATCGGGAAGCATTGAGTGTGGGCCTCAATGCTTAGACCCAGGAGAAGCGAGACTGAGTGAGGCCGGGGAGCTAGTGTAACTGGGAGCAGACCTGAGAGGTCACGAAGTCTCACAGGCAAATCCACGTGACTCTATGTTCAGAGCCCGATGAAGGGGCATGAGGACCATGCTGAAGGAAATCATTCGTGTAAGATACATACTCATCTGAAAATCTTCTTTCAAGTGTGTGTTCAAAGAAAACACAGTTGAGTAAATCTGGAGGTGGAGATGTTATAGCTCACCTATTATAAGCAAACTTATTGAGAAAATACAAGAGACTGAACTTATTTAGAACAGAAAGTAGAGTTTTTCAAAATCAAGATTGTTTCCTAGGGAAGCAGATTAATTATTCATGGTAATGATAAACATGTTTTTTTTTTTAATCTTGCTCAGTGCACCACTACATGTTATTTGTATGAGCATTTCATTCTCCACTAATCTCTTAAAACTTCTAATGTTCCTTTGGTCATTGATTGATTGCATGCCAATCCTAGGTGGGGCCTCTTCATATTATTGTTACCATGCCTGCTCATTTGCCAAACACAGGAAGTACAGCTGTTTTAAAAGTAGAATTAAAGTTTGAATTTACTGTGTAATATGAAAAATATTAGCTTAGTATTAATCACTAGTGATATTCTTATTAATTAATACTGATGGTAATGTTATAAAACAGAAGTTGATGGAATGTCTATACATTATAACTCTATGGCACTACTCCTTGTTTACTGCATAAACACTAGAATGTAGAATAGAATAAAAGCAAAATCATAAATATTAAAGCCCGTTGGAGAGGATGGAGAGATGGCTCTGCAGTTAAGAGCATGCATTACTCCTGCAGAGGACCTGGGTGTGGGTCCCAGCATTCACAGTGGGCAGCTTGGGTCACAGTGCCCCCTTCTGGCATCAGTGGGCATCTACACTCGTTTGCTCATGAGTGCACATAAGCACATACACACATTCACACAAAAAGAAAAAAATTAAAAATAAAACTTTAATATATATTTTAAAAAGTCAATTCAAGCAAAAATAATCACTGATGATATTTTTCTACTGACTCAAAGGCATGTGGAAATACTTCACAAAGATGGGCTAATAGTATATATGATATTCAGTAGCCTGTTATTTATTATTTATTTTTTTAAACTCAATTCAATCTAGAAAGCCATGTATGGTATACTGTTCATGATCAGGAAATTAGCCTTTATCTTATTGAATCTTCTGATATTAGAAGTTTGCATAGCCAGGCGGTGGTGGCGCATGCCTTTAATCCCAGCACTTGGGAGGCAGAGGCAGGCTGATTTCTGAGTTCGAGGCCAGCCTGGTCTACAGAGTGAGTTCCAGGACAGCCAGGGCTGCACAGAAAAACCCTGTCTCGAAAAACCAAAAAAAAAAAGAAGAAGAACAAAACAAAACAAAACAAAAACAAAAAAAAGAAATTTGCTTATTACTAATTTTCAGTTTTACTAAGAGCTAAGAATGTAGGAAATTCTAGTGACCAAAGTTGCATACCTTCATAATTAGCTCCTAGGAATCAGTCATTCAGAAGAGAATTTAAGAGTAAAATTGAAGGCCTGTTTCCAAAAGTTTTGATAATTATACATTTGTAGACTTTTCAGTTATTTGTTTTGAATGTTATTTTTCCACTTTAAAACTGAAGCATTTAGGTTTTGTATTAACACACGACCTGTTCATATATCCCAGCTGGTAATTTCCTATCCTACATCATAAATATTCAAGCTATGTCTGATGGCACATGCCTTTAATGCTAGCAGTTGGGAGGGGAGGCTTAGGCAGATCTCTGTGAGTTTGAGGGCAGCCTGGTCTACATAGCATCTGGGGCAACACAGAAAAAATCTGTCTCAAAAATATTTTATTCATTTTTTAAAATTTTGTTTACTGTGCCTTATGATAAAGTAAAATCTATAGACACTTAAAATTTCTCACTTTTTCCTGCTTAGGAAGAGCCTCCATTATCATCGGTCTTTACACGTAAATGTGTTTTTTCTGTTTTATGATGGTTATATCCCTGTATACTTCTTATTACTTATTATTATTGCTACTATTTTTTTATTGTTTCAAATACTTTAGCTGATTTCAGTGAACTCTGTTGCTTTTCCCAGACTGTCATACCCATGAGGAAATAATTGTGTTCTTTTTTTTCCAACTCTAACACCGTTTTGATTTTCACATTTTGTTGCATTGGTTACACTGCCAAATACACTGATACTGCTGTGCACATAACCACAGTCGCTGTGAGTGGGTGTGTACAACAGCCCTGTCACACCCAGAAGCCCCTGTTTCACACTCTTCTCTTGTGCCAGGTCTTACATGATTTGAACCATTCTCTTGAGACGTTTCCTGAGCCTGAGATGGGAAAGGAGTTAATACAGAAGAGTCCCCACCTGGGTGCATTTGGACAATAACAATTGGACAATGAACACTTAAAAATGGAGGACAGTTTGTAGGCAGACTGCATGTAGTGGGAGCTAGAAAGAGTTATGGGGGATACTGAATAAATAAGACAAGTAACCGATTGTATACATACACATAATTTCAAATACTAAATTAAAAATATTTCACAAAAGAAAATATAAAATATCAGCAACAAAAACAGCCTTACCTGATTATTGGTAATGTCAATAAACTCTTACAATGATAGCTCATGAAATTCTATATTGCATGTTGGTTTGAAATCACTTCTTTGTCAGGTTAGGAAAGCTCCAGTGCACCCCAGTTTATCGAAGGTAGATATGAAACGATACCTGGATGCCATTTTTTCTTCACCATCTCCTCTCTTTTTACAGATGGGCATGATGAGTCAGGAGGCCCAACAGTTGGAAGTCAAAGTACTTCTGGATGTTTTTATTGTTCATAACCTTTTATTCCATTTATCCTCCAAGACTTCTCAATAGAAGAGTCAAAGGAATTGCTGAGATGATGGCTGAAGGTTTCTGACTTAGTTGTGTTTTCTCTTTTTTGATAATGAGTTAAATATAAGCCTAGTGTAGTTACTTAGTTGCTTTTTGGTAACTAAAATTTTTGGAGAATTTTACTTAAGAGAATTAGAAACCTGTAATCATTTGAAAATCTCATTATACTTGTTTTTATGGATTCTTAATCTTAGCTTTAGGCAATTTTGAAAACATTTATTTATTATACAGAAAGGAAATAAATGCTATTTATGGTATTTTTAATTTTGTGTCTGTGTGTTGAAACAAGGTCTTATGTAGCACAGGCTGGTTTCAAACTCATGACATACTCAAGGCTGGCCTCAAACTCCTGATTGCTCTGGTTCTGCATCCTAAGTGCTAGGATTGCAGACCATCACTAACCATGCCTGTAATTTTAAAAGGAGTGTATTTTAAGAGACCGCCTTTACATTTATATTAATTGAGCTATTGTTCAATTATAAGTTGTTTTATATTTCACCTATATGTTTTCTTTTACAATGTCAGGTTTATTTTGTTTTCCTTTAACTTATTGATTTAACTATTTCATTTTTATGTGTATATAATTTCGTTTAAAAATGAAAGATTTCAGTGCTTTGGATTAGCACATTTACTTCCTAGTTTGCATTCGGCTGTCAATTTGACAAAGCCTAGTCTGAGGGAGTGTCAGTTGAGGGGCTGTCTGCCTACTTCGGGTTGACCTGTAGCTGTGTGTATGAGAGAGATCTTGACTAATGATAGACGATCAAGGGTGGGTCCCAGGAAGGTGGGTCTGCCCGTGTATGAAAGGTGGCTGAGCAAGCCAGAGAGCATCAGTACTCCTCCATGGTTTCTGCCTCAGTTCCTGCTCGAGGTTTCGACATGGCTTCCCTAGATTTTTAACTACGATATAGAAGTGCAAGCCAAATACACACTTTCCTTTCCTCAGTCTACTCGTGGTCCAAGTTTATCATAGCAATGGAAGGCAATCCAGAACAGAGTCCCCTCATGTGCACTCAGACATACGCATTGATTAATTTCCACATGGTTTACATGCAATTATATTTCCAGGAGTGTTGCCCTTACTCAAGAAACAAAAGGTGCACACCTTCAACCCTAGCCTTCAGAAAGCTGAGATTGCAGAATCATTAGGAGCTTGAAGCTAGCCTGGGCTACTGGGAATCTATCTCAATGAAATGAGACAAACAAAACAAAACACCAACAGAAGATTCTTTTAGAATATTGATTTTACACAAGCATAGAATTTTTTCTGTGTAGGTAATATAGATCATCAGGGGAGTGGGGCACACACACAACAGATGTATATTATATGTATATTGTATGTGTATTATATATATTATATGTATATGTGTGTTATGTATGCATTATGTGTATATTATGTGATATATCTATATATATATATTTTTTTTTTTGCTATTTTATGATGACATACCAACATAAGAGTTGAGAGGGATGTGTATCCTCAAATACAATAAAACCAGAGGGAAACATGCTATCTTAGCTTATTTCTCTGTTGCTGTGATAAAGCATTCACTAAAACTTGGAAAAGAAGGATTTATTTGGCTTACAAATGATAGTCCATCACTGAGGGAAGAAATGGCAGGAACTCAAGAAGAAATCTGATTGCAGGAACTGAAGAAATGTCCACTGGAATGCTGGAAGCCAGGAATGCTGTTTCCTGGCTTGCTCCCAGGCTCACAGTCAGTTGCCTTTCTTATACCTCCAAGGTCCATCTGCCTAATGATGTTACTGCCCACAGTAGACTGTGTCCTCTTAAATCAATAGCAATCAAAAATGCCTCACAAACATGCCCACAAGCTAGTCTGATGTAGGCAGACCTCAACTGAGGTTCCCTCTTCCAAGGTGTGTCAAGTTGACAAACAGGATTAGCCATCACATGGCTACTATCTTACGACCATAGAAGCCTATCATATAAAGAGAAAGTTAGTTAGAAGAGGGTACTTTGATGACTGAATAGCTGATCTGATGTTTCTAGGAAAACCAATAATTTGAGGGACAAATCCTTAACCAATCCACTGAACTTCTGTCATGGCCTATACCCTTGACTAGCAACAAGGTGTCCAAAATCACCAACCAATAACCAACCCAACTTGAGACCTGTACTATTGGCAATTAGCAATCCCTGACACTATTAATGATACTCTTCTATGCTTACAGACAGTAGCCTAACATAACTGTCCTCTGAGAGGCTTTACTCAGCAGCTGACTGAGGAAGTCGGGGTTCCTTATGGAAGAGTTGAGGGAAGAATTGAAGGCCCTGAAGGGGATGGAAACTCCAAAGGAAGACCAACAATGCCAACTAACCAGGACTCCTCCCAAAGAGCCACCAACCAAAGAGCATACATGGGCTGGTCCGAGGCCCCAGCACATATGTAACAGAGTGTTGCTTTGTCTGGCCTCAGTAGGAAAAGATGCACCTAATCCTGAAGAGACATGATGAGCCAGGGTGGGAGGATGCCTGGTGGGGCACCCTCTTGGAGGTGAAGGGGAGGAGGCAGGGAGGAGTAACTATGTGAGGGGGGTCCAGGAGGAATGGCAATATTCGGGATGCAAACAAATATATAAATTAATTACAAAAATAGAAAGTATATCTGTAAGGTATCTTGGCCACTATTGAAGACACTATTACTATGTCTAAGGTTGCCTCCGATGATTACATCCTGGTATCCTTACCTCCAAGTAAAGTTTCTGTTTCTTTCAACAAGCCTCCTTAATGTGACCTTATTTGACTGTTGATGTTCTTCAGTAAATTCAATCAAAGGATTTTAACCAGAAACTCTGTCACTCTCCATTTTTCTTTTTGAAAATGACGCTCTCTATGTTAAACTTTCTTTGAAAGCACAGGCAGAAAGTGGTGTCTTAAACATGATTAGCAGAAGCAGTGTAGAGCCAGGTAAAGACGACAGATTTCCCAAGGAGTTGGTCATTTATTCAATCTCATTTCACGTTGAAATTTACATTTGACCTGTGAGGCTCAAGGGGATTTAAAGGCATTAAAAGATGTAGCAGGGACAGCGTGACTTTCACGTGACATGCGCTTTGCAATTCACACTTCTTCTGGTACCAATGCTTGTTTTTGCAAGGTCATCATTGCTATTCACCAAACCAAGACAAAAGAAGGGAGAAAATAGTAGTTCTTCTGACACATGGTGTTCCCTAATTTTAGTTACAATCATTTACAAAGGTAAAGGAAAAAAAAACTCCAGTGAGCAGGATTTTGTGTGAGGAATTCAAAGCTTCTAATTAATCAATTTAAGCGTAAAAGCATAAATCATTCCCCTTCCTCACTTCCTTAAAAATATTACAGGAATAAGTGAAGAAATGGGGAGATAAATAAAACAGTGTTAAAATATATTCTCATAAAAAGTCTGATAGGCAAAATTATTTTTTTGTGATATTTTATCTTAAATGCAAGCATCTCAATTGTATTCTTCATGCATAATCTGAAGGATGTGGGCATCCGTACATAAAGACCTTCTGGAAAGATACTTCAAAAGAAGGATCGGAGTGTATTTGTCCAGCTACTCGGTAGAATCTTCCAAACTCAACAGAAGTGCCAATCAGTCAGTCTTTGGGGATAGACCTGCTTCTCCTGTCTGCTGAGGAGGACAGGAAGCCTCCTGAGCTCCTTCTTACTCACTGTCAGTGTGATAGAGGGCGAGCAAAGGCATTTGCCAGCCTCCTTCATTTCTGCTCCCTCTACACAGCAAATGGTACAAGAGGAGCCCTCAACTGACATTTGCTGAGCAAACACACGTGCTCCTACATTTTGAGAAAACTTTGAATGTCTCTAGTAGGTGTTCAGTCTATGTGTCCCCTGTGAGGAGAGAGCAGAGGGTGGCCTCACTAGATGTGTGCCCATGACAGGACTGGATGCAGTGCAGGGACATTTGCAAAGGAGAAAGTCTTGTTCGACTCTAGTGATCTTTTGAGCAAATTTTCATATGAATCATGTGTTTTAAATTAATCTCTATATAAATAATTTCACTACAACACTTTTATAAGGATATGCCAATGTACCATGTCATATTTTCTTCCTCCATTACTGTTCCCCATCTCTACCACTTTTCTCTGGTTTCATCTTCTCAATTCTGCTTTCATGGTGTGTGTGTGTGTGTGTGTGTGTGTGTGTGTGTTTACACTTAAGATTTTCTCTTTTTCTCCCACCATTTCCCCTTGCATTAGCTAGTTTTTTAATTGCTATAGTAAGACACCAAGACCAGGAAAACTTATAGAAGAAAGATCTTATAGTTTCAAAGGGTTAGAGTCCATGAGGGCTGAGCAAAGTCCTGACAACTGGAACAATTGAGAACTCACACCTTGATTTGAATCTGGAGGCAAAGAGAGTTAACAGGAATTTGACAGAGTCTTTTCTATCCTCAAAGCTGGGCCTCAGTGACACACCTTCTCCAACAAGGCCTTTCTTTCCAACCCTTCCCAAACAGTTCCAGCAACTGAGGACTAAGCATTCAAACATATGTCCCCATGGACCTATGGGCCCACTCTCACTAAACACTATGCTCTCTTACTCCCTCCCCCTTTAGATCTTCATTCATTCTCATGGGTGCCCTTCCACTTCCCACATATGAGAGGAAACATCAGCATTTGTCCTTCTGTGTTGAGCTTCTTTCTTCCAAGTCAGTATAATATTGTCTTTTGTTGTTCTGCTGTTTTAACCTTGCATGCATTTGTTACTTATAAGACTTCATCATGTATGACTTCCATTGTTAATGTGCTTGCCTTGATTTTCAGGACTTCTCCCTCATGTTCTAAATACAAATGACTTGTCAGTCATGTGCATGGCAAAGGCTTTCTTCCTAATCTGTGACTTATCCAATTATTGTCTTAATGGTACCCTACTAGAAGTAGAAGCCTTCAGTGTTGATGAAGTCCAATTTAGCATCTGTCTCAGCCAGGGCCCCCTAGAGCTGCTCTATGAGAGAACTGGAGACTTACAGTGTTATTGACTTGATATTTACCTTTCCCCTAAGTTTTCTGGGCAGAACTCAGGCATCTCTCAGCTCCTCCCACTTTCAGAACATCTGGCCTTGGGGAAAAAGGCACTGCAACTGGTTGCCACAGTTTACTCTCTGTGTAAAGGTTTCAGATTCTTCATTTACATTTTAATTCTCAGGAGCTCAAGGATTATGTTAATAAGGAATAGCCATCCAGATCAATTAATAAGTTCTATGAAGCATATTAAATGGAATAGTTCCTGGGAATAGACCTATATGTTTATTTAATTTTAAGATTTTATAACTTTTGGCACATAAGGAGAGTTTGTATTCTTATAAAAAAAATTGTGTCAACAAAACCCACCTATTAGTGCCATACTGAACAACTGACAATGTTTGGTTAAATAGATGCCTTGTGTTAGAGTAGAAAGTTTGTAGACTTAGTTTAACTTTCTATAAAGTGAAATGTTATGCGGGTTTCAGAATGTAGCTCATTCCCTTCATCCCCGGTGAATTGATGCTGTTCTTGGTCCCCTGATCACACTCAGGATGATCAATTCTGTACCAAGCTCTTGGTCCCCTGTTTGCATTCAGAATGGCAAGTTCTAAACCATCGTAGGTCACTCTCTGATAAATGATTACTAAAGAACTTCCACAAAACTGGGTTGTGATTATCCCATGTCCCCCAACCTTCCCTTTCATAGTTCTCTGACTTTCAGTTGACACCAGCAAAAATGACACTATCAGAAAATGTCATCATCCAAGCTGTAACATCTTATAGTCAAAGACTGAAGATCACTCAAGTTGCTCAGAAAGGTTCTTTTTTAATGACCAAGATAATGGCAATGATAGGTACTTCCATGAATAGGTACTGTGCTGGTCGTGGATTCGAGTCATATATGTAATAGACACTGTGCTGGCCATGGCTGTGAGCCACATACATACTAGGCACTGTGCTAGCCACAGGTGTGTGCCACATATATAATAGGCACTGTGCTGGCCTTGACTGTGAGCGCCTTAAGCGTGTTAATTCACATAATCTTCATGGACACCCTTGAATCAGATGCTAAGAACAGGAGAGTTAATTTTTGCTAGACAATGCTATGGAACTGGGTGGAAGGAAGTTTCTTCTGCCAGAACAATGTCTTCAATCCTAAATTCTTATTGACTATTTGGGGGACTTTTCAAAACACAGTGTTCAGAGGTTTTGGTTCTAACTTAATTGGCCTGTGGTGATGTCCAAGCATTAGGGTCCATGTTAAAGAGAAACAAATGTTCTAGAAGAGATAGTCTCAACCTTAGTCATACGACTCTGGGTAGTCACCTAACATCTCTGAGCACTTTCTGGGAACTAAGAAGAAAGTTTTCCCTTCAAAACATTGTTTCAAGAAAAAATAACTTGTTTGTGGAGAGAAATAGTAGCTGAACAATGTTCATGTACAACATTGTCAGGGTTGGGTAGATGGGTAATTTGGGAAATTACCTACAATGAGTACATGAGCTGGGAGATGGCTCCTTTGGAGAGGTAAGTGCCATGCTCACTCGAGGACATGAGTTTGAGTATCCTGCCTCCACGTAAAACTGGTGGGTATATGTGCCTATAATCCCAGTGTTAGAGAGGCGGAGATGTAGGATCCCCCGCGCTTGCTGACACAATTAACCAATGGGCCAGTTCTGGTTCAAAGAGCTTTTAAAAAATAAAGCAGAGAAAGGTAGAGGAAGAAACCCTCAGTGTCACATCTTGGCCTCCACACCAATGTGTGTACACATTACATATGCATGTATACAAAGATATACTACACATCAATACCACATATGCCACACATACACGCATACTCGTGTGCATGCACACACACATGCACACACATACACATGTGCACACATACACAGACATGTACATACATGTACACACATGCAGAGAGAGAGAGAGAGAGAGAGAGAGAGAGAGAGAGAGAGAGAGAGAGAGAGAGAGAGAGGAAGGTCATAGTAAAGTGAGGAGAAGCTGTAAGCTATAAGAGAGAACTGACTCAATAGGAATTGTGTTTTCCAGCCAGCCAGCCTTTTAGGATAAATTCAAAAATAATTTCTCTACTTACTTTTGTTCTACATGGTAAAACCCATGATCCATGCCAGGTTGAGGATGGCTCCAACCGCCTTTTGATACAGCTCCAAGGATGGAACTCACCATTGGTTTCCTGGTTTTCTGAGATTCACAACATAAACCTCTTCTTTTGTCTTACCCTAAGCAATCTGTGTCATTCTAGGAAGGACTCAGAAGAAGTAATTTCACAAGCAGAAAGCACACATAGGGTCACGAGACAGATGCCAAGAACAAATGTATTTCTAGAACACTCTCCCATACTATACACACACCCCACAGCAGAGCACAGAGCAATCACAGTGCAGTGAATATTCAGAAGAAAAATCACAGGAAACACAAAATAAACCTCACATTGTCCTGGGTCTCTTCCCAGAACAGCACAGATTGCTTGGAGTAGAACAAAGGAAGAGGTTTATGCTGTGAATCTCAGAAGTCCAAGAAGCCAGTGGTGAGTTTCATCCTTGGGTCTGTATTGGAACGCTGAAGTTCAAGGAACGTTTGACTGAAGAGTGTGTATACCACCACATGATCCTGAACCTAACTATTTTGAGGAAGTGTTTAGGGTGTCATGTCTGTATGTATTACTTAACGTGACCATTTTAGAGCTGTGTTTGCTGTACCCTGTCTGTAGCTGGGTCCTTTAGAACATCAAGATGTGAATTGGTGGTGGAGAAGCCATAAGACAGAGAACTGGCCAGTTTGACATTGTGTTTTCCAAATGCCCAAACATTGCTAGAAGATTTGATCTGGCTGTTCACATGTTTCAAGGAACACAAAGAGGCATAAAATCTCAGGGTGCTGATGTGGCCAGGGAGGGAGAACTTGCCTTTTGTGGCAAGGCTTATGACAGAGGGCATCTTAAAAAAAATAGTTCTTTGAGAATTTTATACAATGTGCTTTGATATTACCCTTTCTCTTTAAAGTCTTCCCAAATCCATCCCTGTTTCCCTACCCATCCAGCTACTGGTCCTCTGTTTTCCTCCCATGAAGACCAATTTGTACTGTCCAGAAATTCTTATATATGTAGTTATCTGTTCATAGAGTGTAGCTGACTTACCAGGGACTACACTCTTAAGCCAAAATGGACCTTATCCCAACAGCTAACAATTCCCAACAGCTCCTTGGCAAGTGGTAGGATTTCCTGCCTAACTCCTCTCTCTGTACTGTGATTTGGTCTGGCTTGGGCTTGCACAGGTCTTGCGTGTGCTGCCACAGCTGCTATGACCTCCTGTGTGTAGCTCCCTTCCCCTGCTTTGTCCAGAAGGTTATTTCCTTGTAGTCTGACTTTGTCAATCTTTGTACTATCTAAGCCAGGAGGATAGGGTAGGTGGTTTGCATGCTCTATTGTGGGCTGAGACTTATATAATGGGAATCTTATGAGCTTAGCTTAATGGGAGAATCTCAGGGCATAGAGAGATTCTGACTCAAAGCAAAACAAAACAAAACAAAACAAAACAAAACAAAACAAAACAAAACAAAAGTGAACAGCTCCTGAGGAGGAGCAACATCTGGAGGAGCATCATATGTACATAAGAACACATTACTTCTGTCCCCCATGAAAATATACACTTACATGTATGTACATGCACACACACACATGTATACAACACATTCAAATACATACACACATGCACATATACTCATGTACATGTACATATATGAACACATGCATATGCACACATACATGTACATGAACAAACACCACAAACAAAAGGTAACTGCTTTGCTTCTTCCTTTTGTGGTCCTGCAATGCTTTTAAGACTCTTCCCACACTATTTCCTGACTTCCAATCCAGACTCAAGAACATTCATGAGGCAGAGCGTAAGTAACACATTTTCTTCCCATTTAAATATGTTTACAAATTGCACGAAGCGATCCAAGCTTGCCCGTTCCTCAGCAAACATTGGCAGATGCGGATTTTTGTCACATAAATCAGAGATAGTCTGAGCCAAGGACGTTTTCCCCTCTTCCTCCTCTTTCATGTCTTTGACAGGCGCATACACAAGAGCTAAACCATGCCAAGACTAATATTGTTTTAAATAGATCTATGGTACATTTTAAAGGGGAGGAAACGGATGTCAGACCGCCTGTTGCATCACAAACAAGAATAGGCTGCACTCTGTGATGAAGAGAGAAGCATGCCAGCACTGGGCACAGTCCCTGCCACTCCTTGAAGGATAACTATTGACTTTCTAATTAGCCTTTCAGATAAATTATAAAGAATCTAT
Source organism: Grammomys surdaster (assembly GCF_004785775.1). Taxonomy (NCBI): domain Eukaryota; kingdom Metazoa; phylum Chordata; class Mammalia; order Rodentia; family Muridae; genus Grammomys; species Grammomys surdaster. Next base: position 3,471,546 of record NW_021604634.1, on the reverse strand, counting down.
CAGCCCCATTTTCCCATGATGCTTCACTTCTACTAGTGTCTTTTGCTCTCCCTATGCCTCAGCAAAGCTGCCTACCATTTATGGATGCTGTCACTTTGGCGGCCAGTCTCCCTGACTCTGCCTCTCTCCAAGCTCACTGTGTCCTCACCTGTCCTTTCCTGAGACTTCCACTCTGCCTCTTCCAGGCACACACTGCTGAGAGATCTAAAGTGTAGCTTCAGGCACTTATTAGGACTGACAGAGCAGGATACATCAAAAGACCTGTAAAGCCCTCTCTTGCAATTCTGGTGAAGTGAATTCACTCACAGTTCTGGGGCCAGGAGTCTAGAGTCAAGGTGTCCACAGTCTAGTGGTCCTTTGGATCCAAAGTAGAACCTCCTTTGCCTCTCTCAGCTTTTGAGGTCTAGGTGAAATGCTTGACTACATGGCTCCATGCTCTGACTCTGTTTCCATTAATGTCCACCTGTATTTGCACTTTTATACTATGCCCTTTTGAAAGAACACCAGTCATGCTCAGTGAATATCCCTGGGTACTCCAGAATGACCTCTGACCCAGTTATGCTTGTGGTGACTCTCTCTGCAAATGAGATCATATTCTGAGGCACTGGAGTTATGGCTTGCTCACCTTCTTATAGGACACAAGTCAACCTGTAATATCATGGTTAGGTTATACATTCTGAAGAGCCCAGGCTGCTGTTCCTCCTCCCTGGATTTCAGACTGTTGAAGTCATGCACTAGTGGCATTTCAGGCTAAGCTAGAATCACAGATACATGGAGGTCAGCATCACTAACATCAGAGCACTGTTCATATTTCATGTGCATCTTGTGGAGTCCTGGTGGGTTGAGCTCCAGCTGTCCAGTCTAGAATTGCGTACTCTGTCACTTACTGTGTGCCTCAGGACACCTTCAGGTGGTATATTGATTTCTTGGGTGCCACTACAAACAGTTCACAGTCATCTCCAGAAACAACCTTCAGCTGGAGAGAAGGGCCTTGTCCAAAGTTTATCATACCCAATGCCTGGTTGCAGGGAGGAAGAAAGACCCAAACTCTCTGCCTCAACTTTGGACTTCATGTAAGAGGCACAGCACCTGGAGGGTTGCACTCATCTTTGAGTTGGTACTTAAGATGGGCCGGACCACAAACCCTGTAAACACTGTATGTGCCTGGACTCCTTTGGCTAGTCCTCTGTTTAGCTGGCCATCTACTAACTGAGCTGGCTCACCTGCCAGCCAATGTTCTTGCTCAAGGTACTAGTTATTTTACTACTGCTGTGATAAAACTCAATGACCAAGTTAGCTTGTAGAAGAAAGTTTATTTGAGCTTACAGTTCCAGAGGGGTAAGAGACTGTCATGGTGGGAAGACAGCAGGAATGGCAGCTGGAGCAGAAGGCTGAGAGCTCACATCCCTTACAAATGTGTGAAGAGAACAAACAGGAGGAATAAGAGGCTTTCTACTATGAGAGTCCGCCCATAGTGACAGACTTCCCCCACTCAGGTCACATGGCCTATACTTCCTCAAACAGCGCCATCAGTGGGTGACCAATTGTTCAAATGCCCAAGACTATGAGGGACATTTCTTATTCAAATCACCACACTGCATCTGATTCTAGGTAGAACAGAGCTGCCCATTCATGGAAGGAAAGCCAACTGTTAACCCTTCCCCTGTGGCTCTCTGTGTTTGGTCTTGGAGGAGAGAGGGAGACATAATGTCCAGTGATTTTGAGGAAATGAGATCACAGAGAATATCTTTGCTCACAGGCCAGTGTTTATCTTAGGAACTTTTCTATTGCTGTGATACAACACCAAGACCAAAAGCAACTTAAGGATGAAAGTGCTTAGTTCATCTTACAATTCCAGGTAACAGTCTATCATGGAAGAAAGTCAGGACAGGAATTCAATCAGGGCAAGAACCTGGAGGCAGGAATTGAAGCAGAAACCACAGAAGAAAGCTTCCTTATTCAACTTAAAATCTTCTGCCCAAGGATGTCCCTATCTTCATAGGCACAATATATCCACATCAGTTATTAACCAAGACTGCCCCAAACACTTGTTCAGACTTACAGGCCAATCTTATGAGTCATCTTCCTAACTAAAATTCTCTTCTCTTAGATGACTGTAGCTTGTGTCGCTAACAGAAAATTAGCCAGCACTGTGGTGTCCAGCAACTCCACAGACTCGGTTACTAAAAGTAGAACAACTGTACCATACATATACTAACTCTTTAAACTTCTCTTCCATTTCTGTGATGATGCAAATTATTTTACAAAGCCAGTAAGTGAAATAGTGAGAAATATGAATTAAAAACTCTGAGTGTGCTCACAGGCCTGCCTCCCACCCATCTCTGCTCATGAAAAATCATTTTAATTCATTTCTGATTTGTAGTTTTCTTAAATAAAATTTTATATATATTCTGATTCCACACCCTTTTTTTTAAGAAGGCTGCGTAAGAACATTCCTGTGCTTGTGTCTGCTGTGCTCCTCGTTGTCTTGCTTGTGGTGTTAAGGTAACATGTGCTATTTTTTTAAAAGACTTTTTTATGCATATGAGTTTTTTTCCTGCATGTAGATATGTGTCTCATTTACATTCCTGGTGCCCTCAGAAGTCTAAAGAAGCTACCAGACGCCTTGGAACTAGAGTGATGGATGTTTGTGGGTTACCATGTGGTGCTAGGAACAGAGATGGTAGCACCGTTATCCAATGAGCAATCTCTCCAGCCTCCCAACACACCAATCAGATTCTGTTTTCTTTTACAGTTTATTCACAAAAATCTTCTTCATTTTTAATGGCTGTCTGATATTCTATTTTGCAGCCATGTCATAATTTATTCAAACCTTATGTCCCTATAGATGCTCATTTAGACGGAGTTAGTCTTTTGTTTTTATAGATAATGATCTTGTTTCTAGAATGCTATTTTGTATTTAATGGGCTGGAAGTGGCAAGCTCTCAGTGTAGACTGCTATATATCCTATCAACTGCACACACACACAATTGTGTCAGATATCTCCACTCCCTCTTCTTTACGGTTATGCTGCTTTCATATGAGGCCCGCGTCCAACATACATTTTTCCTTTAGTTAACAAAATTTCTTTTCCAAATCTGTCTTTGTGGATTGGTGACTGACAATTAGCTGACTCCAAAATGTTATAGATGTCCTTAAAGGACAATGACCATAAGACAAAGTTACATGTGAGATCTGGGTGTGGAGCCTGGTTAGCATTTTGGAGTAGAAGATGAGTGTGTGTATATGTATATGTGTATGTGTATGTGTATGTGTATGTGTATGGGTATGGGTATGGGTATGGGTATGGGTATGGGTATGGGTATGGGCATGGGCATGGAAATGGATATGGATATGGATATGGATATGGATACGGATATGGATATGGATGTGGATATGGATAGATATATTATTTATTCATTCACTTATTAGTGTGTGTGCACAGATACCCATGGTGGCCAGAAGAGGCCATTGTATTATTGTTTTCCCTGGAGCTGGGATCACAGGGTGTTATAAATCACCCTATGTGATGTGAGTGCTGGGGTTTGAATTTAGGATCTGTGGTAGAACAGGAAGCATTCTAAACCTCTAGCCATCTGTCCAGTTGTTAGGTAGTACTCATCAAAGTAAAAAATGAATTTAAAACAACATTAACTGCATAAGGATTAGACCCAAACTAAGTGATTTTTACCAAGTGTCCACTAATATATTTCACAGTGGATACACTTGAGAAGATGGCCATTCAAACTCACCCATGTTTCAGGAATAAAATGGGGGCTTCCGGAAGACTTTATAACACTTCCTGGTAGGGTGCCATTCTTTGTGAGTACCAGTTCAACCTGTTTCATTTATGGTGAGTGAGTTTTGCTCTTGGTAGATGTTGTCATCTTTTTTCTGTCCCCTAAATCTTCAACTATCTTTAAAAGCCTTTGAGTTAGTCTTTAAAGTAAATGGGGGAGGGTGGCTACAACTTGGCTAGTATTCACTCATTCATCTCTGATTTTGTCATGATCCTTTATCATAGGAAGCATGAGACATCATAATAGAAGATTTTGAACATATTACTTGGGGGAATAACCCAGATGGGAACAACTTGCTGGGTATAAGTCTGTTAAATTACTGCTCTCATGTTATTGTTCTGCATAACAACTTTCAAATGTAAGCTCTTCCCAAATAAACCAATCAGATATCTGATACTGTTAGTGTATACATAGCAGACTGTGGGGTAGGTATCGCGAACACACGGAAGAAGACAACAACCAGATGTGTTCAGCTGTGTAGAATCTGAAGTGATTTACTGGTTGAGTGTCGTTCCAGCATGGACTCATCAATGAGGGCAGGTGGTCGGGGGAAGCATCACTAAATACGATGAAGAATGTTGTTTTCTGGGTCTTTATATTCACCCTTTGGTTTTTCCTGAGTATTTTAGTAACTATCAATGGAAGCTCTCAGGGAAGTCCAGCTATTTTGAATAATCCACTATCAATCCAGGAAACTTTACTCTAGCTGCAAGGGATACTGTGAGCACTACAGCTACTGAGACCTGCTTCAGGGGGCCTTTTTCCACTTACAACCCTTCCACACAAACTGCCCAGGCTTTTGAAAGATTGTACTTTGATTAAGACAAGCCTCTGTGACCTCAAATCTAGATGATAGCTGTTCTGACAAGACAGAATAAGGAGCCCCTCCCAGTGACAAGACAGAGAGCCTGTGACTGGTGAATCATGACTGGTGGAATTACAGTCTAAGTACGGGCATGACTTGACCTTTATCTGTCTATCTGAGCCTATTACTTCCCAGTCTTATCTACTCAGTCCCTGAAGGTTCACCTGTGTATCTTGTACCTAATTATTAGAACATCAGGACCATTAAAGCCTTCTCCTGGATGAACAGTCTTCCTGTGGTCTTCACCATAGGCAGAGCAGACTGGGCTGGTAGTATTTGGAGCAGGTGATAGCCTGAACTTTGACTCTTGGTTCCTGGCTGCAGTGGTTAGAATGCAGCTGAGTGTGATACCTGTGGCTTCGTGCCTTTGACTCACTCTGCAGCTCTAAGGGAGCTGAAGAATTTAGAGAGTAGCTGGGGGCAGAGATCATGATGATTTTGAAGGAGGACAAAGACTATGAGAAGGTGAAAGGTGACCGAGAACTAAAGCTAATGAAGGTGAGAGGGTCCCAAAAATTCTGAGTGGTAGTCACTGAAAGAGTTCCAGAGAACTGCTGAGAGATAGGAGCCTAGGACACCAACCTCCAGTGAGGAGGTGGGAAATCTCCCAAGGAACATTTGCTGTCAGTTTGACAAAGCTCAAAGTTATCTGAGGGAGTCTCACTTGAAGTCTTGCCTCAATCAGGTTGGCCAGCTGGCAAATCTGAGGGGTATTTTGTTGGTTGCTAATTGATATAGGAGGATCAGTCCACTGTGGGCAGTGCCATCCCCAAGCAGGGAATCTTGGGCTGTATTACCACTAGCTAAGCATAAACTAGGTAGAGTAAGCCATTCAACAGAATGTCTTCATGATTTTTCCTTCAAGCTCCTGCCTAAGCTCCTGCCTTGACTTTCCTCCATGAAGGACTACAATCTACAAGATGAAATAAACCCTTTAGTTTCCAAGTTGCTTTTGATCATGGTGGTTATTTCTGTAACAGTTAAGTAGCTAGGACAGAGAGGTATCCTGCTTAGGATACATAGTCAGTAGGGACATGCAATCCAACAGAAAATCAGCACTTCAAGCTTTCTGTGCTTTGGGATAGTGGGAAATCCGAAGAAGAGGTTTATGCTGTCTTCAAGGGCACCACATAGACCCAAAAGACAGAATAAGAGGGACTCTGCCCTACACTTGCCACTGAGCCAAATTCATATTAGCCAGTGATTGGTTTTCCACAGAAGGCTCTTTCCCCAACTTTTGGGTAGCCACACAGAGAGGAATTAGAGCAGTGGTTCTCAACCTGTGGGTCACAGCCCCTTTGGGAGTCGACTGACCCTTTCACAGAGCTCTTTAGATATTTACAATACGATTTATAACAGTAGCAAAGTTGTAGTTATGAAGTGGGAACAATAAAACCGTGTAATTGTAGGGGTCACCAAACGTGAAGAAACTGTGTTAAGGGTCCCAGCATCAGGAAGGCTGAGAACCACAGGGTTAGAGGAGTAAGGACCCTGGGTTACTTCTTTATTCCCCTCTAAGAATTTTCCCAACAATTCTAGAATGTAAGCTCTCCAAGTTCTCCAGTGGGATCCAGAAGTGAGTAATTCAATCTCTTCATTTCGTACTTAGACAAGATAATGCATCTGTGTATGCTTGGATGGGTTGTGAAACTCAAGAATGGATGTTACCACCATCTTTGAAGGGACCCTTCCAAACCTGAAGCTCTGCTTGGTGTACAGGTAATATCTTGGTAAAGAGGTGTGTGTGTGTGTGTGTGTGTGTGTGTGTGTGTGTGTGTTTTCCTGCACATGTTCAAGAGTACACACACACACACATGTGCACTCTCACACATGCGCACAAACAAACACACGGGTAATCAGTGAGTTAGAGATCTTTAGAAGAATTCTTTGATGATAAAATGATAGCTTAAACAACTTTACAGAAATAAAATATCCATGACTAAATTTATATATTTTAACTGATTTAATTTTTTGTTTCTTGCCCCAGATCTCTCTGGAATGTAAAACTGTGGATAAGTGGAAGATCAGATCATTCCAGGGTTGACTGAAAGAAGTTCCTGTTCATACAAACAGCTGGGCTAAATACCACAGGCTACCTCTGTCCTGCTCCATGGCCTCAGTGCCTGGAATAAGGCTCACCTCTGGTTTACCAAAGCTGCAACTTGTAACCATGTCTAAGACAAACAGAAGGAACAGGTATTGCAATGCCATTTCCAGGTCAAGAGAAAGGCTCCACAGCAAAGCAGTGCCAGCCAGGTGGGAAAGCAGATTGGCTTGCTTTGGGACACTATTTCCTTTTAAAATTCTCACTGATGTGTAGTGTGGCTCCTCAGGCTGCATCTAATGGTGTGACTCACTGTATATTGATTCACCCTGCTGGGCTGGTACGCCATATGCCTGAAAGGAAAAAGGGGAGATTGGGGGGGGGAGATCTCATCTTCTTGTAGCTGTCATGGATATAAAATCCCTGGCAGCAAAATGGGACTTGTGGTAGTAATTGTGACACAGTAGATTTTGACAAGACAGACTGTTGATAAGTTCATTTACATACTGATGCTCCGCACCCTCTCTTCTCTCGAATGTGCTCTGGGCCCCACATGGAGGCCCCAGGTACTCCAGCAGAACAAGGCTCTTCTCTGTCACTTAGAGTCCAAATGGTCTACAAAGAAGGTGGCATTTGTGTGTCTGAGAGGAGAATTTGCGAAAGAGGAAGGTTGTGAAGAAAAATACAGGACAAGATTATATGTAGTTGTGCACTTCCTACCAATAAGGTGGATGCTCTTTCCAGCCATCTACCAATGAATGACCTTAGGAGCCTGAATGATCACACGAACAGGGTGCAGCCAGCCATGAAACATTGATATACTCAGCAATTTAGCAAGGACCATATCTTTGCTAGTGAATATCTAGACACCAAAAAAAAAAAAAAACAAACCTGATCATGGATGGTCACCAATCACTCCTGCTTTATGATTATTATCTTGCCAAAGATGCAAGCTTGTTTTGATTTTGCTAGTTATTTATGTTTTCCCACACAAATGTATTCTAGCCATAAATGAATGATTCGAAGCTCTTCAAGGGTGTTGGAATTGGCTCACTGAAATCCCGCAACCAGAATTGTACCTTGAGACTCACCTGGTGAGGTCTGGACTTTTGTAATAAGCTGATCTGAAGAACGTAATTGGCAGTTCACCCAAAGCAATGAATCAAGATGTGGTGAACACTGTGCCAATTAACTTCATCATTGTAAGGAAACTACATGCATGGGATACACCTAATTCCTAAGGAGGACAATGGCTTGGGTGTGTGCTCTACCCTTGGCTGTGACATGCACGGAGCCAGCAGCAGGCAGACAGCATCGCCTGGGAATAACAAGTGTCCACTCTTGACTTCTAAGGCTGCAATGCAGAAAACTCAGCTTTCTTGGGGAACAGCTGCCCCGTGGGCTACTTTCTCTGACTCTTCATCTAGCCAGTTTGGTCAGCAGGGCTGGTGAGCTTCAGCGCCCTGGCAATTTCCTGGGCTCTGAACCCTTGGGTGAAGGATGAGATCAGAAATGTTCCTGGATAAACTTATTCCTAAGGGCCTGTAGAGCCATACCTGTGTGTTAAGAGCAGTGGAATTCCTGGAATTCTTAAGTTCTCACTGAAGTGTATTCTAGAACATCTGGTTGACTATATTTTACATAAATCAACAGACTGACTGTCAACTCCTGACAAGTACCTGTTTACTTTCACGTCATTAAGTGCCATTTTTTTCCAGAAACAGCAAGATACATACAACACAACATGTAATTAAGTCAAAACAATGCAAATAAACATAAGTAATCTTAGTGAGACTAGGAAAGCAGATATCTACAGAAGCACAGACATGAAAGCTCTCGTTTCCCTGCACTGATTGCATGGTCTATCTGTAGCCTTTTATTTGCAATGAGGATAAAGGTCCTTCATTTAAATTACTCTTCAAGTAGAGATCCCACTTCCCAGTTTTAGAATAGCCATGGCTACTGGCACAGAATGTCTGAGGAACTGTCTAAGATGAAGGGAGAAGCGGAGACCCTGTGGCCCTGCTGAGTCATTAGAGGGGAGGTGGGAGTTCCTGGAAGCGCCTGCTGTTCCTACAGCTGTCTCCATGCTGTGTTCAGCATGGGCGACTGATTGACAAAAACCCAGCTCTACATACATGACCATCAGCTCAATGTCCTGCCTCTTGGGTGAAACGGCACTCTCCTGTTTCCATAAGAACCACTGCGGGAAAACTGCTTTTTACAAATCAATGTACTATTTAAAATTACAGTGCCAACTATAATGTTTTAGAGTATCTGTCTCTTGAATATTATATTTCATTATCCTCCTGCCTCAGTCTTCAGGTGTGAGCATTAAAAGCATGTGCCACTGTGGCTCAATTTGTCTATCTGTGAGTTTATATGTATGTATCTAACTATTATTTAGTGATCATTTGTGTTTGATTTGACATCTACTTATCTGTCCATCTTATGAACATTTATCTATGATCTATCTAATCCATTGTCTACCTATTTATTATCTGTTTATATACTAAGTATGATTTATCATCTACCTATCTAATATACTTACTCTCTACCTATTTAATCAGCTTCTTCCATCTCTCTATACATACTTCTCATCTATCTATCCATCTGTCTGTCATCTGTCTATCTATCTATCTATCTATCTATCTATCTATCTATCTATCTTTCTTTCTCTAGATAGACAGCTCACCATCTGTCCTTTTGTTATCTCTTAATGTAATTCCTGGATAACTAGAGGGGAAAATAAAACAATTCAATTGTATCTTCTATAATTAGCAATCATTATGTTTCCTGTTATTATTCAAGCTCCAATTGGATTTGAATTATTTAGCTTTATCAGTGTTAAATATTCCTTGCACTCAACAGACTCTCACATTTTCTCATAGTGTATGGAATGCCAGCTCCTTTTCTCCCTTGACATCTTGCCATTCTTCCCCTAAGTCTGTCAATCACAATGTCTTTCTCTTACTCCTAGTCTATGGGCCAACATTTCTGAAATGTGAAGTGAGAAAAGAAATAGAATATATTGCTGCCAGGTATAGGGAAATTTTTGGTTCCACAGATACTGTAACATTTATTCCAGAAGTCAGAGTACAGTGCAGGTGAAGCCCACCCAAAGTTAAAATTCTCTAACTCAGTGGGAAAGTGCAAAATTTACACCCAGTGTTTTCTGGTCTATTTTCCCTTCCCAGATGAACTTTTTCCCCCCAATAACAGTCTTAATAGACTTGCCAGATTTGATACATAAAGGTTGTTAAATGAGAAAAGGAAAAACAAAGCCAACCAGAATAGATGAGAGTGGTTGTGTGCAGGCTGAATATACGAGGGGCTACAGGAGAGAATGACAACTTTACAGTTTTTAAAATACCAGCAAGCCTTTGGCAAATGAACTGGGCTTGAAAACACATGTAAATCAAAGACTTAATGTGGGCAAAAGGAAAAACATAGACATTCCTTATTGCATAAAGATTGACCACGTTTGTGTGGCCAAGAATTGGTGAACGAAAATCAAAAGAGATTCCAAATGATGTAAAGAACAGTAGTAACACACATGACAGAAGATTACCTCCTGTCATATATAAAAGTCTCTTGAAACATTATGAATAACCCGGGAAAACGATAATTGTAAGAGAATAGATAGGAAGTTGCTGGGTTTGACTCTGAGTGAGAGAAGAAAGGATCAAAGGTACAGTGAACTTCGAACTAGAAAACAAACAAATGGAACCTAAACCAAGCAACGTACTAAGAAATGATAACTTCTAAGGCATCCAAAAAGAAGGTTTTCCTAAGGACTTTAGGTATGACAGAATTGTCATGGACTTTCAGAATCCATTGGGTAGTGTCTCTGAAAATCAAACATATAAATACCATTGCATTCATAAAGCTGTCCCACAGGCATAAAAATGGCTCCAGTGTATAAGGATCCTCAGCTCCTCCAGGCTGGTGATTTGCTGAATAGGCTGTGTTCCAGCTTACCAAACGCAAAGAGGACATAGGCAGCCAGAAGTACCAGGATGCCCTGTGCACCTGCACACTGTCTGTGAAGTGCCACTCATGCATTTTGATGTGGGAACAGTGAGTTGTGGTATGATGCATATATTTCTTCCTGTTTAGAGGTGGGTTGGGGGACAGGTACTAGTTGCTGGATGTGACAGATCACAGGCTGGAGAAGTAGAGGGAGGTGGAGACCATTTGCTGGTTCTTGCTGCTAGGTCATTAGCTTTACACATGGGTCATATACAACTTGTAAGATTCAGAGGATAAAGATTTAAAGTAAATGTGCTATAAGGGGAAGACAGAATGAGCAGGTCCCGAACCAATCTTTCTCTCACCTTGGTCTCCAAAGCTGAGATTCTAGGTATGTGCCATTATGTTCTGCTCCACAGACCTATTTATGTCTGTTATCTATGTAACTGTATGCATGTCTGTGTATAAATGTAACTGTCTGTTGTATATTGATGATCAATCTCTATCTATCCTCTATCATCTATCTATCTATCCTCTATCATCTATCTATCTGTCTATTATCTATCTATCCTTCCATCATTCATCACATCTATCTATCTATCTATCTATCTATCTACCTATCTATCTACTTGTGTATGTATCTATCATCTATCCATCTGCTTAACCTACTATCTACCTGTTTAACATCTATTATCTATCTAATCCATCTACCAACCTGCTCATCACCTATATAGACAAAGCAAGCACATTAGTAATATAATATAGCTATTATGGCTTTGTAGGTACAAGGAGGAGCATGTGCAGAACAGAGAATCAGTAATCAGACTTCCAGAGTTCAAGTTGTGTGTTCACCACCAGAATCCCTTGGGAACACTTCAGGAAATAATGAGCCAATTCTTGGGGCCAATTGCAGACTGAGTTGGAGAACATGCCTGCTAGGGGCATGCTAAAGAACTGAGAAAATCATTAGCAACAGGGAGGGAGAGGTCTTGGTGCAGCAATGTCCAAAGGAACGAACATCTCGCATTCCATAGAAGGAAGAATGAGTGGGGACGGGCAAAGGAGATCAGAGCAGTTAGTTTCTTTAGGCTGAGTCTTGTCTTTGAGTAGAGGCTGAAGAAAAGGGGTCATGAGCAGCCTCAATCAAACCATTCCATGAGAGTAGACCTATCTACTCCATAACCACACAGAGTCTTGGGAACACTGCCTTTGTCTAATGTCAGCTCAAGAGCTGCAACTCCAATCAGTACTACACCATGCAGAGTCAGCCAGCAGTTCTGTGGGTAGATGCCACAGCAGTGCTGACCCTTTCTCCAGTGGTGCTGGACAGGGCCAAGCATATGTACTCTTCATGGTGACAGAAGGATCCTCCTCTGGGACTAATTCCAGTTAAGTCCAGGTTACTATCAAACAGTGAATCAGGGCCAGAGAAGAGGTGGCCTTGGATTGCCCTGAGGGTGGTGCTTCTAGAAAGACTTGGTCATGATTTAAAGTACGAGATTTCCATGCTTCCTTTCTTTGTGTTGGCTTCTTCTGCTTTGCAATGATTGTTCATAAAGAATGAATATTGTGTATGAAAGAGAGAGTCAGTGGTGAGCATGCTGGAGTATTTGGGTCACATTTCCTTGTATCCAAGACCCTTGGGGACAGTATGTATCACTGCTTTGTCATCTGCTCACATGAATAGTCTCTCAGAGAGTATCATCTCTGAGAGCATCACAGTGCATTCATATGTCAGAACACAATGCATTTAGCCTCTGCTTCCCACACGTGCATAATGTAGGTAAGGCAGAGACACACATGGAGATGTGGATATGAGTCTCTCTACATAGGCAACTTGTGGTTTTCAGACAAAGCACTCTCTAACAGGTACATTCCACACCCCTAACTTTCTTATTTGAATGTGTTGCATGTCTGTGAGGACTGACTCTACCTTAGAACTTAGGAAGTATGGCTTCCTTGAACATAACACTGGTCCCACACTATGGGCTCTGTAGGCTACTCTTCCTGACATCTGGGCATTTCTCATCTCTAATTTTGCCCATGACCCTCCAGATGCATTTGCAACTTGGGTAATGTCAATGTGTTTGACTCTCCCTGGAGAATAGTCAGCACTTCCAGATTCTGTTGTTTCTTTATTCAGTTGCTCTTTGATGGCTTTTCAGTGATCAGCCATGGTGAGGGAGGGCTCAGCATATGGAGTCATTGCTAAATGCTGATGGCCTCATTTGATGAAAGGACATATTGGCATAACAATATAAATGTTACACAGCAAGAAAAGTTGATCATGTGGTGCATGTTCAAGTGACCAGAATGGGGATCCACCCATTTCCCTAGCCTGAGAACTCCACTCTGCCCCTGCCCACTAGGCAGGGCTGACAAGAAGCAGCTTGGGGAAGAAATGGTTCAAAGATTCAGTCCACCATGATAGGGAGGCAGGGTGACAGGAGTGGAGGTACCTGGCCACACTGTGTCCATATGAAAAAGGAGAGATGAGTCAGGGCGCCCAACTACTTTTCACTTTTGTATTCAGACCAGGACCCCAGACCGGGAAATGATACCACTAATAGTTAGAATATAGTTTCCTACTTTAATTAAACCAATCTAGTCATCAGAGGCATATCTTTTCAGCAATTCTATGGCCTTTCAAGTTGGCAATGTTACCCATCTCAATGGGTTTCTGGATGATAAAGAATTAAATATTTCCAGAAAAAAAACTCACAAAATATTTTGATATGGAGGCTGGAGAAATGGGCCAGAGATTAAAAGCCTTTGCTGCTACTCTCTCAGAGGACCTGGGCTTGGTTCTAGCACCAACATGGAGAGGAGCACAGGGGTTCACAACTCCCCGTGGAACTCCTGCTCCTCGGGACCTGATGACCTCATAGATACCAGCTTCTATAGATACCAGCATGCACATGGTGTACATACACATACATATAAATATAAATGTAGCTTTAAATTTTTCATGTGTGCTACACTTGGTTTGTTTAAAACATGTTTAGAATATTTATAAATGGAGTAATATTTAATAATGGAGTCCCTGAGTGGACTAGTATGTTCTTTCCTTTCCGTTGCTACATGTGTTTAGCATTAGAGTTGGACCCTCAAAAAGCAGCTGGGGAATGCCTACTCTGATCCCTAGAAAAGTCTGTGTGAGATTGGGGTTTCTAAAACGTTTGAGACAATTATCCAGGAAAGTACCTTCTTCAAGAGGGATTTTAATGTGTTGCACTAACTGAAAATACTATAGTATTTTTAACATACAGTCATTTAAAAAAAAATTATGTTCTCTGGAATTTATGTACATAAGTTTTTATAGGAGTTTTCTCTAAGCTTCAAAAAAAGACTATAAAGATATTCACAGTGCTCTCCTGTGTTTTCAATACATGCTATTTTGCATGCCTAACGGTTCTGTCTCCTGTGTTCCTATGAAGCTTTGTACTTCTATGTTTGTAAATTTTAAACAGTTTTTAAGACAGACTCATCATAGCCTGCGCAGTTCTTGAACTCACGCATCTGCAGCTTCCGGCTTCCGGGAGTGGGACTACAGCGCATGCTTCACACTCCGCCCATTTTACAGCCTTCCAATGGAGATGGCTTTTGACCATTGTCATACTTCATGACGTTTCCTCTGCCGTTGAGTTTTGTGATTTGTAAGCTTGTTTATGATTTTCACTGGATTAACCTTCTTAATAGGTCAGTATCCTTTAAAATGGAATTAAATTAGCATTCAGGTAACTAAACAGAACCCCCTGACTTGTAGCATAAAATATTTTATCATAAAATATTTGTTTGTTATCAGCACTTAATAATTATCACAGTGTTTATTTTACCTTTATCAACGTATTTTGAAAAATATTCAGCACTTAAAGGCTGGGGATATAGCTCAGTTGCTAGAGCATTTGACTAGTCTACATGAGGCCCCTGTTTTATCCTCAGCATCAGGTAAACTGAGATGGTGTTTGCTTATAATCCCAGCACTCTAGAGGTAGAAACAGGAGCAGAAGTTCAAGGTGACCCTTGGTGATTTGCTAGGTTCCAGGCCAGCATGAGATATATAAAGGAGGTTCTGTCTTAAAAAGAAAAAATAATAACAAATGTAATTTTAAAAAAATGATTAACTTGCAACTTAATTTCTGTTACTCAAAGAACACTGTCTATATTGCTAGTTATTCTGCAAACAAGGATTCCTTTATGGCCAATTGTTTAATTCTATAAAAACTTCACAGGTTTGAGAATACACTCTCAATGTTGAGTGAAGGAATCTATTTATATTTATTATATCACATTTAAGTATTTCTATTCTTTAATAGCATGCCCAAATTTTGTAGTTTTTGTAATGACAATTTAAAAGTTATATCAATGCTTCTATCATGATTAAGGTGGTGACTTCCCAAAGCTTCTTTAAATGTAACCACTGTCTTTAAAACAGATCTCCCTAGAGCTCTACTTCAGGTTGGCTACTGTTTCTTTCCTCACTCCCTTTGCTAGTGTTTCTTTTCTCACTCCTTACACATTTCTTTCCTTTTGAGTGGTGCATTGTGTATCCACATGGTTTATTTGGGCTGTTTGTTTTTGTCTTTTGTTGATTTTTTTTGCTATTAAAATAAAGCCACTTCAGCTAATTTTTAACAAGATTTTTCCATATTTTCGCTATCTGCTTCTCTGATTTCATGTTTTATGTATATTTTAAATAACTACTTACAAATTTACATATAGACACAATCATCATTACACATAGTGTTTCTTTTAATTGGACAATTTAGAATGTTGATATTTACCATTTACCACTATTACTGATGAATTTCTATGGTTTTGTTTAGTGGTTCTTCTTGTCTTGCTTTTTCTATGCTTCCTTTTCTATCTTGAGGTCAAATATACACAAGGTGAAACACCCCTAGTCCTCTTGTCTCTGCAGTTTGGTGAGTCTTCTATAGTATTGAACTTGTAAAATACTGTAATTTTTTAAAATAATATTTTTATTGATAGGTTTATCATATTAATCAGTTTCTCTATTTAAACAGAATGTCTCTGGGTTAAAGAGGAGGTGATATGATCAAAGCACAACATATACATACATGAAAATGTCAATGAAATTATTTGCTTTACAGAGTTAATATACATATATTAATATATAAGAAAGGCTTTTATCATCATTGTGTGCTTTTTTTTCTGACAGCCTTTCGTATTCATTTTCAAAATGATTTTTGCATTCTTAGATTTAACTTTTTTGATACAATTTAATAAAAAATGTTTTGAACTCTTTAATCTACATTGCATTGAACTAATGGAGTAGTTATTGAAACATTTTTTAAAATACTTGGAAATAGGTATGGTATATCTCTATTTTTTCTGGTCCTTACAAATATTTTTAAACAATATTTTAATTTTAATGTAGCAAAGTTGCATGGGGATGGGGAGGGTGAGTCCAGTATTTAAAGAAGAAACTCAAAAAAAAATAAGATTCTCAATGAATTAATGAAAATATCAATTATTTAAAAAGCAATGTTTTGTTATCTTTTCATAAATATCATTCACTTATATAACTTTATAATTACCTGTCAGCCTTTATTAAGGATCAAGGGTTCTCTATGTTTACAATTTATTTACATATTTTTATTTTATAGAACAAATATTGTTGTTTGTATGTGTTTACTTCCCATCACATTACATTTTGGTCTTACAGACTTGGGAACTGATGATTACTGCCAGATCCTACTTGTATTGCTAGAAGAACCTACAGTTTAATCTCCTCCCTTCTGATACTTGTTTTCTGTCTTACTGTCTGGCTGACACACATGCCACACTGTAGAAAGGAGGGGCTCTGTGGGATATGGCTGCCTCAGCTCCAGCTTCTCAGGGACATGGCTTCCAATGTCTCCGTCGAGACTGCACTTTCTCTAGACTCTTTCCCACAACCATATGTCCATGACAGGATGAACTCTTCAAGCTTGTGATTATAATTAATTTTTAATTAATCCATGTTATTAAAAGTTTACATCTATTAATAATTACAGTTACAATATCTATATTAGTATGTGTATATTTCAGAGAAAACAAGCAAGTTAATCTCTTAATTTCCCTTGCATACATGAGTAGTAACAGACTACTAATATTTTAGCGATTGAAACTTTCTTAGATTTGTGGGAGAGCCTATTTATTCACGCTGTATCGTTTGCTTAGCAGGTACTTTATTCAGTTTTAAATGATCTCATTTTCTGATGTTTATATTTACACGGATGAATGGTCTCACATGGCTCACTCTTAAGCTGTCCTTTTCTTAGTTTCAATACGGGCTTTGTAGATTAATAGACTGAGCTGCACTGCCTTTAGTCTGTGTATTTTAGGAATGGTCTTTAAGACATTTGCCAGAGTTCAATATAGACATTCTGAGTGTGTTTTGACAGTCAAACCATTAGTATGTATTTAATTTCTTCAATGCTTTCAAGTTTTCAACTATCTTTTTTTCAATTTTTATAATCCACATTCTGTAAATAATTTTTAGAGATAGAATGATCGATGCAGAGTTAAATATTTTTATGCTTTAATTTTCCATAAACTGATGGCAATGTTTATCACTTTCTTTCTTGATTTTTAATTGATGTTTTCATCTTTAGTTTGTATTTATTTTTGGAACTGTTTTCCTTAGAGAGTTTTTAAAGTATTAAATTTTTAACTTAAATAGAATTACATGCCAGGCGGTGGTGGCGCACGCCTTTAATCCCAGCACTTGGGAGGCAGAGGCAGGTGGATTTCTGAGTTCGAGGCCAGCCTGGTCTACAGAGTGAGTTCCAGGATCAGCCAGGACTATACAGAGAAACCCTGTCTCGAAAAAAAAAAACCAACAACAACAAAAAACAACAGAAGGAGTAAATAAATAGAATTACATAAGGTCTGCACTTCCTTTGCTCCTTCCAGCCCCTCCCAGCTCCACACCCTAAAGCCCTCCCATGAACTCATCCACTGTTAAGTTGGTATTCTCCTTTTCTTTGATTATTGTTATATTTATATGTGTGTACGCCTATATGTGTATGCACAAGCATATATAAATATCACCTGCTGAGTCTACTTTTATTGTCTGTGTTTATATGGTTTCAAGGCTGAACCCTCTGCACTGGGCAAGCAGTTTGGGGTCATTTCTGAGGGTAATTCTCCTTCTCCCAAAAGTTATTAGTTGTTAGTTCTTCATCTAGGGTTGGGGCCTTCTGAAAATTTCCCCATTCCATGTGTGAACATGCCCATGGATGTTACTGTTGTTCTGGTTTGGTTTATGGAGCCACTTCTAGTAGAAACTGTTTCACAGTAGACTTCCTGGTATTCTGGGTCTACAATCCTTTTTGGTCCTTCTTCTATGATGTTCCCTGAGTCATGACACAGAAACTATGCTATAGATGTATCTATGGACTTGGGTTCCCCATGATCTATTATTTATGCATTATGGTCAGGTGTGAGTGTGTGTATATGTCTGTGTGTTTGTGTATGTGTATGCATCTGTATGTTTGTGTATGTGTGTGTGTGTGTGTGTGTGTGTGTGAGAGAGAGAGAGAGAGAGAGAGAGAGGAAGGTGTGATGGTCTCTACTTGCTGTAAAGAGAGGTATGTCTTTGATGAGGTGCTACACTTGGTGCTACACTTATCTGTGGTATCATGATGAGATAGAATGTAGTAACTTGTATAAACCCATGAAGACTCAACAACTCTTTACTGAATGATGTATGGGGACACATTAACATAGTTCTAAGAGGGCAGCTTATAGCCCAAAGTGCCTACATTAAAAAAAAATCAGGAATAGTATAAATAAATGACTTAATGATGCAACTTAGGAGTTTGGAAAAACAAGAACAAACTAAAATCAAACCAGGTAAGTGGCAAGAAATAGTAATTTTCTATACTTATAACTTGCTTATTTTGTGAGAATGTCGGCAACAAATACAAGTAGTGACACAAAAAGACTAAGAAGAACTAGATGAAATTAAACAATGGCCGAGAGCATAGATGTAACAAAATATTCTTCCAAATCAGTAAGACCAATAAACCTCATAAAGAGGTGAAGAAGACAATCTGAAGTGTCCATGTGTTGAGGCTAGCCCTTAGGTAAGGTATAGTCTTGTCTGAACTTGTCACTGTCATGTGCTGAGGTTATCCTTTAAGTAAGGCACAATCTTGTCTGAACTTGGCACTTTTATCATTATGACACTTTTTGTACTGAATTTATAAATTGCTTTCTTGTAAATACATCTATCCAGTGGCACTTTCATACATGTATATAATGCATTCTGGTCCATCCCCTGGTGTATCCTCTGGGTATCCTCTGGTCCATCCTCTGGTCCATCCTCTGATCTATCCTCTGGTCTACCCTCTGGTTTATTCCCTGGTCCATCCTCTTGGGTATCCTCTGGTCCATCCTCTGGTGTATTCTCTGATCCATCCTCTGGTGTATTCCCTGGTCCATCCTCTGGTGTATCCTCTGGTCTGTCCTCTGTCCTCTGTTATATTCTCTGGTTCATCCTCTGATGTATCCTCTGATCCATTCTCTGGTATATCCTTTGGTCCATCCTCAGGCTCATCCTCTTTCCCTATCCCTCCACCAAGTTCCTACTCACATTCATGTCTGTCTGCCTTGTTTTGAGGTATGGCCCACCGTGTTTCCTGGGCCCCTTTAGTCAGTCTGATGAGGATCTACAGGTGATTTTGAAGCTTTTTAGGTCAGCAGTAGGCACTGAGTGAGCCCACCCAAGAACATCTGTGAACTACAGTTAGTTCTCTTGTGTGTTCTTGGTATGTGTGTGTGTCTGTATGTCTGTGTGTCTGTGTGTCTGTGTGTGTGTTTCCACTTTAAGTAAAAATAAAATATAAATCCAAGAATTCCTACTAGAATCTATAGAATGCAGTAAGTTACAGTTGGCATGAAATCTCACTTGCTAGGTTTTACGTGCCTTTGAGTCTGTGAAATTATGTACCCTGGAATGGAATGAATGGTACTGTAAGCAGCACATACACTGTGTGTGGGACATCACTCATGTACTGCACTTCAACATTCTCCTGAGCCCAGGACGTGAAATAAACCTCTTGGTAATTATGTGCCAATCAGAATAATTGCACAACACTAAGAATACAAAAGGGGAACATGAAGTTGGGAGAGGAAGATGTGATATGAGATCCTTGAGGGAAGGAAGAGGGTAGATATGATCATGATATATTGTATATATCATGTATGTGTATGTATACACATACATACACATAATATTGTATAGATCATGTATATGTATGTATACATATACACATACATACACATACATAGAAGTTTCAAAGAATAAATAAAAGTTTTAAAAATCAAATGGAATATTCCAGAAATAAAGGATTCTTA